>NW_017731731.1:1149188-1163446 GCF_001890085.2 Hipposideros armiger
CGCCGTCACCGGCGACTCACGGCAGCCCAGCTCCAGGTTGAGCTGTTGTTCAGCATCTTAGCTGTGGAGGGCAGTGTCACTGGCCCTCATATATGAGATCCGAACCGGGGCCCTGTGGCATCCCAAGTGAGTTCTTAACCACCGCGCCACTCAGCCGGCCCCTGATTTCTTTTTTTAAGGAGCTTACTCTTCCTGATTACAAAAGTAACACATGCCTTCTGTAGAGAGTCTAGAAAATGCTGAAAAATTCAAAAGAAAATGAAAATTCCCCCAAATCCCATCACCCCAATGGCCATTGAGCTCTTCCTTCTTCCAGTTCCTGTTTTCCTTATAGTCTCACTATTTTGGCACTAAGAACATAAATGGCAGGAAGATAGAGGCTGACACCAAAAGGAATCATGTGGACAGAGGGGGCCATCATGTGGAATTTTCCAGTGGGCAGTTGGAAATGCAGTTGTAAACCAGGAGATTCACATCCTTAAGTGGATAAAGGGATCACAGAGGTGACAGGTAAAATCTCAGGGAGAGGAGGAGGATGGCCAGAAAAGGAAAGCAGACCAAGGAAAAGAGAGGAGTCTTGTACAACATAATTAATTTATAGTTGCTCCAGAAAGCATATGGGATAAAGCATTAAAAAGAACCTCTTTTCTCTTGAATTTTTATCTATAAATGTTTTCCTGGCCTCTTCAGGAATGAGATTTCTCTCTATATTCTCTACACCTGTGGACTGTAACCAGCATTCCTTTCAATGGAATGGTTTGACACAGGAAGGGTACAGAATTAACCATTATGTTACTTCCTGAATGCCATCTTTTCTTTCCTCTGAAAATTGATTTCATTTACTCTTTTTAAAACCATGAGTTTGGAGAGATCCAAGATGGCAGAGTAAATAAACGCTGTGCTCACCTCATCCCATGAACACATCAAACTTACAACTAAATTATAGTACAACCAACCTGGAGAACCATCTGAAGTCTAGCTGAACAGAAGTATTATAACTCAGGCTATAAAGAAGAAGCCACGTCGAGACTGGTCGGAGCAGAGACATGAAACAGGCTGGTCCCGCACCCAAGTGTGGTGGTTGAAAATCAGAAGAGCTATCTCGGCCACAGATGTTCCCCACAAAGGAGCAAAGGACTCCAGCCTAACACCAGGTTCCCCAGCCCTGAGTACTGGTGCTAGGAAGAAGAGCCCCCACAACTTCTGGCTGTGAAAAACAGTGGAAATTCCAACCATCTGGGTGGGATGGAAGGCTGCAGGAAACTCAGATGTCCTCTTAAACGTCCCACGCACAGGCACTCACTCTGGGCTCCAGTGGAGGGACGGTGACTCTGGGGGTGTTGGAGAGACTGAGCTATGTAACTTCGGGGCAAGGACTGGAGAGATAGTCCCCATTCTCCCTTTGTGTGGCCTTCCTTCCATACTGATGGAAGGCAGGCACCATCTTTCCTGTGTTGAGCCCACCTTCACAGACCAAATCTGAATCTGATTGGCCTGGTGAGCTCCGCTGCTCCACCCTGCTGATTCACTCAGACCCTGCGTCACCCAACTTGCATACTGAAAGAGGCTTTATCAGCAGCTAACCTTTATAGGAGTTGGCAGGTGGCAGCAGGCCTGACTTTTTGGAGAGGTACCCCAGACCTGGTACTGGTGGCAACTGACCTCGATTCACAGTGTGGCCTCTCCCATGTGCCTCCAGGTACAGCACAGGCAATGACCAACTGTGATTGCTTTGTAGCTCCTACCAGGTACTTCCCAGCCATTCACAGGTAGTGGGCAGTGGTTGACCTGGGTCTGCACTGAAGCCCCTCTTAAGAGGCCCCAGAATCAACATACTCGGCTTTAGACCATAGCAGAGCACCACCCCATTAGCTCCACAAGCAGCACACCCAAAGGGTAGTCTCAACAGGCACCAGAGCCTGCTGGGGCAAATCCTGCTCTGTGAAGGTAAGTCCCCCACACAGCAGCCCATAAGCTGTGGACTTGGCCAAACCCCACAGCCAGTCAGCCTGAGGGTCAATCCCACCCACTGACATGCCAACAGCAATCAAGGCTCAACTATAACAGGAGGGCACACACAATGCACACAAGGGACACTCCTGGAGCACCCAGCTGAGGTGACCACGGAGACTGTGCCAGGGCCCCACAGGGCACCTACTACATAAGGCCACCCAAAGTCTGGGAGACATGGCAGCAATACATAGAAACATAGAATACATAAAAACAAACACAAAGAAACAGCCAAAATGAGGAAACAAAGAAATACATCCTAAATAAAAGAACAGGAGAAAACTCCAGAAAAAGAACTTAACAAAATGGAGGCAAGCAACCTATCAGAGGCAGAGTTCAAAACAATGGTTATAAGGATGCTCAAGGAACTTAGTCAGAACTTCAACAAAGAGATAGCAAGCATAAAAAAGGACATAGAAACCATAAAAAAAAATCAGAAGTGAAGAATACAATAACTGAAATGAAGAATGCACTAGAAGAAATCATCAGCAGACTAGATGAAGTAGAGGATCAAATCAGCAATTTGGAAGACAAGGTAGCAGAAAACACCCAATCAGAACAGCAAAAAGAAAAAAGAATCCAAAAATAATGAGCATAGTTTAAGAGACCTCTGGGACAACATCAAGCATAACAACATCTGCATCATCGGGGTACCAGAAGGAGAACAGAGAAAGCAAGGGATTGAGAATTTGTTTGAAGATATGACTGAAAACTTTCCAACCTGGCAAAGGAAATAAACATACAAGCCCAGGAAGTGCAGAGAGTCCCAAAAAAGATGAACCCAAACAGGCCCACACTAAGACAAATCATAATTAAAATGCCACAGTTTAAAGACAACAAGAGAATCCTAAAATCAGTAAGAGAAAAGCAGTTAATGACTTACAATGGAGCTTCCATAAGCCTGTCAGCTGATTTCTCAACAGAAACTTTGCAGGCCAGAAGGGACTGGGACAAAATATTAAAAGTGATAAAAAGCAAGGACCTACAACCAAGATCACTCTACCCAGCAAGGCTATCATTTAAAATCAAATGACAGATTATAGAGCTTCCCAGACAAGAACAACCTAAAGGAATTCATCACCACCAAACCAGGGATGTTAGAGGGATTTCATTAAGATGGAAAAAAGATCAAAATATGAATAACAAAATGGCAATAACTACATATCTATCAACAATTGCTTTCAATATAAGTGGATTAAATGCTCCAATCAAAAACATTGGGTGGCTGAATAGATAAGAAAACAAAATCCTTACATATGCTGTCTACAAGAGACTCACTTCAGATTGAAAGACACACACAGACTGAAAATAAAGAGATGGAACAAGTTACTTCATGAAAATAGAAACAAAACAAACAAACAAAAAGCTGGGGTAGCAATACTTATGCCAGACAAAATAGACTTTAAAACAAAGGCTATAACAAGAGACAAAGAAGGACCCAGTAATCCCACTTCCTAGTGTTTATCCAAAGAAACCCAAAACGCTACTTTGAGGGGACATGTGCATCCATATGTTCATTGCAGCATTGTTTACAATGGCCAAGATGTGGAGGCAGCCTGGGTGTTCCTCAATGGAAGAATGGATAAAGAGGAGGTGGTGCATATATTCCAGTGGAATATTGCTTGACCAGGGAAGGAATGGGTTTTTGCCATCTGCAACGGCCTGGATGGACCTCATGGGTAATGTGCTGAGTGGAGTATGTCAGACAGTGAAAGACAGGTGAATGTGATTTTGTTTATATGTGAAATCTAAAGAACAAAATGAACAAACAAAACAGTAAGACTCATGGATAGAGAACATCTTCATGGTTGCCAGATGGAAGGGGTTTGGGAGTATGGGTAAAAAAGGGGAAGGGATTAAGAAGTACAAATTGGTTGTTACAAAGTAGTTATTGGGATGTAGGATACAGCATAAGAATTACAGTCAATAATATTGTAATAACTATGTATGGTGTCAGATGGGTACTAGATTTATTGGGGTGATAGATGGCAGCGGGGTTGGGGGACAGGGTGAAAAAGGTGGAGGGATTAAGAAGTGCAAACTGGTAGTTATTATACAAAATAATCATGGGGATGTAACATTAAGCATAGGGAATATAGTCAATGATATGATAATGACTATGTGTAGTGCCAGGTGGGTACTAAACTAGTTAGGTGGATCACTTCTTAAATTATATAAATGTCTAACCATATGCTGTACACCTGAAATTAATATAAAATAATATTGAATGTCAACTATAACTGAAAAATTAAAAAGTGGGGGGAAGGTGAAGGGTAATAAGTGGTCCAAATTTCCAGGCATAAATCAAATAAGTCATGGGGATGTAACACACAGCATAGGGAAGATAGTCAATAATATTGTGATAGCGTGGTATGGTGTCAGATAGTTGGTGGACTTATCATGGTGATCACTTCTTTAGGCATATAAATGTTGAATAAGTATTGTGTACACCTGAAACTAATATAATATTGTATACTAACTATATTTTTAATATAAATCTTTAAAAAAGGAAAATAATAACATGAGTTTATTTGGAATGGCTTTTCAAAGCTATCTTCACACCCACATTATGAACCCATGAATCTGTTTAAATCTATACTCTTTAAGAGAAGGCAAGTTTGCAAGTGGATAAAATGTCTTGCTGATTTTTCTGTCACATGTATTTATGATCCTCCAGCCATCTTTTTAATAGGTCTCATTCCTACTGCTTCAAGGTCTGCTCACAAAGGACAGCCCTTGCGAGTTTTTTGTCATTTGCCAAAAATTTCCTATTGGAGTGTTTGATTTGTCTGCCTGGCGTGATAAAGATGGAAGTCCCGCAGTAGCTATGCAAATGGCTGCCAGATGTCCCAGAGCAGATAGAGGTGCTGCCATCTTCTGAACAGAAACATGGTAGAAAATGCTGCCAAGGCACCCAAAGATAACACATATTCCGCAAACAACTTGTTTAAAAGACCTCCCAAACACTATAAAAATAAAAACCGAACAACTTTTTCCAGAGGAGAACCTCCAAAATCTATTTACCTCAAACATAAAGGTCTTAGAAGCCAAATCTTGTTTTTTGTACATTCAAATCTCAATAGGATCATGCATAGAAAATGTTCTCCTTTGGCCCGTCATTCACTCAGTTCAACAGCCATTATAGAGGCCAACAGCTATAATGAATTGAGTCCCAAATGCAAACTGTCCAAAGCTGAACTCAGCACCTTCCCCACAAGCCTCTCTTTCCCACCCCAGTTCAAGATTTCAACCTTCCTTAGCCAAATCCATTTCCCTGACTCACTGGAGGAAAGAAGATTGCTTATATGAATTGAGGGAGGAAGTTCCCATTAGGCTTTGTGCACCCACTTTTAAGCTCTGTCACTGTTTGCGGAAAGAGGTAGAGAAGGGTGGGGGCAGACATGGTGGAGTTCCGCAGACTTTTCTTGTCAGATAATAGCAACACAATGTAAGAGACGCTATGCATGACAGCATCTGATAGATGTTGAGTCTGGCTGGGAGGAGAGTGAAGCTTTTCAGTACAGTGCCTCACTCAAAGTAGGTGCTGGATAAATGATTAATAATTGAAAGGAGGTGATGTCTGAACATCAGCTGGGTGCTACATGGGCCTGCCTACATGGAGGAACAGAGAGCAATTTTGCTTGAGAGCAAAGACCAACCTGTTTCAATTCCCAGACATGTCCAGGGAAAAACAAAACTTGGGCTGTGCCCTGGCTGTAGGGCGGAAACATGGTGTGGAAATCTTAAGCAGTATTCATCCCATGGACAGTGGATATCCAGAAAAGCCAAGAGATTGATCCACTAGGAACTGCATTTTCTAATGCATCGTTGGTGGTCCTATGGATGACAACTCTTATAGAAGTAAAATGGGTTTTGAAAATATGATAAAAAGGTAGTGATATGAAGTAGATGATGGGTAGTTCTGAAAAGAATATTTGGGTCTATTTTGTTAGTTCCTTTGATAAAATAAGAGTACGTTTCTCTAGTCGTAAAAGAAACAAGCACATTCTCCCTCATTCTGCAGCTCTTTCCTGGTGCCTTCACAACCTGCCTTCACAGCCAAGTTTCTGTAAAATATCTCCTGCTGCCTTCCCCTCTGAGTGCAAATCAGTTTGGCATCTGCCCTCGCCACTCTTGCCAACGTTTCTGTTGAGGTCCTAGATGCTATCAAGGTACTTTCCAATCCTATCTTGCTAACTTCTATCTCCAGCATGGGACTGGGAGGACTGCTTCTCCTGTGCCCTTTATCCGCCTCTTTTTACTCCAACTTCTTATCCTTTCCATACCTGCATTCTCAGTCTCATTTCCATATCTGTTTCAGCTCCTCCCACACCAGCTGTGCACTAATGACTCCCAGATCTCTACCTCTTCTCAGCCATCTCTCCTGACTCCCGTGTTTATCCAACTGCCTCATAGACATCTTCACTTATTTGCCCCAGGGGCAGCTCAAACTCCATAGGCCCCAGAAGGAAATAATCTAATTCACTTTAGTTAACTGAATGGGGCCTCACTTCCTGAAATATATAACACAGGGGTATTACTAATAGCCACCTCATACAGAAGCCTGTCATAGAGATTAAATAACATGGAATAGCATGTCGGATACACCCTGGCACATGTAAACAATTTACAAGTGTTAACCATTATTCTGCCTTCACTCAAACCCATTCCTTCCTCCCCATCTATTTCCTAAATTGACTTATAAACCCAACCAGCCACCCACGTGGATCAAGCCAGAACCTTGACCATCTCTCTCTTCCTTAATTTCACAGTCGCTGTCCCAGCCTGTCTGTTTCACTTTTTAAATATCTGACCTTGTCTCTCCTTTTCCACTCCAGTGTCTTAAGCCCTCAGCATCCGCTGGGACTATGGCTATTCTCTCCCTGACCCCACTCTTGCTACTCTGCATCTATTGGATTGTCGAAACCGTTATGACGTATTTTTCTGTTTTTCGTTGCAAAAATGCATCATGACTTTCCCGACAACCCAATCTCTTCTGAAAGAGCACATTGCATAACGCCACCCTCCTCTCACAATCTTTCAATGGCTCCCCACTGCCTTGGGGACCAAATCCAAACTCCTTGGAAAGGCAGAGATTCTTCAGGCCCTGGTCGCAATAACTCTCTCTCAGTCCACCTCATTCCCTCAGTGCCACTGGTCCTTCTTGGGGGAAGTTGATGTCACAGTCAGGCTGGAGTGTCTTCTCCAACCGCTGCTTCTCCTTCCAGATGTATCTCAGGTGCCACTTCCTCTGAGAAGCCTAACTGGACTTCTAGTCAGATAGATTTCTTCTTCGTTCCCCTGGGGTCTCTGTCCTAGTAGTAATCATGCTTTAGTTAACTCATGCTTTAGTTATCATCTGCTCATTTGCCTGCCCTACCCAATACGCTGAGTTGTCTGAAGGCAGACCTTTTCTCTTTTATTTCTATATCCCCCGACCCCACAGGGTGCCCAGAAGACAGTAGGTACTCAGGGGAAGTGAATCCGGGAAGTGTTCATCACCAAAAAGAAAACAAGGTGGTATGGGTAATCCATATCAAGGTTTAGCGAATCCACAAGGCTGTTCCAAGGAACAGAGGGGTTCCTTTAGGCCTGCGTGGATACCCAGTGCCTGTATGTCCTTCTTGGTGCTTCATCTCGCGCAATTACATCAGACACAAGGCTGCATCCGCAGAGGCTGCTCCGGAGCCTGCAAAAGCACGCCCAGCCAGCTGAGGTTAAAGCCTGCGCCCTTTGTTCCAGGCAGCAGAAAGTCAGCGGCTCCGTGCCTGCCCGACCCGGTCAGGTGCAGGACCAGCATGGGCAGAATGGCACACAAAAACGCACCGGGGAGCGCCGCATCCAGCAGGGGCGCGGGTGCGCGCGGACTCTCACCCTGCCAGCCTCCCGGCCCTGGTGTCCCTCCCTCCACGGCACCCCTGCCAGGGCCCACCCTCGCTGTTAGGCCCTCTGCCCGGCCCGCGGCCGCCGCCGGCGGGAAAGCGCCTGGTGTTCCGGCGTCACGCGCCAGCTACCCGGCGAGCCGGGCACAGGAAGCGCTGGGAGGCCCGAGCCGTCCCAGGGTGCCCCGCGCGGCGAGGACTCGGGCTGCTGCCGCCATCCCGCTGGCGAGAGGGAGAGAGAGAGGCCCGCCCGCTCACCGGCCGGGCCAGTGTGGGCCAGTGCGTGAGGGCGCTGGGGGCCGTGTCAGCGAGACCCAGAGCGCAGCCGCCACCACCAAACGGACATGTTGGAGTCCAGCGCCGCCGCCGCCTCTTTTTCCTCATCCTCCGAACGGGACTGAGAGGGGGCCCGCCACCCCTCCGCCTCTGCCCCTGCCTCGGCCGCCCGCCTCGCCGCCTCGTCGCAGCCTCTTCCTGCCCGGCCTGTAGCTTCGCCGCTCGTCGCCTGCCTCAGCCCCGGCCGGTTTCCCGGCCCCGCTCAGCCGCGGCGCGAGGTCTATGTGACCGGCGGGCCCGGAGCAGCCGCCGCCGCAACGCGAACATGGACGCCGTCAACGCCTTCAACCAGGAGGTGAGGGGTGCTCGGGGCAGGGGGGGAGCCTGGCCTGCCGTGGGAGCCGGGCGCCGTTTCTCCCGCCGCCGTAGGTTTAAAGCTTTGGTCGGGGTGGGGACGCTTCCTGCTCCGGTTCCGGAGCGACGGGGCCTGCGCGGAGCGGCCTGTGGCCCGGGAGAGGTCGCGGCGGCCACGGGAGCCGACCCCACACCCCTCCCCCACTGCCCACCCCCAGGCGGCGACCTCGGTCTGCCCCCCTCGCCCCCTACGGGCCTCGCCCAGCCCGCGTCCGCGCCGGTTCCTCTAACTTTGCCCCCTTTCAGGTCCGGGCGCTCACGCTGTCCGCTCCCAGCCCCGTTATTGGCTTGGGCTTGCCGGGGAGCCGGCAAGAGGCTAAGAAAGAAGCGCAGGCGGGCGTGTGGGTTGGGGGCGGGGGAGCGGGAGCATCTGCGGGTCGCGGGGCTGCCGGATCTGCGGCCTCGGCTCTCCTGTTGCTCAGGCCGCGGCGCGGCGGCGGCGGCTGGACTCTGATCCCGGGTTGGGGAGGAGTTGGAGAGGGTGTTTAATCCCCTCCCCCAGGGTTCGCACACTTCGGAAATTGGGTTAATAAACGGAGAGGGGCAGGCTCCTTATCATTTCGAGTCGTGAACACAACACTCTCTTGGATTCTGAGGCCTAACGTGACACCTAAAAAGTTGAATGGAAGAGAAGAGCATTTTGCCCCGCCTTAGTCCGCTAGAAAGCCGCCTTGGGCCTCCAGTCCCCCACCCTCGCACCTCTTCCGCGGTAGCTAATACTCAGCTCCGTTCTACGGGAACATTTATGTGTGAAAACCTCCCCAAACGGGGAACAAAGCTTGCCTGCCACATTAAAACTCTCTAGTTTTACCTCAAGTCATTCCAGGTGCGGCGTAGAGTTCACACGTCCTATTCATCAGTGTCCATGGGGGGGAGTGGGGTCTGACCATTGATGGTTTAAAATGAAGTTAACAGAATGGAAACTACTGTCATGCATTGAGTTGGATTATCTTCCTTTTCCAAATACTAAAAATAAACCCAACATTAAAAAAAAAAAGACCAGATGTAGTAGTTGTAGATGTCTTGATGCGAGTTAAACACTTGATGGACTTGTAACAAAATTATAGTGTAATAACTTTGGGTTTGCGGTGCCATAATAATGGGACCCTCCAGTAACACTGCAGTTGGGACCGTTTATTGTCTTACAAAGTATTCTAGAAATGATTTGACTTCAACTGATGGGTACATAAAATGTCTTAAACTGCAGTAGTTGCAACTGGTGTTGGACAGTGTCTTGCAAGGTTCAGTAGTGATGATTTTCAAAATAACAAAATATTTCCTAACTTTTGATGGCTAGAGAATTTGTGATAGTGCTGCAAAGATTTCAGGGTCCTGAAGGCAGAATTCACTGGAATGTTGTTGGCTCCATGAGGGCCAAATGGGAGTTTCTTCTGTTCTTTCCCTCCTTCCCCCACCACAGCAGGTGTGCTTGGTGAGTGCTTATTGAATGAATAAGAATTTATACAAATGGTACAGCAGTTTTCTTTAAGATTCTGAGTACATTTCTTTTCCAGGATAAAAATTTATTGTATATTTTATGGCAATTTTTAGTGAACCGAAGAGGGGCATTTTGTGTATTAAGATCAGAAGTATTTCGTTCTGATTCAGGCATTGTGGAAGTTGACAATCATATTAAGTAAAGGATCTTTTGTTAATTCAGGAAAGGTGTGATCAGTAGTTTTTATTTGGAAAAATCAAAGGAATGACATTGACTCCTTGAAAAAGGGAAATGACATTGTAAACTTTAAATGTACAAATGGAGAATTTTATCATTGCTCATTTTCCTTAAATAATTTTCATTTCCATTCCTAGTCTTACTTTATGAACTGCAAATTGCATTATGTTAGGTGTATGTTGTTAATTCCAGTTCTCCTCTGAAGAACGCTGTCTTCTGGAGAAATTAATCTGACTTTAAAATCCATCTTGTGCCTGCTTGATTTGTAGTGCTTCTCAATTATTTCTCCCTGTTTATTAAATATTATTGATTAGTTCTTTGTAACATCAAATCTCCCAAATCTTATTTTCATTTTACAAATTTTTGAGTATCCACTCAGCTGCAAAGCTGTGTCCTGAATACAGTGGTACTACTGAGGACCTCTGTCCCATTGGATTCCAAGCTAATAGAGGACACAAGTTAGGCAAATAATTTCAATGCATGTTAGAACAGCTCCCGTGGGGCCCTTATAAAGTAATATGGGATGGCCATGGGGAATCAGTGAAGACTTGGGAAGGGAAGAAGGTAGCAGTTTCAGGATTTTAGAAGGTGTAGGAAGCGGATGAAAAGGTAATTGTGCCGAGAAATAAGTGAATAGTAGTTTGACTCTGGAGGCTACTGGAAAGTAAGGATGGTTAAGTAGTTTGGGGCATGACAAGTTTCATGTCTAATGTGTTTGAATTCCATTTTTTGACTGGATAAACTGAAGGTTTTAAGTCGTGGGGTAATATAATCAAAACACTGCTTGATTTGTAGTGTGTATTGTAGAAGGCGGAGATGTGGGGAAGAATGGCGGGTGGGGGATTGAGGTAGGCGAGGGAAGTAGGATCTGAACTTGGTATGTCTGTAGTGGGAATGGCGAGGATGGGAAGGATGTGGGCCACAGGGATCCATGGACCTTGGCGTCTCGTACGCTTATAAGCACCTTTTCCCCAACATTATAGGTGCTGAGAGAGTGGTGATACCGTTAACATAAATCAAGCAGTCAGTCTCAAAAGCATATTTAGTGGAGGGGAAAATATGTTTGGTTTTTGAACAGTCATTGAGTTTGAGTTTGAGTGAAACAGTCATGTGGAAATTTTTGTCAGGCAGTTGGGTATCTAGGACTCAAACTTGGAAGCAACCAAAAGATAGAGGGAGACATGCAGGAGTCACTCTCAGAAGTGCTCTGAAGAAATTTGAGAGGGGGAGGGAAAAGGAATTAATATTTAATAAGCATCTATGGCATGTCAGACACTTTATATGTACAATTCTAATGTAATATTCCTACAACCTTACCTAGATATCCGTTTATAGATGAGGAAACTGGTTTTCAAAGAAGTAATACTTCTTCCAAAGGCGTGCTACTAGCTAATGGCAGAACTGGAAGTTGAATTCAGATCTTTCCATCATAATTGCTGCCTGAAGATGATACTTTGTGTGATATCAGGAGAGTAGTCACAGGTTAAGAAAAAGGCAGCCAAAATTTTTGAGGGTAATGGGATCTGAAGTTTAAGGTTGAGTGGAGATGAGGGAGATAAAATAAGAGGTAGCAAATGTAAAGTAGTCTTTTCTAGAAGTTTGGTTGTGAGGGATTCAAGGGAAAAGTTGCTTGAGGATTAAGGGAAGGAAGAGCAATTAACTGTACTAGGCACCTGTGCTAGGCCTTTGGTATGTTTATATAGTATATATTAAGTCTTAGCCTTAGTCAGGGGTATTCAAGCCCTCATCTCTATTAGATGTGAGTAGAAGCTTGAACATGTTGGGGGAGGGGAGGTATAGAAAAGCATAGTTTAAAGCAACAAGAGGGGTTGGTTAACTTAGAGCAAAATTGTGGTTAGGAGAAAGGGGACAGATGGGAAGCATGGGTAAAACAGGTCAATTTCTGTGATGCGGAAAGGAAAATATTAAAGATCCCCATTTAACAGAGAACTTTTATGGCAAGACGCTGTGGTAAGTGTTGTAAAAGATGAAAATATGAATGAAAAAAATCAGTGATCAGTTATGCAGTTATGGACAATACTTGATTATATGCTATGTTCATATATTCCTTAATGTGAAGAGCTTGGTATTTGCTAAATTTGTTGAATGAATAAAGGTTATAGATTGGATTTTTAAAAATCCATTGATTGCTATTTTAGCCTTTTATCAATCTTCTCTAAATCGAAAAGAATATATTTTCCCCCCTACTTTTTTTTGCAGCATCTATGATTTTAAGATGTTTCAAGCACAAAAAAAGTGCAGAGAAAATATAACAAGAATTTGACAGCTGTTGCTGTTTTAAGTGTTTTTAACTTAAGAACAAAATATAAATAAGTTAAAGACCTCCTTTCTTCCCATCTCCCTCCCCTCCCCCCCATGTCAGAGGCAAATAATGGATTTAGTATCGATCCCTGGTCTGTAAACAATATATAATCTGTAATCTGTATTTTTATATACATGAGTAGTGTATTGTACATGTTCTGCAATGTGGTCTCTTTGCTTAAACATTTTTAATACTATATTTTAAGATGTAGTTCTTTCTAACTGCTATGTAGTATGCCATCATTAGAATAAACCAAATTTTAAAAATCTGGGTCGCCAGTTGATAAACCTATAAGTTGTTTTTTGCTGACTAACGCTGCAGTGAACTTTCTCAAACATGTCTCCCTATGTGAAGAGTTTCTTTGGGACAGCTGATCTCAACTTTGGATTTTGACTCCTTTAAACTCTTAAAAGTTAAGGACTGCAGAAAGCTTTTATATCTATACTGATATTTACTGTACTAGAAATATAAACTGAAACATGTATTTAAAATAACAGTAAATCCATTACATGTTAACATAAATAATATTTTTAATAAAAATGTTTTCAAAACAAATTAGTGACAAGAATGACATTGTTTTACATTTTGCAAATCTCATTTAAACTTTGGTTTAATAAAACTTGGATTCTCATATCTACTTCTTCAGTCTCTTGCAATCACACATCAGATAGCCTCTGGATAACTGCTGTACAATTGTGAGAAAGTGAATGAAAAGAGCAAGAAATGTTTTAGTATTAATATGAAAACAGTTTTTACCTACAAACCACTGAAAGGAACTCAGAGACCCTTGGATTACTTTGTGAAAACTACAGTGCCGAGGTGGTATACATATGATGCTACCTTGAAGTGTAGGGAGAAAATATGAGTACTTGTATTACTTCTCTTTTATCTTTAAAATCAGACAGAAGTTAAGCTGAATGAATACTTAACTGTATGAATTAATGTTGGTGCACTTATCTACTTGAGCTGTCAGTTTTGAGCCACCATGTCCTGAGGGAAGACCTGAGTTCTACATCTTAAGTGGTGAGCTTGCCTAGTCCCACTAGAAATTGTTCTGTGTGGACTATTGTATATTTTACCTGTTGATTACTAGGTGTGATTGTCTCCTGTAATATTAATCTTTGGTTGTTTTGATCATGTGTTTCATCTCTGAGAGGTCTATCTAAAGAAGTGGACAAAATTGAAACGAGGTTCTTATTGTGTGGAAGAGATGTAGAAGACCAGGGCAGCTGTTGAAGTAAAATTGGAGGTTACTCTTGCCTCTTTTGACGATGTTAAACTGTTATCACAAGGAGTTTTTGATACTAAAAGTTGTGGTTTTACTCCTCTACACTTTCTGAATTGCTTATCTCTGACAACAGTAGAGGTCTGGCTTTATGGTGAGTGGAGTAAAGCTAGCTCTTCAGAGCTTTCTATAGCAGTATATGTCACTGGTGTTCTTGTTGAAAATATCTGGCTCCCAGGCCTATCATTTTGGTAAATATTCTGCTTCAGAAAAAATTACTTGGGCACATGACAAGGAACTGATTCAGAGAAAAATTGGGATAACGGGAAAGTTGGCTTATAAAATCTTGTGAAACAGAATTCAGGAGATAAAAACTACCTACCGTATTTGCCGGCGTATAAGACGATTTTTTGGCCCTGAAAAATATGCCTCCAAGTGGGGGGTCGTCTTATA
>NW_017731731.1:1166191-1168152 GCF_001890085.2 Hipposideros armiger
CATTGATTGTAGTGACTTTCAAATGTCCACTCAGTCAAAAAAAATTTACTGAAATATTTCACCCAAACATTCAGTATGGGTTTCTGTTATATTTGATAAACACTTTTGAAGTTACCTGTAAATGTCCGCTTCCTTACATTTTGTTGTGTAGTAATGGCATTCTCTTTACTTTTTGTTCATGGATCTTGAAGCTTCGTGTTCCACTATACCTTTGTTCCAAGCAGATTCTGGCTGTATGTCAGTGTTTATAACAGAAAAAAAGATATTTCAGTAAAGAGTGTACTGTTTAAACAAGGAACGGATGTACGTATGTATGTACAAACCACAGGATTGGGGAGACAAACTGAACTTGAGGAGAGTGCCAGCTATCTCTTTGTAGTGATGCTCCAAGTGAACAGGTGTGGTGAATCTGCATGTTTGGGGCATTGACCACGTAACTGGGCGTTTCCTAATTGAACTTGTACTTAGACTAGATTGCTTATTAAATAATATATAATGAAAATATATAGATTTGATACTTATATATTGTTAAAGCTTAACAGTAACCACAACAATGTAGTCAGTCACAGTCAACAGAATATTTTAGGGGAAGGAGTATTTTGTATCTTTGATATTATAATATTTAGAATTACCACTGCTTGATGGTAATGAAATGATTTTCAGTTTTATTGTTTTTAGAGTCTTTGGAGACAGTTCACCCACTTATTGCCTGCCGCTGGTGGACTTCTCCCATTGCCCCTCTGGTATGCTAGTA
Source organism: Hipposideros armiger (assembly GCF_001890085.2). NCBI lineage: Eukaryota > Metazoa > Chordata > Mammalia > Chiroptera > Hipposideridae > Hipposideros > Hipposideros armiger. Next base: position 1,166,946 of record NW_017731731.1, read on the forward strand.
CCTTGAAGAGTAATAGTTGACCGATCCTATGGCCTGTAAATTGCCCTCTGCAATAATGCCTAATATGTCTATGTACTTTATCATGAGTATTCCATTTTATTTCCTCCTCTTTGTCAAAGCTGAATTTTAGCTGTAGTAGAATTATAATATCCTGCTTAAAGGAAACATAATATGGGAATTTACGGTAATACGCCTTTTAAGCATTTAGGAAACAGAGAAAATATTCTTTAAACTTTAATGGCTATACATCATGTATTTACTTTAATTAAGAGATGCTGAATGATAAATCACTTTAGAAAGGACATGAAGTTTGGGGTTCAGTTGGAGATAAGTTCAAATTTTTATAAAGGCCTTTACCTTGTTTAATAAATGTAAATGCATATTTTATAAAGTTAGGTTTTAAAAAAATATATGAAATGTCCCAAATAGGCAAATCCATAGAGAAGAAAGTAGATGATTGGTTGGGGCAGGGGAGAATAGGTAGTGACTGCTAATTTATTTGGGGGATGATAAAAATATTCTAAAATTAATGTTGATGGTTGCACAACTCGGTGTAGTAGAAACCACTGAATTGTACACTTTAAAGGGCTGTGTTTTCTGGTATATGAACTATATCTCAAAGCTGTTTAAAGAAAAGTACAAAAATCATTAGTTTTTAACGTACCATTTTCATTTTGTTGCTTGATCTGATTTTCTATCAGGTTAAAACAATATCTAGTAGCTACTCAGTGTGTCACTGTAAATTATTTTGTTGGTCCTGAATCCTAAGTTTGTTCAAAGGATATCTTTAGTTTTTACATGCTATTTTAAGATCCAGTGGGGACAGTAATCCAGTGGGGACAGTTCCAAGGGAAGGACAGGAAAGGAATCCTGCATTTGCTTATTATATACCAACCAGATGCCAGCTAATGGGTTAGGTGTTTTATGTACGGGGTCTGACAGTTAAGTTCGTGAACTCATCCTAGAAAAAGTGCTACATACCTCATTGCTGAATATCATTACGGTCACCTTCGAAGAACTTGGGAAGCTATGCACTGACATCAGCGCCAGCACCTAGTGCACCCTTCAAAGCAATTTTGGAACTCTTTTTCTGGAATGGCCATCAGAGCTGTTGTCGAATTACCCTTGATGTCCTGAATGTCATCAAAATGTCTTCCTTTCAATATTTCCTTTATCTTTGGGTAAAGAAAGAAGTCACTGGGGGCCA
>NW_017731731.1:1170012-1171794 GCF_001890085.2 Hipposideros armiger
ATCATTAATTAAAGTGATATTTTCTTTAATGCACAGATGTCAACAAAAATTTATTTCAGACAGTAATTTCTCAGATTTGGGGCTTATATCCATAAGGGCTTCAGTTAATAAAGATTTAAAGGGGAAAATTTTTAAATTTATTTTTAAAAGTTTGTTTTAGTAATTTTGAAAAGTTTTACTACAGATTTATAAGCCATTGATTTAAACATAACTATTGACTTCAAAAACAAGATTTACTCCATGGACAAGTTGTATCTTATCTGATAATGATGATTCTATATCTTTACTATATTTAGAATCAAAGCTAGGGAAATGCATTTTTGTATCTCAGACACAGTGCAAGTTTTTATTTTTAAATACATGAATTTTAATGTTTTCATTTCAAAACTAATGCAAGTTAGGTAAATTTAAATTAGAAAATAAAGAAAATATTTCACCAAATACCATAAACAGTTTTTAGTATTTCATACTTTTTTTTCCTACTGCATTTGTGTTTAGAACTTTTTGTATGACTACCAGATCTTTTTAATAAGATGAAATTGTTTTATAATTTTAAATTTTATTGTGGAAAAATTGAGAACATCTGATTATTGTTTTAAATAAATTTCTAGAAATGAAATTGTTTGTTTAAAAGATTTGGTCATTTTTTTAGTTTTTGATGTAGAGCTTTAAATATCCCTCTGAAGTGAAAGCTCCCCATTAGGTCTCATCAGCAGAGTGTTTGTGCTCTTTGCTTTATGCTAATCTATACTCAAAACAGTTAGATAATTAAAGAATTAGATCTCATTATTTTATTTTGTACTTCTTTGATTATTTTTATTTATTTGATTATTGAACCTTTTTGTTTATCAATTAGTTACTGGGGTTTCCTTTGTTAATTTGAGTTACTCCTGTATATTTTTCAATTTCACTGTATCTCATACTATTTGTACATACAATATTCTGCTTTCAGGTAGAATGGCATAGTGGTACTTATTTAATGTGGTTGGCTTGTGGCCCCAACCCTGCATCCCTCATCACTTTAATTTCCCAGTATTAAGAAAGTATTAGCTTGATGGTTGCTTTCCGTTTTATATCCCACATATGAGTGAAATCATATGGTTCTTATCCTTTTCCATCTGACTTCACTTAGCATGATACTCAAGATCCATTCATTTTGTTACATATGGCAGTATTTCATCTTTTCTTATGGCTGAGTAGTATTCCATTGTATATATGTACCACATCTTCTTTATCAAAACAAACTCAGACACAGACAACAGTATGGTGGTTACCAGAGGGGAAAAGCGGGTGAGGGGAGGATGAAGAGGATAAAGGGTGTCAAATACATGGTGATGGAAGGAGACTATAGACTTTGGGTGGTAAGTACACAATGCAATATACAGATGATGTATTATAGAATTATACACTTGAAACCTATATAATACTAGCCAGTGTCACCCCAATAAATTTAAAAAAAGTATTAGTTCAAACAAACCTTTGGTAAAGTGTATGTAATGGCATAAAATAAAATACCAGGTAAGGAGGGACAATAAAGATTTCTGTAATTGTTCTAGCAGTAAGTATTTTATGGAGTTGTCTTCAGGTTGTAATGAGATGGGCAAAGCACCTTTGCAGAAAAAAATGACTTAAGTTTTTTCCTAATTATCTTTTGTTTAAAATTTTTAATGTGTACTTTTATAATGTGTTCATATGTCACTAATAAACATTATGTTGGACTTAACTCGGTTTGGTTGAAGCCAGTGTGTCTGATATATTGAGTCAAATGAACAAAAGAGGGGC
>NW_017731731.1:1172294-1173289 GCF_001890085.2 Hipposideros armiger
TTTAAGAATAAGGAAGTTTGGTAAGTTTTTAAGTCCACAGTAATGCAATAGATTCAATCAGTGTTTAAAACTTAAGATAGACTTTTAGGCATTTATATTTCTTTAGTAATTTATAATCACAATGAAAATTTTTAATTGATTAGGGATTTTATAAATGCTAACATTTTCAGCTTTAGTTGCATGCTTGTGCATAGATCCAGTCATTACAACTTTGTGGAAATAACTGGGGTATAAATAAAATACATAAAGTATGGGAAAAAATTTTTTTCTTCTAATCAAATGATTTTATGTCCTGGAACCGATTTTTATTTCTTCTATTGAAGTCTAAGAAGAAATATTTAATTCACAAAAATGTTTTATAGACAACTTTGGTGTACACAGAGTGCATTAGTGAGGCACAGTAAAAGTGATTTTGAAATCTGGCATTTGTGCTAGTAAAGTAGAGCAATGGCATGGATACAACATTTGACCTATTTCTTGAGCAAGTGAAAAGGAAGGAGTTGAGGATTGATTGCAGTTTAGTGAACCAAAATGGAGGTAAGGAATAGAAAATGACCTGTTGGGTAAGCTGGAACTGAACACATTAAAGCTCTGCTGAGGGAGGCAGCCCTGGTTCTAAGGGAAAAGTTTGAATGAAGAGTAGACCCTTGGAAATTGTAGCGGAGTTAGTCTTAAATGAAGAATAAATGAGGGCAGACTTTATAAGTAAGTCATCAGAAATTAACTACTTTGAAAATTGGTTCTGCCAGCAGCAAATGATAACAGAATTAGGGCTTGGTGATATAATTAAAAAGTGGGAAATAATGCAAGTGAAGTTTTAACTACCATTTGCTATATTACTGTATCCTGTTTTCTTAATGCACATAAAAATGTAAGTAGTTAACTCAAAAGTGGTTTCATATTTAGTATTAACTGTATATTTGCACTTATGTGTGTATTTTGTAAGAAGCTTTGTAAATTTGCTTCATCTTAGGAATATTTCATATTAATGTCTT
>NW_017731731.1:1175529-1179980 GCF_001890085.2 Hipposideros armiger
TAGACTGAAGAACAAAACAACGGCAACTTGTCTGTTCCCCTTCCCCAATTCCCCAGTGCTGTTCCCATCCCCCAATTCCCCAATAAAAAAAAAATCTTAAAAAAAAAAAAATGAACAAAAGAGGAGGAAAGACTAGAATTAAATGCTTTGATATCTGCGTCTATGGGGGAGATTTGAGTACCAGCCTGTCACTCAGTGTACATATTTCTTTTTGGAAGCATTCATATTTTTCTTTAAATTAAACTTTGTAATTAAATAATAACAGGAGCTTAAGGCAAAATGTATCATTGTGGAGGTCATAATAGTTAAAGAAAGAACACTGGATATACTCAATATAATTCATTGTAATAAAATTAAGGAAAGCAAATTATTAAAATTTTAGGGGAAAAGGTTAGGGTTAAGTATCCCATTGAAAGAGATTCTGAAAGGAAATCTTGGAGAGATTTAGAAGATTTTTTTAAATGACTTAACTAGTATGTAGTCTGCTAATTCTTTGCTTTGAAAGCTCAATTTCAAAAAATAGGAAAAGGCATATTCCAGAAATCGTAAGTTTGATGCCAGTAGTTTTTATCTCTGCCAGTTCTGTTTCTTTTATGAATTTCTAGAAATTTCTAATCACTAGGAGCCAGAATAGTTTCATTCACAATTTTATAACAGATCAAATTAAACTTTTCTTTTGTAAAGTGTGTGTTGTTTAGTGAGGACTATAAATCAAATATTTCAGAAAGATATTTGTCATGATTTCATTATGAACACATTAGAAAAATGTAGGCAGGATGAGAGTATACTGTTACGTGAATTTTACCTGACTGGCAGTGTCCAAGGAATATCAGATAAGGTCATCCTACACGTAGATCCTGTTCTTTTTAATTTTAAAAAAACCATTGAGTTGGAGGAAGGCACATAAAAACAGGTTTGTGAAATTTACAAGCACATTGGAATAGCTGCTGCATCAAATAGCAGAAAATGATTTCCAGACTACCTAAGTAGACCAGACTACCTAAGTAGACTGAAAGGACTGTCAGAATCCAGTATAAAGCCATCCAGTATGAAGATCTAGTTTTTGATACAAATTCCAGTGAAAAAAGTCTGTTATAGGTGTAACTTCAACGATGAATTAAACACTGTTTTGTTCCTTTTTTAAATAATAAATAATGCTGCCCCCCCCCCATGTCGATGTTCTGAATCCTGGAACCGGTGAATATGTTTGTTACCTTACTTATGAAAGATGTGATTAAGTTAAGAATCTTGAGACGGATTAATTATCCTGTATTATCCACATGAGCCCATTGTAATCCAAAGGGTTACATTGAGAGAGGCAGGAGAGTCAGAGAAGGTGATATGACAACAGAGGCCGAGGTCAGGGAGGAGAGAAGATCGATGCTGCACTGCTGGCTTTGAAGCTAGAGGGAGAGGCCATGAGCCAAAGGAATGTGGGTACCTTCTAGAAGCTGAAGAAGGCAAATAGATTTTAGAGCCTTCAGAAGGAATGCAGCCCTGCCAACACATAGCCTTTTAGACTAGTGAGAGTCTGACCTCCAAAACTGTAAGATAATTTCTGTTGTTTTAAGCTACTAAGTTTGTTGTAATGTGTTACTCTAGAAATAGGACACCAACACAAAAGACAATCCGCTAGATTCCATTAACACAGGAATACATCTGGACTCTGTCCATTTTGGAATATTATACTTAAAAGGAATTAGCCAGGATAGTCAGATCTAGAAAACATTGTCTGGCAAATAGTTGAAGGAGATAAAGTGAGAGGGAAACATGCTTAGTTATCTTTTAATATTTTACTGTATGAGAGAGATCTCTATTGTTCTGTGTTCCAGAGACAGATCTGGAACAGGAGAGGGAAGATATCAGAAGGGATATTTGAGGTCAGTACAAAGAAGACTGCTGTAATCATTGAAGCTGATTAGTTATGAGTTAGTAAGCCTGTGTTGACTAGCTGGAATCTGCCAAGGATATTGTAAATGTAGTTATGAATTTGGTGTGAGTACTAGAGTTGGTACTAAGATGCTATACAGCTTTAAAAGTCTTTGATACTGTACATTTTCACTATAGGGAAGATTTCTAAATGCAGCATTTTGGTAGTCGATGTAATATAGAAAAGATATGGTAAGCCATAACAAAATAATTGAACCTTGGGTATGTGTGTAGGAGTCCCAGGGCACTGTCCAGCTCCATTTACTGAGCCACTTCCATGTCAGGTATACTGGGCTAAGAAGAGATTTATACACATTATTTCATTTAATCCTAACAGCCTTGTGATGTGAAGTGAGTACTGTTAAGATTTAAAATTTTTTCAGATTTAAAAAATTCTTGAAGTTTAGAAAGTTTAAATTTGTCAAAGTTTATACAATTAGTTAATAGGAGAGTATCATATTACTTTGACTAACCCTAAACACTGAATTCTAGAGCTGTCGCAGGCCAAAGATTCTCATTCCTTATTTTCTCTTGAAACTTTTCTGTTGGCATAAGGGATCATGATGAATGATTCTTCATAATTTTTATAATGCTTTGTGTGTCAGGCTTCTATATGTCATGCAGCAGGGCAGTGTTCGTATTTAGATTTTCTCATCGTCACTCAGCTAGTGACAGCAAAAAGTCAAACTCATGTCTGTTGCTGGCAAGTAGGTTTTTACTGATATACTTATGCCTTCTAAAGCGGTCATGTACGTTTTGGGGCCTATTGCTGCTATTATTCTATAAGAATTGCATGGTTTTAACTGGTTGCTTTGACACATTTGTTTTCATTGACAGATGACATTAATTGTGATACAGGCTGTAATTGTAGGGAGAGAGCTGCATCTAATGATGTTTATTGAGCACTTGCCTGGTACAACTGATATATTAGTCATTCCATGTGCCAAAACTAATTGAGTTCTCATTGTTACCTGTGCAGTAGATGATAGTAATCCTTTTTACATACGAAGATACTAGGGCTTACAGAGGATAAGTAATTTGCCCAGAATCATCTACATGGCTGGACCCAGTTTCAAAACCAGGTCTGTGTTTGGTCCAGAATACCACAATGTCTGTTTATTCATTAGTAGAGTTTGTTGGAATAATATGTTTTATAGTTTTCAGCCTTTATATATAAAGCTAATAAGGTTTTTTAAGGTTTTGTTGGCTGAGTCGTTGGTTGGAAATAACTAAAGACTGAATGACCTTTACCCATTTCTACTCCGTATTATGTGTATTATAAACTTCATGAAAAGTATGAAAAAATGGTTTCTGACTTGGCAATGCTGCTCCTCCTCCCACCCCCCTTCCATAGAAATGTATTATGTATTAATGGTTTAAGGCTACACATTATTGAAAGGTGGCTAGCAGTTAGTCTGGGCTTTATTTTCCTAATTTCTAAAACAAAAGAACTTTTCTGAGTTCCTGACTTTCATATTTGTTTACCATGACCCCCACAGTAAGAATTACAGTTTTACATTGAGTCTCTGGTGCTTGTGCATATACTTAACCACACAGAGAAGCGAGAAGTTACACCAAACAGTGCTTATTTACCCTTGCTGTGTGCAGGGCTGGGACATATTTTTTTTTACTCCAGTCCACTAAAAAGTTCTGTCACACCCATTAAGCTCGTTTTTTATAATCTAATGTATCTCAACCCACAGTTTGAAAAACACTCCTGGATCATCTGCAGGATTCTCCCTTTTCTCAACAAAATTATGTGTAGTAATAGCCTATAGGAGTAGTAGTAACAGCTAATGTCTATTGCGTACTTACTCTGTGCGAGGTACTGCATTAAGTGCTTTTATATGTGTTGTTTGAATTAATTCTTAAACTTCCCTAAATAAGTAGGACCTATTATCCTCATTTTACAGATGAAAAAACAATTTCTCATAGCAAGTGGTAGAGTTAGGATTTCCCAGGTGATTGATTGTTGAGCCTGTGTTCTGGTTGTTACTCTTAACAGAAATTTGTTTTAGAAAATTCAGTAACTATAATCTAAATCTTAGATCATCACAAGGTTGTATACTTTCAAGAGATTCCTCACCCAACATAGGTCACCATGACAATGAACTCTTTTTATTTAAAATTATTAAATTGCAAAACAACAACAACAACAAAAACATAAAATTGCCACCTTCCTCTAGATTCAGGTAGGGAATCAGTACATTTTTTTCTAAATTTGTTGCTTAGCTGAACATATCACTACCGCTGTGCCACTTATTTTTTTGTTATTAAAAAATCTTTGGGTCCAATCCCTCAACAATTATATTTTAGTATTCTCATTTGGATCCACATGCATATATTTTTTTTGACTCTATTGTCTTTATCATCTTTAGTATCTGTGCACTATTCCTCTATGCCAGGCGTTGGCAAACTTTTGAGTCAGAAGAGCCAATCATGCTCTTTTAAATAGCACAACAATTTAAAAATTATTCGAGAGCCATAAAACAAATGAAACCACCATTATGTGAATAAAAATT
>NW_017731731.1:1181415-1195338 GCF_001890085.2 Hipposideros armiger
AGAGGGCAGTGTCACTGGCCCTCATATGTGGGATCCGAACCGGGGCCCTTTGGCATCCCAAGCGAGTTCTTAACCATCGCGCCACTCGGCCGGCCCTACAGGTTTAAGTTTTAAGAGAGACATTGGTAAAGGAAAGTAAAGGGCATCTAAAGAGAAACTTAAATGTGATGGAAGCCTTGCAATGCTAACAAGTAAGAGATATTTTAATGATGGTCGTCTGTAAAGCATTGAAAAATGACTGTCTCCTCTTTATGTGCCAAACACTGAGCTTACTTACTAAGCCACTTACTAAGCTCTCAGATATTTGTTGAATGAATGAAAAATGATCCAATACTGCATTTCTGCTTCCTCACCTGCCACTGATTGCTTAACCATTTGAACTTTGGAATCACTTTCAAAAACTATCAGTCACTTCAGCCACCCAGTTGTCAAACTGAAAGAACAAGGTTTGGTTTGTATCCTCATAGCATTGGACCATGCCAGATGCCTTTGATTTCTGGAATTAGTCTTGGAGTTCCTTTGTGCAGAGCCCTACTCTATACCACACTGGAATTTTGGGGATATACCTTTGCTAGGTATATGTCCTTGGCTCCCTTCTTTGTAGACGTTCCTTCTTCATCCATCCTCATGGCTTCTTGATTCTCTGACCTTTCAGTTTCTAGCCTGGATCTCTCTTCTGTGTTCAAGATACATATTCCAGTCTCTGCCTGAAGTGTCTGCCTGTATATTCATTCAGTAGGCATCCCAAATTAAATTCAGTATGTTTCGTTATCTCTGAATCAATATAATATATAGATAGGCACACATGCCTGGTTGATGTTTTGTCTCTATTTCCCATCATAGTTAATGATCTCTGCATGTACGAGTCAGTAAGCAACATTGTATGAGGAAGGGTATGAGTATGCTGGTAGGGATTGTGAGCTTTCAAATCAACAAATTTTAGTTGAAACCCATTCCCAGGGTATCACCCAAAACAGATGTAACAGAATCTATGTTTGTTGTCAATATTATTAAATAAAATAATGCCCCACCAAACCCAATTCTTATACATAGCAGGCACTCAAATGTTGCCTCCCTCCTTTCTTTCAGTCATCTTTTCTTTATGAAATGTAATAACACCCTTCCTCTGTATTAGATGATATAGCACTTGAAGGTTCTCTTGCTGGTCTTTTGCCTGAATGATGGATTACTGCTATATGGTATAGTTTATTTTAATTTTCAAAGTAAATTATGACTTAAATATATAAACTATTTGGAATGTTTCATCAGAAGGTACACTGGTCTGGTCTGTATTGTAAATATTAAAATTGGCTGTTGGCTGTTTTTTTAATAACATGACAAATTGCTTACTGCTGAAATAAACAAGAAGTGCTTTTTTGGGACATTTAATGACTATTAGCTCTGGCTTAGGCTTCATTAAAATATGATATTCTAAGCTTTTAATGGCCAGAAAATCAATTCTCACTGTTGCTCATCCATAAGATCCACATATAAACTTTTTCTCATCCCCTTTCTCTGCTTTAAGGGACAGAGAAGGCAATAGAACAATAGTAATAAACAATTGACTTAATAAATTTTATAACTTACAGTCGGTCAGAATATACCGTTTACAAATGTATGTTGTATATTTCATGCATTGTTGATATTTTTTGAATTTGTATTTAAATTGAACTTTTTAAAATTGTTTCTTAGTTTCTCTTTGGTTTATACAATTTCAAAGATTATCTCCTTTCTAATCATTTTTCAATTAGTGAGCATTTATTCTCAAGGAGAATTTTTATTACATTGGTAAATGAAAAAGAATCATGACCTTATTGATTTAGAGTCCTTTTTTTAAAATGAATTCCTGTGTTAATATCTTTGTTTCTCCTGTGTTCTGTATCTTAATATTATTTATGGAAAAATACCTTTCTCTGCTTTTATATTAATTATAAAAATCATACTGGTATTCCATACTTTTTCTAAAATTGCTTTTATCTATAGTCCCATTGTGTCTATAGTTTTGGAAAGCTCTGAAAATTCTCTGAATTTTGTAGCATATGTTGCCACGTAGAGCTATTATTTACTCTGGGAAAAGAGACTTTTGTTTATCATGCTAGCCAGTTAGTAGTAGTCTAGTAGAGGTCTATGTCTTAGGGATTCCATATTTGAAATATTAACATTAATTGGAAAGAAATAGAAATATGATTCATATAAGGTTGATGATGCTCAGGAAGCCCTGAAACTTATTTTGAAATACCCTTTTAGAAGTCCCAGGTGAGTATGTGCCTATGATTAAACAAAAAAGAATCAAGAATTTAAGAAGCTAGATATAGGCTTTGTTTTGTTTTGTTTTGTTTTTGTTTAAGCTGAGCCATCCTGCCACCGGTTGGCAGCTCAGCGGCTGCTCAGCTCAGACCGGGAATCGAACCGCTGTTGCTTAGAGCTCAGACTCTTATGCGAGCTCTTAACCAACTGAGCCCCTCGGCCGGCCCGATATAGGCTTCTTTATGTCAAGATTTTATCTTTATAACCTTCTGTGGGCTCTCATATCTTGGTTGGATTTAAACTCACAGGAGCTCCTCACTGTTGGATTTACTGTTGTGTGATTTGTTAAATATAGTGTTGTTATTCCTAAGTCAAGAAATTGTGAATTCAGCTTTATAATGACATTTTAAATTTGTTTGATTTAATATACATGTTTCTCCAAATAAACTTTAGAATTATTTCAGTTCTCCAAAATCTTAGGTTTGGATTAAAATTACATTAAATATTTTTTAGTCCAGGAAAATGGTGTATTTGTTTCCATTCAAATCATTTTTTGAGTTCTTCAGTAAAGCTGTAATTTTTTTTGTTACAGGTTTTATAAATTTTTTAATGTTTTTACTTTTTAAAAATTTTTTGCTATTTTTAATATAGTCTTTTCCCATTGTATTTTCTAAATGGTGGTGCAGGTATGTATATAGGAAAACTCTTGATTTGTCTTTACTAGCCAAATTTTTAAACTTAGTTCAAAAAGTTTGTTATTCTTAGTTAATAGATTGCAAATATCTTTGTAGAACTGGGGAATTGACCTCTAATTTTACCTTTAATTGAAAACTTTTTTTTTCCTTCTTGGTTTTTTAAGCTCTTTTCACTTATGGATATGAAGCCTCCCATCTCTCGAGCCAAGATGATTCTCATCACAAAAGCTGCTATTAAAGCCATTAAGGTAAGAGTGAAGTAAATATATTTAATTTGAAAAATGTTTTTGAGATTTTGAAAATGTTATTAAACGTGAGAATTCATCTTGTGCATTAGTTCAGGCCTGAACCAAAGAACACTAACCAGCTTTTGCTGAAGATACATGATAGTACAGTATGGTACGTGTGCATTGTAACATTATTTCAAAAACGAGTTTTCCCCCCCTTTTTTTGTTATTAGTATTTTCCCTGTATAGTTTTTCCAGCTTTATTGAGGTAAAATTAACAAATAAAAATTGTATATATTTAATAATATGTAGTAAAACATGATTTGATACACGTAAAACATGATTTGATACACGTATACATTGTGAAATGATTGCCACAGTCAAGCTAATTAACACATCCATTACTCACATAGTTACTTTTTGTGTGTGTGGTGCTAAAAAATTTGAACTCCCAGAAGCAGAGAGTAGAATGGCAGGGTTTTTTCCTTTATTTCATTTAATTCTTGTCATAAATCAGCTGAGCATTAGGTTCATTTATATTTTAAAAAACAACAACTCCAGCTCCATGAAATTAAATTTCTTACTCAAGATCAAACCTAAATAAAAGTGACTCTTTAGAAACCGCATGATTTAGTTCCAATTCCATTGTTTCTTTCCCTCTCATAAAGTTGGCTGATACACTGCTTTATGAATGTTTATTGATTAAGAATCTTAAGAAAAAGATCTGTTAGGGGTGAGGTTGTAGTTTATGTTTTAGTTAATTTCTTTCTGATTTGTTATGTTTTTTTCCGTTGTTGACTGTAGATTATTTCTCATGGTTTATTTAATATTATCTTGAGAATTATTCACATTGTGCAAATTTCAAGGTTTTAAGTATTTTCTAATTATAGGAAATGTAGAAATATGTAAACTGGACAATAATTTTCTTTAAATTCTTTTTCAGCTTTATAAGCATGTAGTTCAAATAGTAGAAAAGTTCATCAAAAAGGTAACTATCCATTTTATTATTACCTCATTTTAGCTATGTTCAGTGTTTGTAATTTACTTTTTAAATTGTAGTTTGGATGCTTGCTTGTAAAGCCATTATACAAAAAAGTTGTCACTAGAAGTTCTTTTTAATCTCTGGAGGTTTGTTTGTTTGTTTGTTTTAAGGAAACAAAAATTTATAGCAATACTATTGATTGAGCACTTACTATGAAGAGGCACTTGACAATTTCTTGTCTACTGGGCAGAACTCTTCCCTGAGCCTGATGTGCCACCTCTGCTCTTTTGCCCTGTTCTACTCTGTTGGCATTTAACTCATCTTGGAGTATTTCAAATGAAATCACTTTGTAAAGTTTTACTAACTTTTCCCAGCACCCATCATAATTAAACCATTTTCAGTTCTACAATTGTAGTATGTTGTTTTATTACTGTGTGATTACCACATATGTCTCAGTAGAGGACTGAGAATGGAGACTCAGACATCTTTGTCTTCTCCCCCAGCCCGAAGCTGTGCCATGTAGTACATACTAACAAATGTGTGTGCAGATGTCTCTGGCCTTTGAAGACTCGCTGAGAGATGGGAGTTAGAGTTTCACCAGCTCTAACTGGTCATAGAGGTTTTTATAGTAGGAAATCAAAGTACACATAAGTAAAATGGAAAAATTAAGTTACTTGCATGCCACCACTCCACATCACTACAAATATTTACATTTGGATCTACTCATTTTTATTATGTACATTTATAAAAGGAAAAATGGAGACATATGGATTGATAACCTGCTTTTCCCACTGTTTTTATCATAAACATCGCAAAGTATTCCATCACATGATTGTTTCCACCGTTTACTCAGCCAGTTCCCTGTTGGACATTTCATTTCAGTGGCTGGCCTATGGAAAAAATTAGATGCATCATAATTGTTTTTCTTAGGATAAATTTCTACATGTAGAATTGTTGGATCAAATAAGGCTTTGCTTTTATTGCTAAATCATCTTTCATAAAGGTTATACCACCAAAATGTATGCAGATGTGTGTTTCTTTATTCTTTTATCTTACCAATTTCTTAAGCTAAAAATGAACTCTCAGTTTTTGTTTCTCTAGTACTATAACAATTAAATTGATATGTTGTTAAAATTACCGTTTTCATAATTTTAAAAGGTAATTTTTTTTGAGCAGGATGAATTGGAGTAGAGACTATCATAAATAAGTGGATTTGTTTGGAAGTGGCTTAGGGATTGGGAAAGTAATGTTGATTCTGGGAAATTGTGTGGGGGAGGTACAGGGATTGAGAAAAAGTAAAATAACTGGGGGGTCTGAATATCCGGAGAATGGTAGTTCTCACAAATTTCTTGTGGGAAATTTGACAAGCAGTTCAGTAAGAGAGCTAAATATTGAAGTAGTTTCTAAACAGAAACAGTCACTGGGTATACAGAGTTTCATAAAAGTGAGATTAATGGGTGTCAAATTGTGATTTTGCTTTTCTTGTGTTGACTTTACATCTTTATCTTTGTAGTGTAAACCAGAATACAAGGTTCCGGGATTATATGTAATCGACTCAATAGTGCGACAGTCTCGTCATCAGTTTGGAACTGATAAAGATGTTTTTGGGCCAAGATTCTCTAAAAACATAACCGCCACATTCCAATATTTGTATCTTTGTCCATCTGAAGATAAGGTATACCTAATAATTTTTTAATTGAAATTTGTGTTCTTGTTTTTATTTTTCTATTTGTTTGAATCTATTTAAATGTATTTTAGATGGTTGAAGCCTGAAATATTACTAGAAAGATAATTTCTGTGAAGTTGAAACAAAACCCAGTTTTTTCTGTAGTAGTCACGTTATTTATCTTGTAGTCCTTCAGGAATGTTGTACTGTTGAAATATGAAAGGAGTACCAACTTGCTTTAAGGAAGGCATTGTTGGAAAGATTTACTTGTAGTTGAGTGATAAAGAAATTCGGTAGTAAAGAAAGGCATCTCAGATGGTTGCTTCTTCCAGAAGGCAGGGGCCAGTAATTGATGGTGTTACCTAACACTTAGAGATGCGAGAGCATGGAGTAGTATTCATTATCAGTCAGATTGCAGCATTTCATTCTTCACAAATACGCTGGTTTTACTATACATAGACTCCAATAGATGGGAGAAATGCACTGGTAAACCTACTCAGAATAATGAAGAATGGAGACATTTACAGTAAACAGCATATAAATTTTGAGTATTGTGGATTCTGTGTTGGAGAAGTGCTCTTGTGAGAGAAACATACAAGAGACAAAGAAGATCATCATTTCTCGAGTAGGAGATAAGAGTTATAACCTAAATAACACATCTTGTCTGGATCTCTGTCATATTTTTGGTCCGCAAAACAACATACTGATCAATTACTTGCCAGTTTCTTAAATATGTTAACTGTTATAATCATCCTAAATTCTTCTTCACTTCTATAATATAACTGTTGTTTTATTTGTTTGTTTTTGCCAGTGATGGGGTTTCTTTGTAACCATAAATCAAATATAATGAAAACTTCAAATGCATTTCTTTATTATTATAATACATTTGGTTCTCTAGGTTATGTTTCTTTTTTTCCCTTTTCTGTTTCTTACTCTAGATTACACTACTGAAGAAAGGTTGATTAGAGTAATTTAACCAGGTTGTGATTCTGATGATAGATATTTTTTTCCTTTTTTTTGTAACAGGTGTAATAAATAATTTATGCAAATATTTATTTTGTATTCATGTTTTCTCACACATAACAGAGTAAAATAGTTCGTGTGCTGAACCTTTGGCAAAAAAATGGAGTATTCAAAATTGAAATTATTCAACCTCTTTTGGACATGGCAGCAGGAACTAGTAATGCTGCCCCAGTAGCAGAAAATGTTACTAATAATGAAGGTATGTATGGTCAAGTGTGTCTGTGAGCTTAGAAAATGGTATGATTTTTTTGTACATAAAAAGTTAGGAGTCTTAACTTATATTGGTGGAATTTTTCCATAAGGAGGAAACTTAACCCTCTGTTGGATGCAACTAATCTCACAGATTCATTGCACACAAAGATGCAGCTATGAAATACGCCTTTACTGTACTAAGTCACAAACACGACTGGTGATAGGTTAAGGGGGAGGGGGAAGATACAGAAGAGATGAGTCATGATACTTAAGCTAACGGTTAGATATTTGAAAATTTGTGTGCAGTGAATCTGTGAGATCAGTTGCGCCCGACGGAGGGTTAAGTTTGCATCATGGAAGGTATGGTGTTGCTTTGTTTTTTTACATAATTCTTACTTCTAATAAAAAAAATGCTCTCCCAGCACTTGTTATGGTATAGACTCTAATATCACAATATATTTTTACTATGTCTTAAACTGAATGGAATGTTATTTTAGTGAAGAAGCTTAGTGGAATTTAAAAAGGAAAATTTGTAGGTTAAAGTTTTCTTAGACCTCAATGAGCTTTTCGTTTTTAGGTTCACCTCCACCGCCAGTTAAAGTCTCTTCTGAACCGCCCCCACAAGCCACTACAAACTCCGTACCAGCTGTACCACAGTTGCCCAGCTCTGACGCTTTTGCCGCTGTGGCCCAGCTGTTTCAGTCAACTCAAGGTCAACAGGTAAACTACTCTTCCAAAGATTAAATTGATTGTAGTTTGGTACTATTGTCAGTTCTTATTTTCTGCTCCTAATTAATGAGCACATTCAAGGGAGGAAATAGTTCTACTTTTCAACTAGAAAAGCCTGATGAGAAAGATAATGGCATGTGGATAACGGGAAAATGTGGACAGGTGAAAAACAAGGAAACAACACGCTAAGAACTAACAATACGCCTTTGCAGGGAACTTCAAAATGAAGTGGCCAGTATTGTTGCTCACAATTCTAGCATTTCCAACTGATTTCAAAATTATTTGGATTGGAGATGATTTTTTACATTTTTCTAGAAAACATACATTTACTTTGCTCACTATTTGGTGTATTTTCTCTACTTTGTGACCATTATTGTCTACCGTTGAGGTTGTCAGCATACATTTTTAACATTAAGTGATACACATTGTATCCCTGATATGTTTATTCACAACAAACTTAACCATTACTAAACCTTTGATTCTTTTTTGTAGTTTACTGTATACCTATATGCTACATGCCTTTAAGGTTTTTTTGTTTTGTTTTGTTTTGTTTTTAAGTAAAATATCTTGATAACAATGATTGTACTTTGTTATGTGGTTTATCAGTTTTCCCATTCTTTAAGCTTCAGCAGATCCTTCAGACTTTTCAACAGCCTCCAAAACCACAATCTCCTGCCATTGACAATGCTGTGATGGCTCAGGTTCAGGCTATCACAGCTCAGTTAAAGACAGCTCCTACACAACCACCTGAACAAAAAGCTGCTTTCCCCCCACCTGAACAAAAAACTGCATTTGACAAGGTACGCTTATCTCACATAACCCAGCCCACTGTTTCTATCACTCATCTTGGGATGTGGAAATTAGCCCTTCTCTAGCATCTCTGTGGATTGTTCATTTGTTTTGTGGTTTGGGGGATTTCCTCCCTCAACATCAAAACATTGATTAGTTTTTTTCTGGTTATAAATGTAACATACACTTGTTGCAAAAATTTTCAGTAAAATACAAAGGAAAAGTAAACAGGAGAATATTCACCCTTAACCCACATATTGGGAGATAGCTACTGTAACATTTTGCTGTACATCTTTTCAGAATTAATTTCCTGTGAATCTATGCCTTTATTTGGTCATTGTATATATACACACATGCACACACACAGTTTATAACTGGTTTCTTTTGATATTAATCCTTTTGTCTCGTTACTGTTGTGATTATTTTTAGGTTAATAGATTTAGGTCTACGTTTTTACTGAGTGTTTATTATACACATTTCTTTTGTGGAGACATCACACTTTAGCCATTTCCCTAATGAATCACATTTGAATTGCTTCTCATTTTTTGCTATTAAAAAACTTATTTAACATATTTGTACTTTGAGGACTGCTCTGTTAGGCCATGGCATGTTTAAGGGGCTGCCACTAAGGAAACGTGCTGAATATGCACAGCTCAGAGCTGCTTATTGAAATGTTAACTCAAGCAACTCCACCCTTGTCTGTTTTACGTCTTTCCTAGTTATTAGGTTTATGGCTGTATAAAATTGTATTTCATTTTACACGTTTCACTCCAAAAGACACAAAATTTTGAAAATCCTAGAACTAAGTGATACCTTTTTGTTTTAATTATCTCTGCAATTCCTGATTCTTTCCAGCGTTTTAATTATAAGGTATAATTACTGCAGGTAGTCCAAATTATGAATCCATGCAGTAAATATTGGTTGTCATATCTTTGTGATTTATGAATGACTACTGATTAAGGAATGTTGGATAAAATTTTGGAGTACAAAAGAAGTACATGTGTAAGGGAAAAGGTGCAAATAACAAAGTTCTAAAGTAAAACGAAGCAATTTCATTCTGCTTTGAACAGATCTGTGTATGTCTTTTCAGACCTATTTCCATGCACATGTGAACATAAGTTCTTACATATTATGGTGGTGTTTATTAGTTTTCTATTTTGTGTTGTGATTAGGAAACCTCTCCCCAGAATCTTTAAAACCTATATTCTAGTTGTGTGTGTGTGTGTGTGTGTATTTTGTTTGTTTCTTTAATTTTTCTGGAACCTACTTTAAAATATGGTTTAAGATAGTTAAATCTTTATGTGTTTGGAAATAACCAATTCTCCCTATTTTTGTCATACACTAAATTCCCATTTGTTTCTATGTCTGTCTGTATACATTAGTAATATTTATTTCTGCATCATAACAATTTAAATGCTTGCAGCTTATATACCATATTATATTTCTGGGGGTTTTTTTGTTTGTTTTTCTTTTAAAGCTGAGCCATCCGGTCACCTGTTGGCAACTCAGCAACTGCTCAGCTCGGGCTGGACTCGAACTGCTGTTGCTCAGAGCTCAAACTCTTGAGCGAGCTCTTAACCAACTGAGCCACTCGGCCGGCCCTATTATATTTCTAAGTGTTGTCCCCCATCCTTGCTTCCCAAATTTTCTTTGGCTGTGTGTTAGGGTTCCGTAGAGAAACAACCAATTTTACACATGCATGCACGCACATAAAACAGGAAGGAAAGGGAAAGTTTGGGTGGTTTTTAAGGAATTGGCTCATGCAGTCGTGGAGGCTGGTAAATTGGAAGTTTGTAGGGCAGACTGGAGGCTGGAAATTAATTCAAGCAAGAGTTAATGTTGCCGTCTTGAGAATACCTTCTTCAGGAAACCTGTTTTTGCTCTTAAAACCTTCAACTGATTGGTTGGGGCCTACTCACGTTATGGGAGGGCATTTCTTTTTTTTTTAAGATTTTTATGGGGAATTGCGGGGATGGGAACAGTGCTGGGGAATTGGGGGAAGGGGAACAGACAAGTTGCTGTCACTTTGTTCTTCAGTCTAGTTGTGGAGGACGTTGCTTCACTGGCCCAAGTTGGCACCATCATTGTGCTCTTCCCGGGTGAGGCAGATCAGTCGCCGGCTTCTGGACGGCCACTCACGGCGGCTGCTGGCTGCTCACGCTGGCTGCTGGCTACACACGGTAGCCCATGACAACCCACTGCAGCAGGGGCTGCAGCCTACACCGTCGCCAGCGACTCACAGCAGCCCAGCTCCAGGTTGAGCTGTTGTTGAGCATCTTAGCTGTAGAGGGTAGTGACACAGACCCTCATGTGGGATCCGAACCCGGGTCCTCTGGTGTCCCACGCCAGCTCTTAACCAACGCGCCACTCGGCCGGCCCCAGGAGGGTATTTCTTTATTCAAAGTCTACTCATTTAAATGTTAATCACATTTTTTAAATGTCTTCACAGCAACATCTAGATTTATATTTGACCAAACAACTGGACACCATAACCTAGCCAAATTGACACATAAAACGAACCATCACAGCGTACTTTTCCAAATGAACTTTAGCATAACTTTTAGAATTTATGAATTTATAGGTTAATTGAAGAAGTACTGGTAGTTTTTTTATACAAAATCTCCATGTATTACAGTCTCTTTTTTCATGTCTTGTACATTTCTTGTTTTATTTATTCTTAGATATTTATTTTCCAAAGCGTTAGGTATAAATAATAAAACTTTAAAGAACATATCTATATGTGACAAAATGCAAAGATCATATGTTTTGTTTTTTGTAGACAATTTAGACCCGAGTTTTAAGTTTGGCTCCTATCACTATATCTTGAGTTACTTAAATATTCACTGTGCACTTCTGTAAAATAGTGATGGTAGTACCTATATTTTATTGCTGTGAAGGTTAAATAAACTAATGTGTAAAACAGGTGCCTGGGCCACATTAGATCATTTAGTTATAACAATTTTTTAGAGGTTTTTTTTGTTTTGTTTTGTTTTTGTTTTTTTTTTTTAGCTGAGCCATAGGCAGCTCAGCGGCAACTTAGCTCGGGCTGGGAATAGAACCGCAGTTCCTCAGAGCTCACACTCTTGAGCGAGCTCTTAACCAACTGAGTCACTCGGCTGGCCCTATAATAACTTTTAATCACATGTCCTAGAGTTACATAGAAAGAAACACAAATATTGTCCAAGAAGGGGACTTCCCTTCCTAATTTAGAAATCTGCTGTCTGGTAAGATAGAGCCAGAATTTCTAGGCAGGTGTATCACAGAACTCCACATTTAAGAATTTGAGATTAGAAATTCATGAGCAGAATGGACACAGTCTAAGAGAAATTGCTTGTTGGATGCCTGAGACTGATGGCTTTGAAGTTGAACAAACCAGTGTCCACATTCCAATTCTACCATTCACTGACTGTACAGTCTTAGTTATATTTCTTAATGACCTGAGCCTTAGTTTTCTTGTCTGTATAAAGAAGAAGATATATCTACATTGCATGCTTTTTGTGATGATGAAGTATGTATGTAGTCTATCAGAGCACAGTAATAGATGTCATTGTGCAACTTTCCTTCCTTCCTTGGTCTCAGTAAATGGAGTCATATTTTTATTTTTTATTTATTTACTTATTTGTTTGTTTGTTTGTTTATTATTAGTTTCAGGTGTACAGAACAATACAGTAGTTATCTTTTACACCCTCACAAAGTGACAACCCCCCTCTTCCCATCCACTGCCTCCCCACCCCCAATATCATACATATCTATTACAATTCCATTGTGGAGTCATATTTTTAGATGGCTCTTCTAGATATGTGATCTTGTGAAGTGCCCTGATTTTTTTTTCTTTTAAATGAAAGTTTCTGGTAATCTGAGGTGAGCTGTGAAGTTTTAAGGAAGAAGGTAGTGAGACTTCTTTATGGCCCTGTCTGTACCATTCTCTTTTTCCTTTTTACATTATATTCTTGAGCAAGCAGCATGTGGACATTTTGCTGTAGGCATTTATGGTGATTGGTAAGACGATAAAATGTACACACATTGTCATGTGTGCAAACTTCCAAAAGTTTTTAGTCTAGGCACACGGCTATGTTAGTAAAATATTTATATTGCTAAATTAATAATAAAGTAAGCATATAGAAAATAGAAAACACTACATTTATAATTGGGGAAGAAAAGCAGAACAAAAAAATTGTCTTTTCCAAATGAGATTTGTACATGACAGCATGGTGGGATTATAGATGATGACATAAACATCTGTTGTTTTTATAACATTTTTGTGCACTGAAATCACAGTCGAAATTTTAAAATGGAATATTGACCATACCTATTCCAGAAGCTACTTGATAGATTTGATTATGACGATGAGCCAGAAGCTGTGGAAGAATCCAAGAAAGAAGATGCCGCTGCCACCACAGCCACCGCTGCTGCCCCTCCCGCACCTGCGGCAGGCGCCCCGGCTGCCTCTCCTCCGCAGGCGCCCTTGTAAGTTTCTATCTGATTCCTCCCTGGATGCAGAGTTGGTAAGCTTTGTAAGGCACAGCGTAGGGAACATTTAGTGACAAAGTCAGTTTTCATATAGTCTTTTTTTTAAGTGGTGATAGTTTTCTCCCAATTAGAAAGGGGATCCCATGAGATTTACAATAAAAAAAAATGGCTTTTATTTTTGGAATAATGCAGTGTATAAGTTAATGAACAGGCAAATATATGATTCAGTAAAATGTTGAGTATTAATGACTCCTGAACAAAACATTCTTTATGCTTCTGTAGTATAAATGTGGCTAAGAATTTCATGTGTTTTGAATGGGTAAAAGGATTGCTCATTTTTTTTTAGTGGATTTCCTGGAGATGGCATGCAGCAACCAGCATATACCCAGCATCAAAATATGGATCAGTTTCAACCTCGAATGATGGCGATACAGCAGGAGCCAGTGCATCATCAGGTACAGGCATTTTTCTTGCAGCTGAGTTTTGGTAACTGAAGATAGTCATTAGAGCATATGGGTTGCACTTCACAGACCACTATTATTTAGCTGTGTGATTGAAAGCTATTGAGCACATAATGATTTGAGTTGCTTTTTGATTTAATTAAAACAAGGATGCTAAATATTCCATGCTTATAATTTAATATTAGGTTTTTTTTGTTTGTTTAATTTATTGGGGAATTGCGGGGGATGGGAAAACAGTGCTGGGGAATTGGGGGAAGGGGAACAGACAAGTTGCTGTCCCTTTGTTCTTCAGTCTAGTTGTGGAGGACGTTGCTTCACTGGCCCAAGTGGGCACCATCATTGCGCTCTTCCCAGGCGAGGCAGATCAGGCACCGGCTTCTGGACGGCCGCTCACGCTGGCTGCTGGCTACATACGGTAGTGCATGGCAACCCACTGCCACAG
>NW_017731731.1:1195433-1210868 GCF_001890085.2 Hipposideros armiger
TGTGGAGGGCAGTGTCACTGGCCCACATATGTGGGATCTGAACCGGGGCCCTCTGGCGTCCCAAGCCAGTTCTTAACCATCGCGCCATTTGGCCAGCCCAATATTAGGTATTTTTATTAAAATAGTTTAGAAAGAGATTATGGCTCTATTTTAGGGAACTGGCTTGTTTTGTTATATAGCTCTTTCCATTGCAAGGATCCCCTTTGGTGAATGTTGTATGATTAAATGCTTTAGAGGGCTTTCAGCTGTCAATATTCCGGAATTTTATGGTAAAATGGTTAGGGAAGGAGCATAGAACACAGGCGAATTGCAGGAAATTAGTAGAGATTTGCTCATTGGATTTATTTTACTAAATCCTCTAATTCGGAGGTCTCTAAACTTGACTATGCATTTAAGTTAGTGGTGGCAGAAAGGGGAATTTAAAACAATACAAACCCAGTGCTGTAATCAACCTAGAGCATTTTTTTAATTGTGTAGTGATTCTGTTGTACCACCAGCCTTGGGAAATAATACTTTATAGCCTTAGTTTAGAAAGGGTTCTAAGAAATGTGTTTAGATTACATTCATTTTTCTTTTTCATATCATTTTCAGTCCATTCTGTACATTTGGTAATAAGAAATTGATATTGTGATTTTAATGACTTGATGAAGTTTGAAAAGTATTTTATAACTTGTTTAAAATATGAAGAGGGGGGTTGTTACTCTGTGAGGGTGAAAAGGATAACTATTGCATTGTTCTGTACACCTGAAACTAACAATAAAAATAAATAAATAAATAAATAAATAAAATAAAATATGAAGAAAACCTATGAACTTATTTGTAAATGTTTAACAATTACTGAAAGTTTATAAATAATTTAGAAAGACTACTCTTGTGACATAATTATACTTTTAATTGTACTGGCATTGGAATAGCACATGCAAAAATATGTTAGGTTGTGGTTGACTGTCATTATTATATTTTGAAATCCTAAAAGTAGGCATGTTAGTTGAAACACCCCTTAGAGTAAAATTTTTTTAAATGAACCTAGAAGACAATGCTTCTAGCCACTCTTTCTCCCATAAGGCTTAATTAATTGCCTTTAAAGTTGAAGAGACAATTTGCAATAGAGTAACTCTAACTTTATTTAAGTTCAGTCTGCCAAATGGTTTCCTCATATAAGTGAAGTTATGTCTTCAAACATATAAAATCCAACCTGTGCCTGGGTATTCATATTTGAAAATGAGTTACAAGATTTGTAACTTATATAGTTGGATATTTAACAATTCTTTGGATAAAGATTATCTATGGAAATTGTTCATTGTTGCATGTCATTGTAGTTTTTCCTTGATCAAAATGTATTGAAGATAATTTAGTTTTATATAAAGTAAGAGTTTTTCTAATTATTTTGGTAGCTTTTACTTAAAATCTACTTATACACTTCTTTTTAAAAACGAAAGGTTCCACTTCCTCCTAATGGACAGATGCCAGGATTTGCCCTTCTTCCTACACCTCCATTTCCTCCCATGGCTCAGTCTGTGATTCCCCCGACTCCAGCCGTACAGCAGCCTTTCCAAGCTTCTTTTCAGGCACAAAATGAACCACTTACTCAGAAGGCACATCAGGTAAAGCTTCATTCTTGATGGTTGATTATTTTTCTGGTTGCCTTGACTTGGGTGCAGATTCCTGCCTATTGGCTTGTTATCTTCATTTTTTAATATGAAGAAAGACTTGTTACCTTGAGCACATATTAACCCTCTCTGTTCCCGTTTTTCATCTGGAAAATGGACATAATAATAGTACCAATTTCCATAAGGTTCTTGAGGATTGAGACAGTATAGAATGCTTAACTAGTCCCTAGTTCACCGCTTTAGGTGATGAGTTCTTAAAACAGCAGGTAACCTATATGAAGCAATTTCCACAAGTTGAGTACTTCTTCTAATCTTGTAAACCACATAAAAAATTTTTTCCCACTGAAGACTGTCATTATATTATTATTTTTAAAGTTTGTAGCAGAGGGTAGTTTTATTAGAGCAGCAAGTTACAGCTCTCGGAACGAGAAGGGGTCCCGACTGGGATGCCCATGCCGGTCATTATTAAACAAGTAATTTGGTCTCAGGTAACTGGAAGAACTGTTTCAGTGGGCTTTATAATTTAGTGGGCTTTAGATTTTGTCCTCTTGTCTCTATTTGTAATTTCTACTTTTCTCATGTAATGATTGATGGTTGTTTGTTTGCTTTTAAAGGAAATGGAAGTAGAACAACCTTGTATTCAAGAGGTTAAGCGCCATATGTCTGATAACAGAAAGTCTCGATCTAGGTCAGCATCCAGGTAATTTATAGGAAATGGTATTCCAATCCTTTATGTCTTAGGAGACATAGAGATTAAAGTCAAGTTGGATTGTTTTCAGATATTCAGTGTTAATAAAATAACACTTGGTATGTCTGTGTGTGGAGTGGGGGCAAGAGTATTAATTTAAAAAAAATTCTAAGGTTGTCTAACCCACATTTCTTCCCTTTGAATTGCTCTAATGTCTACATACAGGTAGACATACATGAAATTATAAGAATTATGTACTAATAATTTTAGATAATATAATTGTAATAATCATAATTTCTGTACAAGTTTATTAGCCAACAAAGTGGAAAGATGATTAGTACTATAATCAGATTACATTTTTAATCGCTGCAGAAAAGAAGACTTTACTGAGAAGATAGCTAACAGTAGTAGCAGTATATGGTGACAGTTAGCATCAAGGATGTAATTTAGTATAGTCAGAGGTATTGAAGCTGAAAGGTACTTTTGTAAGCTGGCAACTTTCTTTATTTCATTTAAAATGTGTGCATGCTTTCTATTGGGTGTCGGAAAAGTCATGACGCATTTTTGCCACAAAAAACATAGAAAAAATACTTCATGACTTTTCCGACAACCCAATAACTTTGAACACATTAATCTTTAGAATGAATTCCCTGCTGTCAAACTCTTACATATCCAAACATTAAATTACCTACTTGTATTTTTTTTCCCAATTAATACATGCTTACATTTTTAAATTTTTTTTCATGTGCTATCCATTCTTCCTCCTCATGAAAACATTAGGTCACCAAAAAGGAGGCGCTCTCGATCTGGTTCTAGATCTCGGAGGTCTCGTCATCGACGTTCTAGATCTCGGTCCAGAGATAGACGCCGGCACTCTCCTAGATCTCGATCCCAAGAAAGACGGGATCGAGAAAAAGAAAGAGAACGTCGACAAAAGGGCCTTCCTCCAGTCAAATCAGAAACTGCGAGTGGTAAATTAGCCTTTGCATTCAAACTTCCTGCATTATTTTCTTTGTGTCATGGGTTTAAAATGTTTTATAACTTTTAGCAAAATACTACTTTATTGCATCTTATTTGTTTGGTGTATACCCTTGGATTTGCTTTTTTACATTAAGCCAGCTGTAAAGCAGCAATAAGGAGTGAACCAGAGTAACAGTGTTGAGTATTAGTGTGTTTTAAATCTAATGAATGAAATATAAAGTCATTAACTAGCTCTCCTATAAACCATGGAAAGGGATTTTTTTCCTGCATAATAACCAATACCCTCTTTTATAAAGATTTACAATTTCCTGACTGCATTATAGACTCACAGACTACAGAGATTATTTCCTGAATCTCATCATGTGTTTAGAAAGTTTAATAAGGTGTGCTATAAGTCCGTAGCTATTATTGAAATTTTAATTTCTATGACTAGGCCATGTGTGAAACTTCGGGAAGGCTTTTTACCTAGGGCACAACATAAGAAAAACCATATACACTTGACAGTTAGAGAAGGACAACTACATAGAGTGATCAAAAAACAAAAGTACTGAATTGGTTGGTAATCAAGAAAGCTGGGATCAAGTGTTAGACCTATCCCTAAAAAGGCCAGTTTTTTTCCCCAGCTCTTAGGCGTGTTCACTATCCTGGTTTCATTTCTGGAAGTACTACCACAATTTTATGGAATGTTTTAAATGTATATGGAATCACTACTTAAACTTGAAGTGTCATAATGTAACTCAGGCATATTTGCTATAATTTTTTTCATGTAAGTTACAGTACTGTTCATGATCAAATGTGTGTATATTTGATGGTGATTTTATTTTAAGTTTGTAGTACTACACTCTGGGTGGGACAGCTGGACAAAAGGACTACTCAGCAGGATGTTGCCGGCCTCTTAGAAGAGTTTGGGCCAATTGAATCAATTAACGTGAGTGTTTATTAAATTACTTAATGGCAGTGGACAGATGTGATTGTCATTTTACAAAATTAAGGACTTGAGATCTAAGTCAAAATTTGCTCAGGTTTGTAGAAATTACTAGAGTTTAGGTGCTCTGAGTCCATGTTTAGCATTTTCTTCATTTAACCACATTTCTTTGATAACCAAGTTTAATTTAAAACTTTTGCCTAGAAAAGTCTTTATATAACAAAGCTTGGGGTCTGTAGGCTCAGTAATAATGGGCACTTGAGACCAAACTTGAGTTGCCAATTTACAAATTCATTTAATCTCAGATGGTGGATCACTGGCGTGGTTGTGGGGGAGGTTTGTGGTTGGGATTGTTGGAACTGGTTACTTAGTATTATATCTTGTTGCTCTTTTGATTTTATTGTTCTCCTATTTTATAATATTAAAATGTTTTTGAGCAGATGATTCCTCCCAGAGGTTGTGCCTATATTGTTATGGTTCATAGGCAAGATGCTTATCGTGCCCTGCAGAAACTGAGCCGAGGAAACTATAAAGTGAACCAGAAATCCATAAAGGTACACTTTTATACATTACAATTCTTTTTTTTTAAACTGTAATGTTGGACACTGAGGCATTTCATAGGCATCTTTTTAAAAAGAGGTTATCTGCTAAAAGCTAACATAAATTTTTAAATGTTAGGTTCATGGTAAAATTGTCTTTTTAAAAAAATTGTAGATAGAACAATTCATTAAGGTATTTACATAATTGGTGCTTCAAATAAAATGTCATTTAGTAAAATATTTTGTCATTCCCAAATGATTGGATTTTCTACATTTGTTTTTTTTTTGTTTGTTTGTTTTGTTTTGTTTTGTTTTTTAGCTGAGCCATCCTGCTACCTGTTGGCAGCTCAGCGGCTGCTCAGCTCGGGCTGGTCTCGAACCGCTGTTGCTCAGAGCTCAAACTCTTGAGCGAGCTCTTAACCAACTGAGCCACTCGGCCGGCCCTTCTACATTTGTTTTTAAAGTTTCTCCTCTCATCTTAAAATTAACTATGAAAAATATTCAGCAAAGAGAAAAAAAAAAGATATAGATACATGGGTATTGTTCTGAGGGGCCACAGTCAGTGTTTCCTCAATGTCTTAACACTTGATTCTGCCCTTCGATGGTGCCATAAAAGGATTTTGTCAAATGCTGAATAATTCCGAGGTACCCATGACTTTTGAAAGTGGTCCCCAGTAGGCTGGGTTGTGCGTGGAACTTTGCACTTTTTCTCATAACTTTTTCTTTCCTCTAACTTGTATGCTGGCTGAGTGGGTGGTTGGAGGAGTGGGTAGGGCAGTGATGCCAGTCAATTTCCTAGGACAAAGTGGGATAAAAGGGTAACCAGTTTCCTAGTGCCAGATAGGATCCATGGATGGGTAGCTAGGCTAGGTTGCTACCTTGCTGCCCAGGCTCAGTTATTAGAATGGTAGGGAGCAGTGAATTCTCAGAACTTACGACATTCTTCTCCCTTTTTTGTATTTTAACAAATGGTGCAATAGATTGCCTGGGCCTTAAACAAAGGAATAAAGGCAGATTATAAGCAGTATTGGGATGTAGAACTTGGTGTTACTTATATTCCGTGGGACAAAGTCAAGCCTGAAGAACTGGAGAGTTTTTGTGAAGGAGGAATGTTGGACAGTGATACACTTAACCCAGGTAAAGCAGTATTTAATGTCTTTAAAAATTCATCTATTTTCTTGATAGTACATATGACAAATGTTTATTCTTTGCATTAAGAAGTGACTTTTGAGATTTTTCAAGCACCCACTATTTGCCAGTCTCTCCATTATAAACTGAGAAAACAATGGTGAATAAGACAAATGTGGTCTTTGCTCTTATGCAACTTATATTAAGTGGGAGAGGTGCAAATAAAATAATTACTGATTATGGGGTTAATTATTAATTACAGTATTAAGCAAATCTTAAATGGAATTTTTCAGTGAAAGCCTAACAGATCAAATGAGTCTTCACCACAGTGTCGATACTGTGTTTTAATCTAGTGCTTCATAATAATTTCTTTGAAAATGTTTAAATGTCCAGAGAAGCAGTCGAAAGCAAGTATGTAAGACGAGGAGGTGCAGTTATTTGTGGTTATGAGTATTAAAAATGGCAGATGGACAGTGAGCTTGCAGTGGGGAAAAGGGCACATGTGTGGGCATGACCTGAGATTGGTAATAATAGCCTGGCAAGAGAGGAGCACAGGATGGCATGGCAAGTAGAGTAAACAGTTAAAGCAGGAGTGATGTCTGAGAGCCCGAGGGAAGTGCAGCCATGCTGGACTGTTGCCATACTCCTCGCGCTGCCTACACAGTGTGGGATGCCTTCACTTACAGAGAGCGCTTGGCTTCTCTTTAAACGAACAGGTATTAAGAATCTCTGTGTGCCAGGCATTCTGGAAGGCTCTGGTCCATGGTAAAGGGGATTCTGCTCCTCCCTCCCAGGGGCTTTCGTCCAAACAAGACACTGTTGCGGTTCAGAATGTAGACTCTAGAGCAGCGGTTCTCAACCTGTGGGTCGACACCCTTTTGGGGGTCGAACGACCCTTTCACAGGGGTCGCCTAAGACCATCAGAAAACAAAAAGATATTTACATTACGATTCATAACAGTAGCAAAATTACAGTTATAGAGTAGCAACGAAAATAATTTTATCGTTGGGGGTCACCACAACATGAGGAACTGTATTAAGGGGTCGCACGCGGCATTAGGATGGTTGAGAACCGCTGCTCTAGAGCCATATGTGTCTGGGTTGAGTCCCTTTTCTGACACGTACTAGGTGTGTGAGCTTGGGCAGATTGTCTTTATTTTCTGCATTCATAAAATGGGAGTAATAACAATAGGAACTACTTATAGATGGTTATGAGAATTAAATTAGTATATATAAAATGATTAGAACTGTGCCTGGCACACATAAAGGCACTTTTTCTTTTTTGCATGTTTGCTATTGTTATTCGTTAATTTAAATAATATTTGTAAGATTTAGTATAGGCATTTTTTTAATAATCAGATTGCAGGTTTTTATATAATCAATATTTTAAAAATCATTTCTATATTTAAAGTTACAAACTAAAAATGGTAAACTTTTATTGTCAAATTTCTTTAACTTTCATAGAGTGGAAAGGAATTCCCAAGAAGCATGAAAATGAAGTTGCTCAAAATGGAGGGGCAGAAACCTCACACACAGAACCAGTATCACCCATACCTAAACCTTTACCTGTGCCTGTCCCTCCTATTCCTGTTCCCGCACCTATAACAGTACCACCTCCACAGGTAAGACTCTCTGGGGCATTGTTTAAACAAATTTTAAGTGTCTGAAAGATACCTTTCTAAATTTTATCATAGACATGAGTACATAAATGTGCATTATTGTTTATAAACTTTTTAACACATTTTTAAATGTTAGTAAAACCAGAATACATTCATATTGCCTTACATCTGTCTAGATTATTGAGTGTCTCACATTATAATGTTTCAGACTTGAATTGTAAACCTATTAGAGTTTCTTCTGTTCTGCTTACTCCCATCTTGCTTTCTTATTGGATCTTTGTTCTGAGGGACCTTTGATTTATAACCAATGAGCAGCAGTTTTGAAGGAAAGAGAGTTTCTAAATCTCCAGTTTAGGTGGTACTATGAGTAATTTTTTTTAATGGAGGATTGAGAGCTGTTTACTTAATTAAGTGCCATTTAACATGCAGGGAAATTCTTATATATAGTCTTGGCTATTGTATTACTTCAGAAGAAAGAATCTGGATTCTGACAGAGCAGGGTTTGAATCCCAACTCTGTTGTTTATACTCAGTGGGTGACTTTGAACAAGTCACCTAACCACTAAGCTTCGTTTTCCTATCTAAATGTGCGAATTCTCTTTCCTGGCTTTGGCTCTGGTATTCTTCCTGTGTCACAGTTTTTTGAGGATTAAATGTAATAATGTGTGTTAAGTACTCAGCAGGTTTTCTATTACATGATAAGAGCTGAATCATGAAAAACCTTTTGGTTAAAATTATAACTACTTGCCCCTTGTTTTATATATGATCTATTAGATTTTTCTTTTTGCTTCTTTACTAGATTTTTCTTGTCTTTCAATACCTTCTTTCCTCAGTTTCTCACATTAAATCTGATCCAATAAATTTGACTATCACAAAAGTGGTATACACTTGATTTTTATAATGTAAGAAGAAAATCACATGTCTTAATACATATTTTGCTGTGATATTTTATAAATGAACTCCCTAAATTGCCACTTTTAGTTGACCTTTTTGGATATGCCCTTCCAGTATAGGTTTTAAATAAGATTCGTTGTATATCGGCATTCATTTAAAGAAACCTGCCTAGCACATTAAAATTGATCATACTTTTTTTTTTTTAAACAATCGTTAATATTTATTGGGTGTTTAAATGCCAGGCACTAACATCTATTAACTCTTTAATCCCCGTAATTATGTGAGATTGCACTTATTTATTTTACAAATGCATCAACTGAGGTCTAGAGAGTGTGAGCTTGCTCAGGGTCACAAAGCTAGTTGAGAGGGTGACCAGGCAGTTTGACCCTGGGATCGGTGATCTTAATCACGGTGAAAATTGTCAGGTAGCTTTTCTTTGAGTTGTATTTCTCAAACTGAATATGAAACTTTTTTTTTTTAATGTATCATATCCTATCAGAACACCCAAGAGATGGGGTAACACAATGTGAGTTTGCTGTCATAAAGTAGAGAGCAAAACTTTAATATCTATCATTTGGGGTGGGTACGTACACCTATTTTCTAATTTATTCACATAATAAGCACAAATCTAGAAACATCTATTTTTCAACAAGATATTTTCTTCGTCTCTACTCACTATATGGGTAGGTGGGGTGACTAGATGTGTGGCTTCATTTTTCCTTCTTTCTAGGTCCCACCACATCAGCCAGGGCCTCCTGTCGTTGGTGCTCTCCAGCCGCCCACCTTCACGCCTCCTCTGGGAATTCCTCCCCCTGGCTTTGGTCCTGGTGTGCCTCCCCCTCCTCCTCCACCACCATTTTTGCGTCCAGGATTCAACCCAATGCATTTACCACCAGGTACACGAAGTTGTTTGAGAAGACATTCTTTTTAGAATGTACAATAAAATGATACAGCATAAGTTGACATTATTTTTGTTATTCTAGGTTTTCTTCCTCCTGGACCCCCACCTCCTATAACTCCACCAGTATCCATTCCTCCTCCTCACACACCACCAATAAGCATCCCAAACTGTAAGCATGTTTTTCCTTTGTGTTCAGTTGTCCTCTGGGAGTCGGGAGTAGGAGGGAGAATGGACTAGTAGTATCAGGGTCTATAGTATGGCAAGAGAATGTTGACCGGGGAGATAACTAATTACTCAGCTTCACATGTTGATGTAATTATATTCCTTAGCTACTATCGCTGGTATAAATGAAGACACTACAAAAGACTTATCTATTGGAAATCCCATTCCAACAGTGGTGTCTGGGGCTAGAGGAAACGCCGAGTCTGGTGACAGTGTGAAAATGTATGGCTCTGCTGTGCCACCTGCTGCACCCACGAATCTGCCCACCCCTCCTGTAACCCAGCCTGTTTCACTTCTTGGTAAGTTAACTTTTTTTATCGTTAGTTTTTTTCCCTCTGCCCAAGTTAGGGTTTTTTTTAAAAACAATGCTAATTTTGGTAAAATGTTCTAAAGCTCATATTTTTCTTTGAGGAAGGTCTTCCTCTTAAATATGTGCTCTTGGTTTTTACCAAGAGTAGCCCAAGAGACAACCTACATGATGAAATCATGTTTGTTTGTCCTGAATAACAGTTTGGGTTTGTACATCTTAATTTATGGTATGTAAAACCTCTGTGAAATCTTTGTGAAAAGGAATTGGTACAAAGTCCATGGCTGACATAACCCCAGAAGTCCCAGCTTTATAAGAGATAACATTTCTTTGACAACTCAGTTTTTTCTTTTCCTGTCTGGACCAATTTTTATACATCTAAAGCTTCTGGACTTTGGTAGCATTCTCTGTGGGCTAGCAAAGAAATTATCCTCGATATATTGCAATAAAATGATTTCGTTACCTGACTGACAGATGCACAGCCTGAGGTAATGCTGTCCCACTGACCCCTCAGTTTTCTCCTGCTAGAGTTTATCTGCTATACTCTACCCATGGCTTTACTACTGTGATTCAGAGGAATGTCATTGAGATTGCTTACAACTTTAATAAGAGGCCTGCCCTTGCTTGCTTGAATTATATATTAATATATCATATACTTGTTATACTGACCATCTTTTAAATTAACAAATTGTTATACTGGCGGTGGTATCAAGTATAATTAAAACTTGATTCTCCTAATGGGTAGTTAATTCATCCTTAGTATTATAATGTTCTAGTCCTGTGAGTCCATTGTATTTTTCAGAGGTATATGTGTGTACACATTTGCTTTCATAATCAGATTTTTTAGGAAAGAGAGCCTTGGTTACCTGTGAGATGTAGGACTATGGGACATTGGTTTGTGAATCAGCACTTTTACTTTTCACCCACACCTTTCAGTGCTTTGGAAAGTTTTACTTTGTGCATGTACTACATTTATAATAAAAATCAATTTGTTTTTAAATGGCATGCTGTCTTCTGCCCTTTCCAAGACGGAGCTTAGGCTGACAATAAACTTGATTTGTATTTCCCTTAGTACACAAACTGGGTTGTGGTAAAAGAGGATTTGGGTTAAGATTTGTCAAAAATAATGTAGCAGTAGTCATCATAATGATGAGAAATAATTTGTTTAATAAGGAAGTTGCTTAAGAGGCCTGCACCCTAATGGAAATCATATAGTAGAAGAAACATTGGACTAGCAGCCGGGAAACTTTTAACATCTTTAGATTTCAGCTATGTTTTATTGTATTTACTTTTTTTCATATTTGTAATAATATGGTTGCACAAGAATCACAGAATCTGAGTTGGATAGAATTTTCTGGTCAACTCCTTTCCTTCACCCCACAATAATTCTGGTTGATACTATATTTTCTAGTCGAGCATCTGCAGATATTAGACCACCTGAGACTACAAAATTGTGTGCGTTGGTGCTTTTTTCCAGGCTTAGTAAATTCATTGAATAAGTGAGAAGATTTTATATCTTCAAGAGTTTAAAACAACTTTGGAGAATAAGTAGCCTGCATCCAATTTAATATTTAGGTCTTGAAGAATCTGCTCTTTATTTCTTATCACTACTAAAATGGATAACTTAAACTCTGTATTTAACGTGTGTACAAACTAAAACACAGATCAGAAGTTGGTGAACTTGAAAAATAAACTTAGAAAGCTAAGCACTGCTAGAAAAATTTCTTAGCATTGAATGTTATCTGACATGCCTGTTTGGATGTCTGTCCCCCATCGCCAACAATCCCTCCCAATCCCCCGAAAGAACGCTTCATGAGAGAGGAACATTTGTTACATGAGTTAAGTGGATGGGTCGCTGGTATTTCAATGCATGTCTATTTATACTTCACCTCTGATGAATGTTGTAACTTTTAAAACAAAATGTAGAAATTGAAGGCAATTCCAGATCTGGAAAAGTTAACATTTGACATAAGATAAAAATGAAAACTTGTTAAAATAAGCACTTTTAACTAAAATGCCGTTCCAGTTATGAGAACAGGAAAGCTGTCCATGTTCCTTCAATTAGAAATCTTGAAAATAATATCCCATGAATTTAGACAGTTTGGAGAAATGAGACTTTTTAATGTATATGCAAATAATGGAAGACTTATCAAAAGGCTCATCTCATGATTCCATCCTTTTGATAGGAATATAGTGATCAACAGCGCTAATGAGGATCAGTAGTCAGGTTAGGGACTCACTGTTAACCAAGTAATGGAATCCTAGAAGCACGATGCCTGCAAGTTTTCTCTTGGTGCTCTAACGTTTTCTTTTATGATAATAAGAAGAAATATGCTATACTGGAAAACTTGAAACCTAGAAGTAAGCTAAGTATGATATACTAAACTTCAATTTCTTCATCTGTAAAAGAGGGTAATAAAAATGACATACCAGGGTGTTGTGATGATTCAATGGGCTAACATATATAATGAACAACCGACGTGGGGCCTACCACGGGGTAGGCCCTCAGTGAGTGGTAGGTACTTATGACATACAGGTAAGGAATGTCACAGACGATACTTAGAATACCTGGAGAGGAATATTTATACTTTGCAGTTCTAAAACTGTATACTTTTACCATTTGTTTTAAACTTACATTTTTTGGCAGACAGAGGAAGCAAACTTTGTAGGAAAAAAACGTATTGTGGCATAGTTGCCTCAGAGATTTTCGTGGTAGATTAGACCAGATTGTAAGTTCACACATATTAAATTCCATCAGTTGGCTTACTGACAAAATGTGTTGGTCATGGTGGTGTTTCATTTAGATAGCACAACGTGATACCTGTATTCTTCCCATTAATGATACTCAAATAGGTTTCTTACAGTGGCAGGTGAATGTGTGATTGAGACGTACCTGAGTTCTTAGATTTTAATTTTTGAAATATGGCAATAATATTTTTAAAGGGGCCAAACAAATGTTGAACAGATCTCCTAAAAGTCTGTAGTAAGGCCTGATTGTACTGGCGGGAGGAGAGAGGGTGCTTTAAGGATGGTTTGGTTTAAAGAATTTTCTGATGATCAGACTTAGGGGTGGGTGTTTGTTTGGGAATCATGACTACATGTTTCCGCAGATGGGCTGAGGTAGCCCACACTTCCAGAACTGAGGAGAACTAAATCTCCATCTTTTAGAAGTTCTGATTCTTTCAGTAACTGATAATCTGAAAGTATAAAATTATTTCATGCACAATAACTACCGCTTGATTTTAAAGAAGTACGTTCTAAGTACCTCACACTCCATTATAGTTAGTATAAAACAGTGGTGGTTTTACAACAATTAACGGTAACAGTCTACAGCTTTGATCATTTAGAGAGGAATATTAAAGATGAGAGCAATTTAGTTCATCCTCTTTACTGTATAAGTATATATGTTTACTTTTCAAAACCTGTATGACATGTATCTCTAATACTGATGTACAGCACATTTTTATTAAAAAGTTCATTGTAAATGTGAAATTTGGGTTACATTGGTGTTCCAAACAATAAAAAAATACACAAAAAAATGTTTGTTTGTGTTACATATCTCTCCTGTGTTACCAGTATATCTAAAATATTTTTTCATGGAAAAATTATTTTAAGTTGGACTCATTCCTTTTGTGGAAAATTAAAGCCTCATTCCTTTCCAAATACATTTAATTATTAATATGCAGAGAATCTCCTCAGTTTTGTCACACTGCTATAGATGATGGTGAAATTTATAAATAAGAATTCAGTATGTGTAAGACTGCTTCCTGCTTAATTGGTTATTTTTGTTACCAGTAATTTAAAGCAAAATTCACAAATTGGTGGCCTGCAGCTTGAATGCTAGATGTACCTCAGGCTTGGTATTCATACATCCCTGCATGGCCTCGGTAGGCGTTTGAGATGATGTTCCCAAATTTGGACGCCTTAAGAAATCATGTGAGCAGAATTGGTTTGTGAACTATTATACTTATAGATGTGCTTTTATGCAGTAATTTTATCCTTAAAACTGCCAAGAAGATGAATAATTTTACCATCAATTTCTGTAATTACTTTAAAATTAATATTTGATATGTGGTCATTTTACTTAGCTTTGGATTTCTCTGCCCAGAATTTTGATTTTTTTTTTTTATGGTCAGTATTTTTAACAACATTTAAATTAGAACATTAGAGCACCAATCTACTAATGTGTGAATAACATTCAAAGGAAACCTGAAGAAAATTCTAGAAAGCAGTTTTTTAATGATAACATCTAATTTTTAATATATTTTTTTCTTATTATGAACTTTGCTGTGTTTGGTTATATTAAATTATAAGCTGGAGGTATCGACCAGGTATTTGATTTGGTACCCTAAAGGCTGTTTACTGTTTAGCCTATAAAAGTGTTCTTCTTTTGAAAGCTTTAAAATATTTGAATTTGGTACTGTAAATATTGCATTGTGTTATTCCACTAGTATTGTGTAGTAGAAATGGTTCCTAAATGCTCTTCAACTTAATATACAGTGTTGTTCAGTAGATAATAATAATCCACAACAAATGTTTGCCTTGGATCTGAATTTATGCATGAATACACTATATTTTCTATGAAGGTGAAGAAGCACTTCAAACAAAACATGGGGAAGGTCTTGAGCAAAAACCTGAAAGCTGCTTATCACATTGTCTCCACCCGACCTCCACCCCCGCTTCCTAGGCTGCAGAACTCCAACCTAAAGAGTCTCAGAAATTTAAATCTCTGACAGATGTCATTTGGGGCTTGAGGAAGGTGGGAGGGGCAGAAACTTGGGTGCTAGGTTGATTTTGGTAGACAAATACTGCTGTGAACAATTTCAGGTAAGATTTTTTTCCGGCTGACATTGAAAATAAAATTCCCTACAGATAATCTCATTCAGTGATAGGTTAATTGTATATTTCAATCTTCTTGATTCTAATAGTGCAACTCTTAAATCTAAGTCATAGCTGTTTTCTTTGCCAATTATAGTAAAATAGCAATTAGTACACTGAAATTTGGAAAAGTGACTATAAATGAACTGTAGGGAAATGAGCAGACAAACCCTATTGTACATTATTTTGCAAAAAACAAGGAGCCATTTTAAAGTGATAATAGTCTCTGGTTTCTCTTTATTTGAAATTCTGGTTCTCGTGTATTAGATTTTATCAAAACAACATACCCTGTGCTAAAAATAGATACATACGTCAATATGCATGCATTATATGTTACCAAAACTCAAATTTCTCTTAAAAATCACATTCTAAGCACAATTTTAAAAATGTTAAGATGTAATATAATCTAAAATGTGCTTTCTCTCATTCTTTGAAAACTAGCTCCTTATTCTTCCATTCTCTGCTGCTCCCAATACAGTGCCTACTGTAAGAATTGGCTGGGCGTGTTTCCAAAGTAATTATGCCCTATGTTATTAATTGGTGAATCTAAGCAAACGAAGTACGTGTATTGGTTTTACTGTTATTTCAATTTTCTGAAGGTCTGGACTAAAAAACCACTTCTGGTGACTATACAAGGTCTGACGATTAAGTTCGCAAACTTGTTGCAGTGATATTAACCTTTTTTGATATCAGAGGGATTATTCATTATGAATTTGTACCAACTAGACAAACAGTTAACCAAGTT
>NW_017731731.1:1213698-1214750 GCF_001890085.2 Hipposideros armiger
AACTAAGGTATACATAGTTCCATATGCCAGGAACTTCCAAGGAGTTTGCATAGATCGATCATTTAAGCCTTACAGCCCTATGGAGGTAGGTACAGTTATCTCCATTTTATAGATGGGGAAACCGAAGCATAAAAAGATGAAGTAACCTGACCAAGTACCCAACTACAAATGGCAGAGCTAGGATTTGAAATAGCCTTACTCCAACACTTGTGCTTTTAAACCACCATGCTATATTGTCCTATCCAGCAAAGAATGCCGAGAAGGCGTGGCCAGCAGGCTAAGAGACAGAAAGAGTGGGATGTATTCTGGAAGCAAAGTAGAGACTAGAGTTCCTAGGAAGGAGGGAGAGATCTATCAGATGCCATTCATTGGTTAAGGAAGGGTGCTGAGACTTGCCAACTGGATTTACTGAAATGAAGACTTCTGGATGACCTTATAAAATGGTTTCATTGGAATGATGGGCTCAAAAGCCCACTTATATGGGGTCAGGAGAGAAGGAGAGATGATGAAATGGATACAATGATTTTGGACATCTCTTTGAAATTTGTTACATGGGGGAAATAGTAAAATGAGGTGAGAGTTGAAAGGAGATGCAAAGAAAGTTTTTTTTAATTTTGTTTTTATTTCTAAAAGATGGGCGAAACTACAGCATCTTTATTACTGGAAAATTCAGTAGAGTAGAAATTTTTGGTGCAAGAAAGATTTGCTAGGTTGATAACCTTATGAGGGATTTTGATGCAGGGTTTAAATAAAGGGCTTAGCCTTTAGAATACATGTTCACAGATGAAAGGAGTAATATGGATACAGGTACAGAAAAATTGGTAGATTTGGTGTTAGGTAGGTGGGTGAAAGTCTTTCTACAGGCCTTTATATATTTTAATGATAAACCAACTAGGATAAGTAAAATGCAGTTTATTTATGTAATGGGATATTACTTGGTAATAAGAAGAAAAGAAGCCCAGGCATACCTCAGAGATATTGCAAGTTTGGTTCCAGACCACTGCAATCAAGCAAATAAGCGCAATAAATTGACTCATGAATTTTTGGTTTCC
>NW_017731731.1:1215090-1218255 GCF_001890085.2 Hipposideros armiger
TTTTTGGTTTCCCAGTGCATATAAAAGATAATGTTTACACTATACTGGATTCTATTAAGCGTATGATAGCATTACGTCTAAAAAAACAACGTACATAACTAAAAACCACTTTATTGCTAAAAAAAAATGCTAACCCTCATCTTAGCCTTCAGTGAGTTGTAATCTTTTCGTTGATGGAGGGAGGGTCTTGCCTCGATGTTGATGGCTGCTGACTGATCAGGGTGGTGGTTGCTGAAGGTTGGCATGGCTGTAGCAGTTTCTTAAAATAAGACAACAATGAAGTTTGCTGCATCAGTTGAGTCTTCCTTTCACAAACGATTTCTCTGTAGCATATGATGCTGTTTGGTAGCATTTTACCCACAGTAGAATCTTATTTCAGTATAGGAGTCAGTCCTCAAACCCTGCTGCTGCTGTATCAGCTAAGCTTAAGTAATATTTTATTGGGTTATCGAGAAAGTCATGACATATTTTTCTGTTTTTCAATGGAAAAATGCATCATGACTTTCCCAACGACCCAATAAGTCCTTAGTTGTAATTTCAACAATCTTCACGTTATCTTCACCAGGATAGATTCCATCTCAAGAAACCACTTTCTTTGCTCATTTATAAGAAACAACTCCTCGTTGTTAAAAGTTTTGTCATGAAATTCAGTCGCAACTTCAGGCTCCACTTCTAATTCTAGTTCTCTTGCTATTTCCACCACATCTGCAGTGACTTTGTCCACTGAAGTCTTGGAAACCCTCAAAGTCACCCATGAGGGCTGGAATCAACTTCTTCCAAACTCCTGTTAATGTTGATATTCCCATGAAATATGAATGTTAATGGCATCTAGAATGGTGGGTACTTTCCAGAGGTTTTCAGTTTACTTCGCCCAGATCCATCAAAGGAATCACTGTCTATGGCAGCTATCACCTTTCAAAATGTGCTTCTTAAATAAGACTTGAAAGTTAAAATTACTCCATTATGCGTGGCTGCAGAATGGATGTGATAACCAGCGTGAAAACACTAATTTCATTGGTGCATTGTCATTGAGCAGTGGTATTTTGAAAGGAATATTTCCGTACATTAGGTCTCAACAGTGGTCTTAAAATATTCAGTAAGCCATGTTATAAACAGATGTGCTGTCATCCAGGCGTTCAATTTATAGAGCATAGGCACAGTAGATTTAACAATTCTTAAGGGCCTTGGGATTTTTTGAATGGTAAATGACCCTTAGCCTCAACTTAGTCACCAGCTGCATGAGCACCTAAAAAGAGAGTCAGCCTGTCCTCTGAAGCTTTGAAGCCAGGCATTGACTTTTCTCTCGCTGTGGAAGTCTTAGATGGCGTCTTCTTCCAACAGAGAGCTGTTTCGTCTACATTGAAAATCTGTGGTTTAGTGCAACCACTTTCATGGATTAGCTAGATGAGGGGTCAGCAAACTTTTGAGATGGAAGAGCCGCCAGGGGTCAGCAAATTGCGGCTCACGAGCATGTGGCTCTGAAGTAAAATTGAAAATGAAAAAACTATCATAGTTTCATTTATAAAATTTTTAAAGGATATTATTCACATAATGGCGATTATATAAAAATATATTTATGGCTCTTGAATAATTTTTAAATTGTTGTGAGGGACAGGATTGGCTCTTCCGGGGTTGGCCGGGTTGGCAAACTTTTGAGGTGGAACGTACCCAAAGAGCCGCGTGTGGCTTGCGAGCCACAGTTTGCCGACAGCTGATCTCTNGCCATTCCAGAAAAAGAGTTCCAAAATTGCTTTGAAGGGTAGACTAGGTGCTGGTGTCGGTGCATAGTTTCCCAAGGGGAGTACTTTGAAGGTGACCATAGTGATATTCAGCAGTGAGTTGTATAGCACTGCTTCTAGGATGAGTTCGTGAACTTAATTGTCAGGCCTTGTATACGTGCCTAAGGATCTCAGGGCTTTGGTGAGAGATAAGAGTAGTCGATGCACCTTTTTCCTTGTGTGAGAAAATTTTGTTTTCAGTTCATGCAAAGTGCCACAGTGACATTACATTGGGATCAAATCAAAAAAGGTAGAACTGCAACTATGAACAGAAAAGTAGATTGTGAAAGAAAATTGCAACCTTTCTCAAAATAAATTTCAGATCTTCTTAGGTTTACAATGGAAAGAGACTCGCTGCCCTGAGGGAGGGGCCTGGACCTTGTGGCCTCTGCTCTTGCCCCCTGAGAGGTATCTTCTCCTCGATGAGTTTGGTAATCACCTCTGCCACCACCGTTCATTCATACATTCAACATGTGTTTATTTAGTCAGAACCTGCTGTGTGCCAGGCGTTCTGGAAACTAGAAATACCTGAACGAACAAGACAAGGCCTATCTTCCTGGAGCTTATGTTCTAGTAGGGACTTCTATAAATTAATAATTTTACATAGAGCTATTTTTATGGAGAGAGTAAAGCAGAGAACAGTAACAGCGTTGGAGGAGTGTCACATGGGATATTTTAGGATGGCCTGGGAGGGTAAGAACGTAATATAGAGAGACATAATAGAGGCAAGAGCCATATAAACACAGGAAAGACATTTCAGGTAGAGAGAAGAACAAGAGGGGACTGGATTGAGCACGAACTTGGCTTGTGAACTTGGCTTGCTTGAAGAACCGCAGTGGGCTAGTGTGGCCGGAGCAGGGGATGGGAAGGGAGTGGCAGGCGATGAGTTAAGAGAAGGTTGTCAAGGGCCAGGTGTGGGTGCAGTGGGAAGTGTAGGGTTTTGAACAGAGTATTATAATCCGGTTTACATTTTTTAAAGGATGACTATAGCTGATTAATAATTAGAGAACAGACTGTAGGAACTGGAAAGGAGACCAATTTGGGTCCCATTGCAGTAGATGAGATGAAAGTTAATAGCTTGCATTGGGGTGTATAGCTGAGGTAATGTGTTGGATTCTGAATTTATTTTGAAGATTGAGCCTTCAGAATTGCCTTATAACTTAAAAATGGGATGTGAGGAAGGAATCAAAATGACAACTTTTTTTTTTTTTTTTTTTAGCTGAGCCATCCTGCCACCTGTTGGCAGCTCAGCTCGGGCCAGGAATCGAGCCGGCGACCATGTTGCTCAGAGCTCACACTCTTTTTTTTAAAGATTTTTATTGGGGGAATTGGGGGAAGGGGAAAGGCAAGTTGCTGTTATTTTGTTCTTCAGTCTAGTTGTGGAGGA
>NW_017731731.1:1222117-1241242 GCF_001890085.2 Hipposideros armiger
AGGCGGCTTCTTTCCTTAAACCTCCTGAACCAACCTCTGCTAGTTTCACACTTTTCTACTGCAGCTTTATCACCTCTCGGCCTTCATAGAACTGAAGAGAATTAGGGCTTGCTCTGGATTAGGCTTTGGTTTAAGGGAATGTTCTGGCTGGTTTGATCTTCTATCCAGACCACTAAAACTTTCTCCAATATCAGCAATAAGGCTGTTGCACTTCTTATTTGTGTGTTCATGGGAGTAGCTCTTTTCATTTCCTTCAAGAACTTTTATGCATTCACAACTTAGCTAACTGGCCCAAGAGGCCTAGCTTTCGTCCTTTCTCGGCTTTTGACATGCTTTCCTCACTCCTTAACCATTCCTAGCTTTTGATTTAAATTGAGAGATGTGTGACTTTTTCTTTTCAATTGAATACTTAAAGGCCGTAGGGTTATTAACTGGCTGAATTTCAATATTATTGTGTCTCATTGAATAGGGAGGTCCGAGGAGGAGGGGGAGAGATGGGGGAACGGCAGGTTGGTGGAACAGTCGGAATACAACATTTATGGATTATGTTCACTTTATATGAGTGCAGTTCATGGTGCCCCAAAACAAAACAGCAACATCAAACGTCACAGATCA
Organism: Hipposideros armiger; assembly: GCF_001890085.2. NCBI lineage: Eukaryota > Metazoa > Chordata > Mammalia > Chiroptera > Hipposideridae > Hipposideros > Hipposideros armiger. The sequence continues at coordinate 1,222,733 of NW_017731731.1, forward strand.
CCATAACAATGATGAAGAAGTTTAAAATACTGCAAGAATTAACCAAATGTGACAGACACAAAGTGAGCAAGTGCTGTTGGGAAAATGACACCAGTAGACCTGATCACAGGGAAAATGACACCAGTAGACCTGATCACAGGGTTGCCACAAACTTTTGATTTGTTTAAAAAAAAAAATGTATCTTCAAAGCACAGTAAAGTGAAGTGCAACAAAATGAGGTCTGCCTGTACTGACACATGCTGCAACGTGGATGAACCTTGGACAGATAGGCTAAGTGAAAAGCCAGTCGCAAAGGATCGCATGATCCCATTCATATAAAACGTTCAAAATAGGCAGATCTATTGGAACATAAAATATGTGGTTGCCTGGGGGCTGGAGGGACGTTGCGGCAAATGGATACAGGGTTTCTGTTGAGGTGATGAAAATGTTCTAAAGTTGATTGTGATGGTTGCCCAACTTTGGACTAAAAACCATTGAATTGTACACTTTACATGGGTGAATTGTAGGCTATGTGAATTTTATCTCACTGAACTTGTCATGAAACATCAGCTAAGAATAGACAGAGTTAAGGAAAAATGTGAACATAGGAAATAGATTTCTAAAGATGTGAGAATGGGAATGGACTAGGAAAATTAGGATTGCTGGCCAAAATTAAGGGAGCACTTGTGGTTGTAATTACACATTTAAAATGAAACCAGTGTGCATGTTGGTGGGGCAGCCGCCAGCCATGTTCATGTGCCGGTCAGATAGAAGAGCTGCATATAAAACCAATGCTGAGGTTTTTCCAGGCAACTATGGTGAGGGAGAACCATGGACTCCAAGGCAGGTAAGGAGGGAAGTAAAAACATGAAGGGCGTTGGGGTGCCACTAGTGGGTTTCAAGATTGTCCTGGGAAGGGGGTCAGAGAATGGGGTACTTGAAAATGAGAATTTGGAAGTTATTAGTTAATTGTAATGGAAAGGCCTGGCCTTCTAGAGGCCGTGGTAGAAGGGAAGACAAGACCATTGGCGGAGAAGTAGTAGCGCTACCTTGCTTTCTCTACTAAACTCATTTTGGATGTTTCCCGTCACCCTTTCTCCTATACCCCCTCCTCTTTATCCACATAGCAAATCCTTGTTTTTCTTTAGAGATCCCATTTATTATGTACCTCTCGTATCCCTTTTCTTACGTTCTCCTGAGATTTCAGAGTCGACATTGGCCGCCAACCATGTTACCAACCGCCCCTCCCTCAGTGCCCTTTAGGGGTGCTGTTCGTTACTCCATATTATTCTGAACATCTTTGCTATAGATAGCAACAGCACCTCCCCTTCTAGCCTGACTTTTAGTTTTCAGTTGTGAAACAAACGTTTTCTGGCTCATCATAGGAAAATATCCTCAGTTAAGTCTAGGTTATTTTGAGTTAATCTTCAATGTATTTCTTCTTGAATTTGAATACAGAAATTTGAATACAGACATATCGGGCTGTCACTTTTTGGGTCTGCCTTAAAATCTTCCTATATTAAAAATGTTGGAGTCTTCTATCGAATGTGGTATTTCCCCAGGTCTGAACTCTTCCCTTTTTTTTTTTCTTTAACCAATATTTTGGGTAGCATCGTGACTCTTCTGAGCTCTAGGTATACATGTAGTAATCAATTCCTTCACGTTTCCGCCCTTTGTAACCCAGACCCCTTCAACTCTTAGTATCTCCATGTGAAATTTGTCATCTGTCTCCAAAAAAACGACTTTTCTTCCTAGATTCCTGTATCGCATTGATGCTTCCATCAGTCATTCAAAGCAGTGAGCTGTGTTCCTCCAGCTCTTAAATTCTGCCCGCTGAATGCCTTAAATCTCCTCACCTCCTAGCACCTTTGTTCAGTTCAGTAGTCTGCCTGTCCCTTATATTCTTGGGGTAAGAGCTTACCTTACTCTCCGGGGTCATCTCTCCCCCATGCTTTTTTTGTATTCTACTTGCTAGAAGGATCTTTCAAAAATGAACATAGGGTCATCCCTGCTAAAAAGGCCTTAGGTATGTCCCCCATCACTTTAGATCAAAGCCCAAGTTCTTCTCATGGCTTGTAAGACCTGAATTGTCCTGGCCCACCTATTCAGCCTCATAAGCATCATCTTTTATTTTTTTTTAAACTTTATTGGGGAACAGTGTGTTTTTTTCAGGACCCATCAGTCAAGTTGTCCTTCAGTCTTAGCGGTGGAGGGTGCAGCTCAGCTCCAAGTCCAGTCACCATTTTTAATCTAGTTGCAGGGGGCGCAGCCCACCATCCCATACGAGAGTTGACCTGGCAGCCTTGTTAAGAGCACGTGCTCTAACCAACTGAGTCATCCAGCTGCCCACCAGCATCTCTGCTCAAGTCGTTGTCTTCAATCTAGTTGCAGAGGGCACAGCTCACTGGCCAATGTGGGAATTGAACCGGCAGCCCTGTTGCTCAGAGCATGCACTCTAACCAACTGAGCCACCCGGCCACCTTTTTATGTTTTTAATAATTTGTATTCACACACATTTTCGCTGTTTCAGTAATCTCACCTTCTGTAGTTTCTGTTCTCTCGGTTTTCATCAAAAGACATTCTATTGCAGTCCTCAGAACAACTCTGCCGCTTTACCTTCCTTCTAAGCCTTTTCAGAAGCTGCTGCTCTCGACAGATAATGTTTTCCTTACTCATATTGGCCTTGTATATTGTTCCCTTTGAGACCCAATTCAGACATCCCCTGGGAGTCCACTCAGATTTGTACACACCAATTTTATCAGTTCCTACTTTGTCACCATGCTAGCGTATGCCACCTCCTATAGCAATTGACACTTGTCCGTTTTATGTTCTGTTTGAAGGGAAAATACTGTGTTTTCTCTATATCCCCAGCACATTAAATGGGTTAATAATATAAAGCTCAGATGCTTAGTATGTGTGTGAACGAATTTAATTTGTAACTCGAGAAAACTGGTTACTGGTATTGCACATCGTATTTCCAGATAAAATGAGTAATTACTTTGAATGCCCTTTACACCTGGGTAACTCACTGTTTTCCATTGGTATATGCATAATGTCAGTTTTCCTAATAAAAATAAAGTGAAATTCAGCTAGCATGCCTACCAAGGGCTTATGCCACCTGATAAATTTTTAAATTAAATATAACATAAAAGCAATACATGTTCACTGCAAAAAAAAAAAAAAAGCCTACAGATAAGCCAAAAAAAAAAATCCAGTTTCACCATTTCTGTGGTATGAAGACCAACATTTGGGACTATGGGAATATTCTATTGGAAATCTGTACATTTTACTGGCCCATGAAGGGTTAAAAGGAAGTCCACTTATTCACAAATGAGGGAAAGGATTTGAAAGTATAACATTTTAAGCAAATCATGGACACAAATATCCACATGTGTAGAACAGATGAATTAGGCAATGTTTTTTCTTTATAAAAAATATTTTGCTTTATAGGTGCTTTAAATATATGATGACTGTAAATGTTAACTCTGTTAAATCCATCTGTATGCACCCTCAAACCATGTTATAAAGGACTTGAGAGATGTGTTCCTAGAGACGGGTTCATATTATATAAAGAATCATCCCCGAGTTTCTCTCTTCTATACAAGGGTGAGGTGGCCTTGCGTCACGGGCCACTGTCAGGCTGTTAGTTGAGGAAGGCGGCCATCTTGGGGAAATCCGGAATAGGACTTTCCTGTTTTCTCTGCAAGAGTCACTGTTTCCTCTTAAAGACTCATCTGAACTTAATTCCTTTGTTAGAAGACGCTTTGAACCCCTTTCCCGTTTTTCCAGTGTTATTTAAAATTTTGCCATTGGCCCCTTGATCCTATAGACGGATACTGGAGTGTGCCACGCTGACCTCGATAATAGTATAAACATTGTTCTTTTTAGTCCTTGAATAAAAGCTGGTGGGAAAGTAAAGTTTGATTTAAGTGCTTCTATATATGATACGTCTATTAATTTGACTGTAGCTGGGTACATACATTTTATGTTGCTTGTTTTGAATTAGTCCGCAAATATTAAGACTCTGCAAGTCCTTTAAAAAGGGAGAACAAGGACATACCTTAGGTCTTAGGTGCCTTTGTTGTTCCGCTTATGGTATATACTCAGCTATTCACGAGACGATTACAGAATGTTCTGAATTTTACTTCCACATGAGATACGGTATAGGAGGTGGTTCTCTGTATGTTCATTGCCTGGCATTTTCTTAAAGAGTCCGAAGAGTCTGTGAAGGAGCAGTGCCTTCACCTCAGTCACCCACTTCATGTTTTCTGACTTTTCACTGTGGTAATGGGCATTTCTCAACTTAAGATCTGACATGTGGCAGTTCAGTGGATTCACATTTTCCCCAACTACCAAAAGTGCTTGACTTTAAACTATGGTGGGTATTGGGGGACCAGGAGGGGTGGATAGGATCTGAATGATTGGAAATGGAAACGGTTGGGTTTGTTTTTGCAAAGTCAGATATTTAGTGTTATGCTATTTATCACCTGTCAACATAGGTGTGTGGAATAATAATGTCAGCACTTAACTGTGTGCCAGGCTCTGAGCTCCTGTGTGTTTTATGCCATTTAATTTCAACAAGAGGTAGGTATTATCCCATTTCTGAGGCACATGTCCAAGGTCACGCCTGTGTAAGACTGTATTTCACCAAACAGAATATATTTCTCTTGAAGCATTTAAAAGGTATTATGTTTTAAGTAAATACCAAAGCTTGTGAGGGCTCATGTTGAGTCACAAACTGGTATACATACATTTTCAGGTCCACTGTACTTAGTGTTTAAGTCTGACAGAACAGTACTGGACCACATGTTGTGAGGGGCAAAAACCAAAGCAGAAATTCTTGGGTATCACATTAGTATTAATCATTTCTACGGAAAATCCAGGAGCACACAGGACTTGTTAAATGTTTGCTGAAGCGAATGGGAGGGAGGAAGTGATTCAAGATGTAAACACAAATTAACACGATGTTGAGGGGAAAAAAAAGATGAAAATATTGGGTTTGCTCTCAGTTTTTCTATCCCTGTCAAAGAAGTGTTTCTCTTACCATGGCCCCTCAGTAGTCATAACCCGTAATACTCAAAGCCTTTTCTGTGGTATGTGGGCAAAGGGCACATTCTGACAATATCTGGAACATTTTCCATCATTAGAGTAACTCCTATTGGTCATAGCATTGCCCTGTGATGTTTGCAGAGAAATAAATTGAGAGAGAATGCCTGTTGCTTAAGGGGTGAACCAAAACAAATCCTTCCCTCTTCCCTGTATCATCATAAATGATGGATTGTTGAATTTGTATAGTTCTTACATTGAAACACGAGCCAACCCTCATGTAAGTGGGACCTAAAACCAGTAAGTCTTTGTTACTTTCAACAGCACTGACTTGATCAGTCTTGCCACCTTTGGAAGAGTGAGCAGGTGAAGAATGGCTGAGCGGTCAGCATTGCAGGCATTGATTCAGCCTAGCAAGTTACAGGCAATACTGTGCTTTGAAAAGAGACCTGTGAAAATAAACTCTGCGTTCGTGTACGGGCCTTAATTTTATAAGCCTTAGTGTTTAAGTAACACTTAGGGCACTATGACTACTTAGGGCATTTGAATGACACAATCTGAGACACCTCCCTCTTTACTGGATGTTCTGGTCAGTGACCCATTTTTTCTAGTAGTAAAACTAAGACAGAGTGTAAATTTTTCTTCCGAGTACAACTGAAATAACTCAGTTCAGTCCTTAACCTCATTAGGACTTAGCGCCTTGTGTTTCTCATGTTTGACATATTTTGAGTGGTGAAACAGCTACAAATGAAGGGTCTAGATTTTGACATACTCTTTCTAAAAATTGGTAATTACAATTTCCTTTTCTGGCTTATTTTGACCTCTACTTATCTTAGATACTAATGTATACAGTCTATTACTAATATATATATTTTATGTAATACGTATCTTTAAGACTGTTTGCCATGGCTTGTCACGGGGCCTTCACATTGAGTTTATGACCAGTAGTCTTGGCAAACAGTGCATAATTTTGAAGATTCTGGGTTGAATTTCATTTTTCTTCAAGCTCCACAGAAAACTGTTGAAAAGATAATACCATCTTCTGTTATTGTTTACGTTTTTGTTTTTATTGCCTTTTAGGTACTCAAGGAGTTGCCCCTGGCCCTGTAATTGGGCTCCAGGCGCCCTCCACTGGTCTTCTGGGTGCCCGCCCTGGCCTGATCCCACTCCAGCGGCCTCCAGGAATGCCTCCACCTCACTTACAGCGATTTCCTCTGATGCCGCCACGTCCCATGCCACCACATATGATGCACAGAGGTCCACCACCAGGACCGGGGGGCTTTGGAATGCCTCCCCCTCATGGAATGAAAGGTCCCTTTCCACCGCATGGCCCATTTGTGAGGCCTGGTGGAATGCCAGGGCTTGGGGGCCCAGGACCAGGCCCCGGGGGTCCTGAAGACAGAGACGGCAGGCAGGCACCAGCACAGCAGCAGCCGCCACTGACTCAGCAGCCGCCACCAACGCAGCAGCCGCCACCAGCGCAGCAGCCGCCACCAACTCAGCAACAGCCACAGCTGTTTAGAAATGATAACAGGCAGCAGTTCAATTCAGGTCGAGACCAAGAAAGGTTTGGAAGAAGATCTTTCGGAAATCGGGTGGAAAATGACCGGGAACGGTATGGAAGCCGTAATGATGATAGAGATAATAGTAACCGTGAAAGGAGAGAGTGGGGAAGGAGGAGCCCTGACCGGGACAGACACAGAGACTTGGAAGAGAGAAGTAGACGTTCTGGTGGCCATCGAGACAGAGAGCGAGATTCTAGAGATAGAGAGCCGCGTAGAGAGAAGGAGGAGAGCCGAGGCAAAGAGAAGCCTGAGGTGACAGACAGGGCCGGCGGGAACAAGACCGCCGACCCTTCCATCAGCCAAGTGGGAAATGTAGACACTGTTTCAGAACTTGATAAGGGGGAGCCCGAGTCTGCAGCTGTAAAGCCTTCTGAAGAGTTGCCTGCCGAGGCTACCTCATCCGTTGAACCCGAGAAGGATTCTGGCTCAGCAGCAGAGGCTCCGCGTTAGAGACTGGAATTTGTTAAAATGTGACAGTGACACTTCCTGGAGTGTAGCGCTGGAGGTGTACAGATGCTGTATTATACTCGCTCCTGCTATATCAGCCCCGCGGTAGTTGGTGGGGAACTGTAAGCAATTTGATTGCTTCCCTTCTATTTAAAAATAGCCACAAAATAACAAAAAATACTGAAAATATGAATAAATATTACCCTTTTTGCTGTAACTTTTTAAAAGTTTTGACTTTAAAAAGTTTACAAATCGTAATTAGAAGTGCTCTCTATTTTTTTTTTTAATTTAAGACAAGGTAACGGTGAAAGCTCCTCAAAACAATAGGGATGTTTTTAATAAACTCTATTTTCGTAACAAACTTTAATGTGTGCTATTCTTCGTACACTGCATTAAGGTGGAAAAGGATTGTTCACCATCAAAGTTTGAGCTGTTACTACTGTGTTGGAGTCTAAATTAGACTTATTTGATGGAAATAGACGTTATGTAGCTGGTAAACACTTTCATTTGTAATACTTTTGATTTTTTAAGTGTTTCAATCATAAGGTAAAAGTGGTTTTAATGTTAGTTTTGCAATTCGATCAAGTTTTTTTAGCCATTAGCTTTGTGGTAATTGTTGCCCTAATTAATTTGTAAAGAGAAATTTTGCTGGGGGAAAAACTGGATCCCAACATTACCCATTGTACTATAAATTATCTGATTGCCTGGGTATTACTTATTTAGAAGGCTGGGTGTTTTTCTTACCATCCTATTAAATTTTTCAAAAGGGTGAGAGAAATCAAGACTCACATTTACAACATAAAAGCTTTTTGTCTTATTTTATATGTTTAAGGACTTAAATGCAACCTATTGTTTCCTATAAGCCTTGCCTGTTGCCTTTAACTGTTTTGGTTTTTTTTAAACTCCCCTGCTGGGCAGTAGACTGGACTTTTTGCCGCCTATGAAGTACTCTCTCTCTGCTTAAAATTGTTCACTAGGAACAATAGTTGTAGGTTATCCAAGGACGATTATCTGAAGACATCCAAAGCCAAGTCAAGCCTGGGTGCAGTATGGAAGAGCAGTTCCGTAGACCTCACCCAGGGCCGAGGAAAAGACCGCCCAGTACCAGTATTCGTGGCGTTGAAGCTTTTTTCTTAAGTTACATTTTTCAGCTGTCCTACTTTCAGTGTGCTGAGCAGTTAACATTTTCTGGGTGGAGCTGCCTTATTTGTTTTCAAATAGTACTCTGCGGCAAGATCTTGATTGATGGAAAGAATATACCGAGGGCAATGTTCTTGTGTTCCTACCTTTAGAAAAGAAGAGAAAACCCGTTTCCTATCTGCCAACGTGAATGATAAAACTTGTCTGTAGTTTTATGTTGGCCCACTGAAAAGTTCAAAAGTCCTAACAAATTGTGCTTCTGGAAAGGAGGAAACATCTGATTAGTGTTCAGGTTTTAAGGATTTGCAGCCTGTATTTCCAAATAAAAGTATTAAGACCACCTTATTTGCACATGACAAGACCCCCAAAGTACTAAAGTGGGAGCAGTTACACTTGCCTTAAAGGTCCCAGGGGAATCCGTTTTGAGTCTCATCCCACATACGTAAGATTGTGTATTAGTGAAGTCTTACTTTGTTTTTAATATCTCTACTTGACAGCGGTTTGAATCACTTACTGTAAGCATACTGTCTTCTCACCTTTAACTTTGAAAACATGTGTCCTTTTCCAAATTAGCTTTTCCTAAAGCTACGTACGTTTCATCAAAAGTACGTTTGATCAAGTACATATTTATGATCAATCAGAATTGTAGCTTATTTGTGGTTTCACTACCAGAAATACTTTACAATTTTCAATTAATAGACAAGTGTAATTCACATAGTCTACCCTGAGTTACAGTAACATTTCATTTAAAAGCATTTTCGTACAGGTACATAAGTGCTTAGGTAAAATAGACTTGAATTCACTAATTGGATTTGTAAATTCTTAACGTTTACACAGCCAGTACCCACAATCAAATATTTCGTTGGTTCCAGCTTACAATGCTATGTATTGTGTTTCTTTAAAGGGCTAATCTGAAAGTAGGTTCTGCAGTCTACTTATAAACTAAATGTTCACGGGTCTACAGAAGTGGAATATGTGCCATTTTGGCAGGTGGGTAAATTATTCTTAGCTAACAGGCTATAACTGTGCCCATTCACAATTTCACTAAAAATAAAGGGCTCTCGATTTAAATCATAACATCTACATTTTAAAAGAAACCTATGTACTTGTTGAATCTAATGCTAAGTGGCTAAGTAGAGAAACCACCTTAAGCTTCCCTAAAGCTGACAAAGGATAGCCTCTGTGTCCAAGATTAAAGTTCAAGTTATTCTTAGCTAAAAGACCAGCTGCTAAAAATGTAAACATTTTGATTATCTCATTTAAAACTTCCAAAAGAGAGCTCTATGAGATAATTAATGCCTGTCAACATATTACTAAATCTGTTCCATTCAAACTCTGAGTATCAGCTAATTTAGGTTCCAATTTGGATACTTCACTAGGCTCAAAATACAGTACCATCTCTGATAGTTGTTTACTGCAGGCTTGAAGGAGAACTGAACAAATGTAGACAATTAAGTTTAATACCTGTATGAGATTATGTCTGGCAAGATATAAAGATCATTGAAACACACATTTTAATTGAATATGAGTTTTATAAAATACAAATCTTTCCAGTTCTCACTGTAGGTACTTATTATAAAGCAATTTAAAAGAAGACACAAATTACACTTTTAAGGTTACAGTGTTTAATGTTTATCAGGTTAAACTTCTACAACTAGCAAGATAACAGAGGAGTTACTAGGACTCAGAGCTCGTCCTAGGGAATGTTTATTGGGCGATCCCAATTACACCACAAGCCAAACGACTTCCAGCATTTCCCGTCTTTTTACTTTCTTCATTTCCACCTTTGCCCAAGTCATCTGCTTTTTCATGGACCTTGAAAAAATTTTAAGGACATAACTTATGACTATCAAATAATTACCTCTTCCCAACAATACCCAAAAGATTTCTAAAAACTACGTAATATTTAAAAATGTTAAAATAATCCTCACAGGGAAATATACTAATATTTAATTAACAATAAAAAGTAAAAACTAAAAGCTTTCTCTTGACGCAAAGATAAAGATTACCCTTAACCGTTGGGCACAACTGATCTCACAGATTCACTGCACACAAATTTTCAAATATGAAATACGTCTTTACTAAGTCACAAATATGACTGGTTACAGGTTACGGGAGAGGGGGAAGATATGGAAGCCATGAGTCACGATACTTAAGTTCACTTAAGATATTTGAAAATTTGTGTTCAATCAGTCAGATCAGTTGCGCCCGACACAGGGTTAAATAGTAGGTAGGAGTTGTTATCTCTAAATGAAATATTAAAATGCAAACAATTCTGTTACAGTCCACCACATGCTGGTCTTAATCCTCCATGAGAAATTTTAGTAACTTCCATTAGTCATTCTTTTATAGTTAAAAATTGCTTTGGAAAAAAAAGGAAAGTGAACACGCCCCCGCCCAAAAAAACCCCAAAACCTCAAAAACGTGCTTCATGACAATAGCATACAAAATAAAAGGTAATCCTAAAAATATCTTGAACTATTTAAAGATAGAACTGTAAACTTTGCTCATCAAACATTTATAAATGATTTTTCTGCTCAACTCTAGCTGAAGACAATTCTCAGGATAGAGGGTGAACTGGGAAGGCCGTGACTGCTGACTTAACTGTCCTCTGGCGTAGGCAAGAGATTATACTACGTGGTGTTTTGCAATGAACCAGATGCAGCTCCCAAGGGTGACTGCAGGCAACCGCTTCCCCCATGTTAAACAAGTGATGATGACCTACAGCCATGAATGAACAGTAATACTGAGGTCCGCCCAAGACTTGAGACTTAACCAAAACGTTCTGTTTAGCTACAAGAGGGAAACCCAGTCGTGGCAAGAAAATCTGGCTGTTTGAAAACTAGCCAAAGACTACTTCTGTTTCTGCGATGCGGATCTAACATGGTCAAATGTAATCTGCTGTATCACTGCATCTTAGAACAGTGTCAACTAACCTAGACAATTCATCTTCACTGTAATACCCATAAAATAACTGTTTTTTCTAATCTGAACTAAAGGTGCAATTTATGTGGATCCTCAGAAACCAGGATTAATAAGCATGAAAAGACACATGACTGTATTAGAAGGAATCTGATGCATGTCCTTAGTATTTGAAACTTACCACCATTGTGCGGCCAATGATGGAATGGTCCCCCGAGAGTGAGATCACTGCGTCTTCAATGGACACGTGGGCCACACCATCTTTGCCAGCGGTCACATTGCCCAGGTCTCCAACATGCCTGACAACACAGCATCAGAGGCATCAGGCCTGATTTCCATTTAACAGCAGAACAGTTCGAGCACTAAATTAAAAATGGACTAAGTCAAGATGGATCGGGATGGGCTAAGATGTGGATATAGTATGTATCAAATAGAACTCACTTTTTCCAGACTGACAAAATTTTGGAAACATACGAATTTAAAAACAAGTAATTAGATAGTCCAGACACAGCTCTTTAAACAAGTAATCCTCTGGGAGGAGTCATGGGATGGGGCGCACCTCTAATTTCAGAGACAAAGTACTAAAGGGCACAATTCTGTTACTGAGTTCTGCCTGTTAATTCTGGGCATGGTGAAGAAATATGCCCCTAGGCCTCAGTCATAAAATTAAGTTAATCCTTGTCCTTAAATGTAATATTTTCCTGAAAGGCTCTCAGAAACCAAATACACATGGAGTCTCACTGAATTTTCAAATTTTTATCTACAAAGCTTCCTATGTTTCACAATGACGGTTTATTTTGCTAGAGGTTGACAGTACTGTTATTCATGACATTTCCTGTATTAGTCCCCTTTGGCACTTGTATTAGTTCTATACTCAATAAATGCTACAAAACCAAATCGTTTTAAGTGTCCCCATTTGTCAATCTCTTAGCCCAGGTAGGAAGCCATTCTAGCATTTGGGGATAGGGGGACCCAAGGGGGAGACCACTCAATTACTTTAGCATGCAATTTGCAAGTAGTATACCTATACTGACCCCAAAAAGCCATTTCCATTATTAAGTGTTAAGCATTTTGTCACTCACCGCTCTTGGTCCTTTGGCCCACCGTGTGTTTTGGATTCAGGATTAAAGTGAGGACCTGCACTGGTACAGCCTAGTTACCAAAAAAAGGGTAAATTATGAATCAAAATTCCAAAATAAATTCTAAAAAGAAACTGCTCATTGCTAAAACCTCAAATGGAGAAAGTACTGATGTACGTCATGACTTCTAGGCTAATGAAAACAGGAAGCAACAAGTCAGTGTAAACAAAATGGGCAGGGAGTAGAGACAAGTGTTAATTACAGACTCGATGACACTGGTCAAGTTAATGCCCTTCTCTGGGTTTTGGTTTCTTCACTGCCTTATAAAATAAGAGGGCCGAGACTTGACATTCAATGGTTCTTCTGTTAAAATCCCATGGTTATGACCCTTGTTTGTAAAGGCAGAATACCAAAACTCCAAAACACTTATCTCCCCAGCAACATACTAGCAAGCAGCTCTCAGGTTCACGGCTTCTGCTTGGTGCGCACAGGACAGAAAACGGCACCTTCTGTCCCAGGGCCAAGGCAGTTGCCTCGGACAACTCCAGGGGGCAGCACTGAGCGTATTCTGTAACAGTGGCACGCCTGTGCTCCAGAGACCGCCATTCACACAGAACACAACCAGGACAATGCAGGAGTTTTCTGAGACACAGTTCATCCTTCATTCAGTTGCTGATGGAAAGTTTCCACTGTTACAGCTTCTACCCGCCCTCCCATCCCCACGCTCAACCCTCCCGTCCCGGGAGCAGACAGCAAGTTACAGGAAGCAGCACAGTAAGTCAAAGCCACAGAGCAATGGCCGCTCAAAGCAGAGCCAGTAAAACCAAGAAGCAACTTGAGAAATTCCGTAACTGTTAAAAACAGATCAATCTGGTCATTAAATCACTATTTATAGGAACCAAATTGTGGAACATTAAAAACAAGTTCCAGCAAAATGAATCAAGTTCCCACCATAAAAAGTCTAAACACTAAGGCCAGATTACTCAAATATGGCAAAAGATCATTAAATGCATTTTTAACCCACAAACTTTTGTGAACTTGCTTCTAATCCCAAATTGAGAAAATGAAAGTCAATCCAAAGTACCAATAGTTTACACCCTACCTTTAGTCTCATCTCACTTCTGTCTCACTAGGGGTCTCATCTCAAGAGGCGTGGAGCTCTTCTCATAGGGCACCCACCCCGCCCCCGCTCACAAACGCCTGGGATCACGGGGAAGGTAAGACAGGAGCTGAAGTTGCTGTTCTTAAAAAACAGCTGAGACTCATATAATAATCAGGCCACAATCACAATTAAAAAAACATCAACTCCTTCCTCCCCCCTTCTTTTCCACACTTAAAGAGTAAAAATTTAGTTTTGTGGCTGATCTCCCTAAGGTTGACCTTCGCAGTCATGTTAACTGTTTTAACGTTGAGGAGTTTTTGTGTTTAGGCGCTATCTACTGGGTTAAGCACAGGTGGGTCCCCAGATCAGCACAACACCCACCTTGTGTATTATCTCCAAACTGATGGACATGGAAGCCATGCTCGCCTTCAGTCAATCCTTTGATGGATCCTGAAACCACGACCAGCCCGTTCCCCTGTATTCAGAGAAAAGGGCCACAAGTTTGAGAGACCAAGTGCCTCTGAACAAAGAAAACAGTTGAATCGTCTTTACCACTCCCAGGAGAGGGGAAAGACCATGGACTTGGGAGTCGAGACACCCATGTCCAAACCCCAGGCCCACCACTTCCTCGCGGGGCACTTCCAGCAAGCTGCTTAGTGAGAGCTGGCAAGCTAAATTCTAACACTCATCGCCAGGCCCTGTGGCGAGGCAGCAAGATGATAAAACAGCACACAAAAAGCACCTAGCGGAGTGGAGGGCACAGTCAGCACTTAAATGGTGGATTTGGAGACTCTATAGAGTCTGACTCGCTTACAATGAAAACGAGCAAGTTCTTTATTTTGTAAATACTTCTGAATAGGTTATATTTGCACACAGTTGAGTATATGTGTACATATCAAACTTTTTTACCCAGATGTTAGCACATCATACTTTTTAGCACCTTGCCAAAAAAGAGACAGACAGCCACACACACATACACACCAGGAAATGTCCAACCACCTACCCTAGGGTCCCTGTTCTCCACTCTCCACTAAGGGGTGTTTACCAGATTCCAGCATAGGGGTGTGTGTGTGTGTGTGTGTGTGTGTGTGTGTGTGTGTGTGTGTGTGTGTGTGTGTGTGTGTGTGTGTGTGTGTGTGTGTGTGTAACGCTACACAAGAGCATACATATTTCAGGTGTACATTATAATTCCAGCATTGATATTTTTGATACATAGCCTGAAAATATCCTATCCCACTGCCCCTGGGGCACTGATTCTATTCTAACCAGACGTACTGTTTTCTGAAGTCTTTTTAGGGATTGAAACCTCGATAACCTTTCCACTCTAATTACTGAGGCCAAAAAAGAAAGGACAATAACATGAAAGCAGGTGAAAATAACAGAAGTATCACCAATCATGCAATGGTGACGGTAATGGTATTGCATGGCTCCATACATACATAAATCAAGGAAGTTACTATTCCAGGTACAGGGAGATCTCAGGAACTAAAAATACACACAAACATCCATACCACACAGTAAAACACATGAGGCTGTCTTTGCTTTTAAATAGTAAGGACTCACAGTCTCAAGAGGTGTTAGCCTTGAAGACTGACTTTCCATTGGATAAGTAGCACTGCAAAATCAAGTAGTGTGGCAACTGCTGCCCTTTTTTGCTTTTCTTTTTGAAAACAGATATACTATGATTCTTCTAAGTACAACCTTTACTTTTGAAAAAACTCAAATGTGAACGTTATCCCCCAAAACAGGCTGTTATCAAAAGCACAGAGACAAACAGGGCAGGTTCTTCCATGCCTCCATTTAATGGATAATGCCTAGAGCATGTTAGTTCAACAGTAAGCTTCCTGGGCACAACCCTACAGGGCCCAGGCTGTTAGGTGAGTAAAACAGGTCAGAGAAGCAAAGCGGACGTAACCTGGTCCAGGCAGTGTTGCCCTGGGCTAATGAAGGCTTGGTATGGGCAGATCTCCAGTTTTCAAGAGAAGCTAGAAATCTGGACTTACAGGTGAAAATTTCTAATATAAAAAAAAGCTGGAAAATAATCCAAAATTTTAAATGCTCAATAGGTCAAACAAATAGTTTATTGCCAATTTAATACATCTGCATATCTGTAGAGTTATAATGCTTAATTATCCAAGGGTTTTTATCAGGCACAAACAGCACTACCAAAGTGAAGTTTGGAACTTAAAAGAGGAAGCCAGCCATTCCAGCTGCTCAGGGAATGTGGGAAAACTCCCGGAACCTCGGTTCTGTATGGATTCACAGCTTGGTTCTGAATGGAACACCAGGAGCCGTTTCTCAGTGGCCAGAGGAAGAGAGCCTCAAGAGGCTTCTCAGATTCTCTAGTATCGGTGAATTATGTGGCGACGAGAGAGGAGGGACAAAACAAAGTCTGGCAAATGAAAACAGTAAAATTTAGTCAAATGCAAAAAGCCTTTTCCAGAAAATTTGGAAACCACTTCAAGGGATAAATAAAGCCTGAACCTAAGTTCTGCTTTGTGTAAATTTCATAGATGGACCAATTATCTAGATTACGTTTCCTGTCCTCTCACATTTCTGTAAACCACTTTAAAGACTAAATCTCACTCATATGTTAAACAATCTCTCTTGAATAATCAGCCAGGTACAACATAAACAATTTCCACCAGTACCCTCACTAAGATTTGGGGGACAGTCTTATTACAAGCGCCTTCCTTACAACACGTGTGCAATATCACTAATGAGTATTTCTGTATACTTTACGTTACAAGATCTGTTCAAAAGTTTGTTTTCTACCATCTCCGTAACAGGCCTATTGATAAGAGCAATTTCAAAGTCACTTTCCAGAGAATTTGGTTAAACAAATGCTCCAAGACCTGAGTTAAGTGACAAGTCCATGCAACAGAAACACTTGGGGTCTAACTCCCAACTCCATCCATTAACCCTCCACCAACAGTTAATTCTCCATCTTTGGTGCACATTAGAACCACTTCGGAAACTTTAAAAACAGCAATGCTCAGATTGCAACCTGACAGATTCTGATATAATTAGTCTGGAGTTGGGCCGTAGTATCTGTATTTTTTTAAAGCTCTCCAAATGAGCCTACTTTGCACCCAGGGTTAAAAATCGCTGCTATGGAAAACCTCCAACAAGGGAGTCGGTGAGATCTCTGGCTTTGGAGCTCTGTCCAAGGGCCTCTTCCTCGCCCCTATAGCCTGGCCCTGACCCAGAGGAAGGGTCAGCAAACTTTTCTGTAAAGGCCACAAAGGGACTCAGTTGCGTCGTTTTTCACGACGCTTTAAACATAAACATATTAAAAACAAACACCTAAGGAGTCCTCTTAGCTTCGGGGCTGTACAAACAGCGGACCCAAACGGATGAAGCCCGTGCGCCAGTTTGCAAACCCCTGAACTACAGAGCTCAAGTCGGAAATGAGGCCCGAAAGGAATAACGGATGCGACGACACCCAGCGGCCCGGCGCCACCCGCCCCCATCTCAAGGGCGGGCCGAGTACTGGGCTGCGCAACTGAGAGTCGCAGGATCCTCAAGACCCAGAAAATGACCCCGCAAAAACGGGCCGCACCCTTTTCAAACGCGTCCGTTCCCCGCTCTGGCCTAGACACTGTGGCGGCAGCCAAGGCCCTGAGGGCGGCAACCTTCCCCTCTCGCTTTCTCTCCTCCCTCCCGGGCCCGTGGTTGTTGGCACCCACGGGGCGGCTCGCCCTGCACCCCGCCCAGGCTCAGCCCCGCAGCAGCCTCGCCGCGCACTGCCGCTGCGGCCGGGCTCGCCCCGTGACTCAGCACTCCGCCGCCGCGAGCGAGCGGCAGCGCGGGAGCGCAGCACAGCTGCAGGGCAAAGGCCCCACGCTGCGCGGCCTTGCGGGCCGGGAGCGGCGGGGGCGTGGCGAGGACGGCCGCCCGCTCTGGGGCACAGGTGCGCGGCACGGCCTCGCCGCCAGCCTCTGCCCCAGCCCTTGCCTTCTGCTCGAAGTGGATGGTGCCGTGCACCCCGCTGTCGCCACTCATCACACACACGGCCTTGGTCGCCATGACTCGCAGGGACGCACTCCTTCCTACGACCCAACAGCCACAACAGACGCCGAGAACACGCCGACGCAAAGAAGCCTGCGCTGTACACTCTTTATAGCCCGACCTCCGCGCCCCGCCCCCCTGACCCAGAACCAATCGCCGCCCGCGTACACAGTCCGCCCCAACGGAGGGGTCTATCGGGGGTGGGGCCAAGGGGCCGCTTAGTTCTCCGCTCCGCAAGCTCACTGCTTGCAGGAGCTGTAAAACGCCCAGAAAACTGGAACTGTGGCAAAAAACAGCCTTTCTCTTCCAAAGATTGTAATGGTGGATTGCTCTACGCGAACTGGGAAAATGAGGTATACGTGGCACGCCTTGGAGATCTGAAGTCACTTTGTCTGGAAATGTCATTAGTTCTAACTGACTTTGGTCATAACGTTGTCTCATTTGTTATTCAGAAATTGGGACGCATGGAGCTGGGTGATTTGTAGTTTTTATTTTTTAATTGTCTTGTTTTGGGGAGTTTCTTTGGGTGTGTAAAGGCAATATGTCTCGATCCCTGGCCTCACATTTTCTTCCCTGCAATTTCCTTAGTTCTCAGCACACAGAGTTACTTATTTGGTTACCGCAACTCGGTATTCTTTTCAGATTTTTCCTGTTTGACAGGGAAAGCCACAAACTATAAAAATATCAAATGTCAGCTGACTGACTTCTACACATCTCTTCTATTTTGTCCGACTCTACTGCCACAACAGTCAAGGAGAAGGGCAGGATGGGTAAATAATTTATGATACCTCTGAGGAAAAGAGTGAAGAAATAAAATGGAGTCACTTATAGTCAAGCTGCTAAATTACTAAAATCAAGTACGTTGACGCATGAGAACTTGATTCTGTTGTTCTTTTAAGTAGCCTGGAACTTTAAAGTGCTGAACTTTCCAGTCCTGCTCAATGCCTGGATACATATATCAGACCTCCAGATTATCCCCTGACAGTCTAAGGAGAGAATGTTCACATAGGCAGACCACTTGACATCCAGTATCCAGACCACCAGTCATCTAGAGCAGGGGTTGGCAAACTTTTGAGACGGAAGAGCCAATCCTGTCCCTCGAAGTTTTGCAAGACCTATAAAACAAGTGAAATCACCATTATGTGAATAATATCCTTTAAAAATTTTATAAATGAAACTATGATAGTTTTATTTTCATTTTCAATTTTACTTCAGAGCC
>NW_017731731.1:1244642-1261731 GCF_001890085.2 Hipposideros armiger
GAGAGAGAGAGAGAGAGAGAGAGAGAGACATTTCAGGGCTCAGAACAAACTAAGCTACTTTAGGGTCCTCTTGACTTCTTGGAGATAATGACTTTCAATGCAATTGGCCTGGTACAACAGTGACCCTTTCCAAATTACTTGTCTGAGCCCACTGGTCACAACCCAGTTTGAAACCCATGAACTCTGTGATGAGATTATCGGGTAGGAGCACCCCAAAACCTTTCGATTATGGAATCTCAAGGTCTAAATGAATAGGCCTGCCCTAACCTTTACCAGACTAGGGCAAGAACACAAGCAGAGGCCCTCATACCATATGCTAAACATTTAAATGTAAATCAACACAGCTAAATAACATATAACCTATCCTTCTGCCTTAACAAATATAGCTTCACAAAGACCTGAAAGTCAGGTTCAAGTGTGGAATGCTTGGACTCCTCTGAGTGCTGTGCAGGAAGGTGGCATGGAATGAGAACCGGTCCCCTGTCCCTGGTATGGCGCAGTGACTCAGACAGTCTGATTTTGTAGGAATGAGAAGGTGGGCGAGGTGCCTCAGATCAGGCCTGTGCAGATGGCAACGGACCTTACAGCGTGTCATTCTGCATCCCTGGGCATAAAAAATCGATGTTTGGGGACCTCTGTGGCTGAGGTGAGCAAGAAGGAAGACCAGAAATTCAGTCTTGCATTGCCATTCTTTTTTGCTTCCTTTCTTAGGACTCATTCTTTTCTTTTCTTTGTCATCTCATCTTCCTCTTTCTCTAAATCATTTTTTCTTCTATGACCCAAAATGATTCCCTCTTTATCCCTTCATCATTCTCTGAAAATACATAGTTTTATATTGATTTCCTTCACATCACACGTCACAAAGGGATTGTTGCCAAGACCTTTGCTTATGAAAAACATACCAGGGATGCCAAAAAAATGTACACAAGTGGACACTTTGGTCATCGTTGCTCAAGCAGTAATTCGCCGTAATCAGAAGTGTCTGGACGCTGATGGTAACCACTTTGAGCATCTCTTATAATTGCAGAAGTCAAACGTGACTTGTATTCATCTTTTGTTATCGGTATATATTGAGTATTACAATTTTAATACAGTTTTCCTTTCTTAAAATGGATATNATTACTAATTCAATTTCTTTTTAGAAGTCTATTGAGTTTTTTATTTCTTCTTGAGTCAGTTTGGTAATTTATGTCTTGTAAGGAATTTGTCCCATTCACTGAAATTGTCTAATTTGTTGGCATAGAGTTTATAGTATTTCCTTATATTTAAAACTATAAAATTTCCTTCTAAGCATTGCATTAGCTGTATCCATAACATCATATGTTGCATTTTCATTTTAATTTAGTTAGAAATATTCTCTACTTTCTCTCATGATTTCTTTTTGGACCCATGGGTTAATTTGAAGTGTAGTGCTTAACTTCCAAATATTTGGGGATTTCTCAAATTTCTTTCTGTTGTTGATTTCTAATTTAATTCCATGGTAAATTCAAAGAATACACTTTGTATGACTACATTCCTTTTAAATGTATTGAGACTTCTTTTATGGTCTAGCATTTGATCTGTTCTGGAGAAATCTGCACTTGAAACGAATGTGTAGTCTGCAGTTGTTTGGTAAAACATTCTACACGTGTCAATTAGGTTGCTAGCGTTTGTTTTTTTAACTCCTCTATATCCTTGCTAATTTTCTGTCTAGATTTTCTATCAATTATTAAGAGTGGGATATTGAAATCTCCAGTTATTATTGTTGTATTGTCTACATCCTTTTAATCTGTTAGTTCTGTTTCCTATTTTTGAGGCTCAGTGTTACATGAATATATTTTTATAATTGTTATATATTACTGATATAGTGACTCTTTTATCATTATGAAACATCCTCCTACAGATTACATCTTAACTTAGCAAAATTTAGTTGAGATTAATACTAGTTTGATTCTAGTAAGATGTAGAGGCTTTGCTCCAATATAGCTCAATCCTTTTCCCTTTCCTTTGTATTATTATTGTTATATGTATTACATTTATATGTGGTGTAAATCCAACAATACAGTGGTATGATTATTACTCCACACAATCTTACATCTTTTTTAAAGAATTTAAGAGAACAAATGAGAAAATACAATTAGAGAGTCTTTTACATTCACCCACATATTTACCATTCCCAGTGCTCTTCATTGCTTCCTGTGCACTCAAGTTGATGTCACTTCTTTTCAGTCTGAAGGGCTTTCTATAGTATTTCTTGAAAGGCAGGACTGTTATTACTTTTACTGACAATGCCACTGGACGTGGACATGACCCACTACACCGAATCAAGGGAGCCCCCTCAAAACACAGCAGCATATCTGTCAGTCCTCATGGCCTGTCCTGCCCTAGCAGAACCTCCATACCCACGGACTGGAGGAGATAGATGGAAACAGCCCCAGGCAGGAATGCCTCAGACATCCACTGTTCTTACCCAAAGTTCAGCAGTTTTTCAAGCATAAACACTTCTGAGATTGCCGTATGCCTATGGTCGATTTCCAGAGCCCTGGATTGCTTCTTGTTGTTGGTTTTGTCTAGTTGCTCTCTGTGGAAAGGATTAGCTGACCTTTTCACTTGGCCATAGCCAGAAGTCTGCTTCCTCCCCCTGTGTTTCTGATTCATTAAACCTGGGGTGGAGCCGGAGAACTTAAATTTTAATGAGTTCCCAGGTAAAACTAATGCTGCTGGTCCAGGGACCACACTTTGAAAACCACTGCCTGAAGTTAACTCAGTCTCTTTTAAATGTTAAAACAACTTTCTCAGATATGAATTCATTATGAGCACACAAAATATTATTTTAAACTTGCTGCGGGAGAAGAAGGAACCTAATAATGCCAGCCCAGACATCCCCTTTTAGTAAAAACTTTTGATAGATGTAAAGGTGACTAGATAAAATTGTTAACATTAGGTTCAAAAAAAGAGCTGTCGGGTTAAAAAAAAAGAGCTGTTCCGCTGGTGCTGAACAAAATAATCTTTTGTTCAGCACCAGCCAATGGTCAGCAGTTCAGGTGATTCATAACAGCACGGTGCAGGTAAATCTAACTGCCCACAATAGCTCTTCATCTCATCAACGTCTAGGAGAAAATGGTTCAATTATTTTATCATAAATGCCAGACACATCCCAGAGGAGGTTGTTAATTATCCCAAGCCCCACAGTTCTTCTCCATACCCTCTCCCTCAGATTGTGGGCAATTTTCTGTCTCACTGGTAAATGCTAAGTTCTTCTCTTTCCTGTTGTCCTGAGGTGGACTCTGGGCATCTGGTTGGCAGAGGTCAGGTGGCGGTGGAGGAGGGCACTTCCTATCTGTGTAGTGTCATCAGGGTCCTTGTTGGTTTCTGCTGCAGAGCAGCTGGTCCAGTCTGGTTCTGGACTGGTGACAGCTGCAGTGTGACTGGTCCCACTGCTGTTATCTGTGGCTCTGACCGTTAGCCCCTTGTCACCATGTTCCCACCTCTTTGTACTTCCCCTAGGCTTCTGCTGGTCCACCGGGCAGGTCGGCCTTCTCATATCCCAACATGGGCCCACAGGGACTTCAGGGTACCCCAGGTGCTCGGCACAGGCCAGGTGGTGCTCTCAGCCTTCCCTGTCCTGACTCCTCCCTCCACACCCAACTGCCCGTTTGAGCGTCTTGTTGAAATGTCCTTACATGGAGCCCCTCCTTGATCTTTGTTCCTCTTCTGTGCACTTTTGTTTATATGCCAGCAGCACTTCCAAAGTTCTCAAGATCTTCCATTTCTATCTATATGTTTTTACCTCACCCATCAGAACTCACAGAGACAGAGGAAGTGAGGACCTATCTGAGGGTCTATTAAAGCACAGATGATGTGGCCCCATCCCTGAGTTCCTAATTCAGCAGGTCTGGGGTGGCACCTGAGAATGTGCATTTCTAACAAGTTCCCAGGAGCTGCTGCCGCTGGTGGTCTGCTAACCCCATTTTAAGAACCACTGGCCTACCTTCTATCCCGATTTCTTGCTACCCCTGATTTAAAGTAAAATTCTATAAGCTTTTTACAAGGCTGGACTCTTGATTTGTTAGTGGATGCTAAAGGAACTTGGAAAATCCTTTTCTCTCAACAAAAGGTTTTCAAACTATTCTAAGATGGAGTGACTATAGTTATCTAAACTGGGATATCTTTGATGGTTAAATGGATTGATATTAATACTGCCAAGACCACAAGAGTAGATGGGGCTGCCTTAGGCAAACCAGGATGGCTGGTCAATGAATTCCTTTCACATCCCCTATTTCATTTTGTACGCACAAGCACCTGTTAAGAGTGCAGGCGGGTATCATGATGCTCATTTCGTAAACTGGGAATTAAGACTCAGGGAGGTGATCATAGCCTAGAAATGGCAAAACCCAGACTTCAACCCAGATTTTCTGAATTCCAGGCCAGCACAATTACCAACAAATGTAGTGGTTAAAAATAACACACATTTATTCTCTCATATTCCTGGAGGTCGAAAGCCTGATGGGGGTCTCCCTGGGTTAAAAATCAAGGTGGCGGCAGATCTGTGTTCCTTTTTGGAGGCTTTTGAGGTGAATCCGTTCCTTGCCTTTCCCAGTATTTAGAGGCCGCCCGTGTTCTTTGGCTCATGGCCACTTCCTCCATCTCCAAAGCCGAAGGCAGAAATGGCCAGTTGAGTCTTTCTCACGTTGCATCACTCTGATGCTGACTTTTCTGCCTTCCTCTCCCGCTTTTAAGGATGCTTGTGACTACATTGATCCAACTCATCCAGAATCATCTCTTTGTTTTAAGGTCAACTGATTAGCAACCTAAATTCCATCTGCAACTTAACTCCCCTTTGCCTAACATATTCACAGGTTCTGTTGATGCAGACCTATCTTTGGGAGCCATTATTCTGCCTGCCGCAGTAGGCAATCTCTTCAATCTTTCCAATTCAAAATTTTATGACAAAGAATCAATATAAACTGTCCTCTATTATTTTGGCTTTAAAGTACAATAAATACAACCCAAACAAGCAATAGAGAAGAAAATAGAATGATATTTTATTTATTGTTTAAATTTTATTTCGTTTTTATAAAAGGAACTATATCCCATTGTTCAAAAACCAAAACATGATAAGGAATAGATTGAGGGTTTCACACCCATCCCTAGTCATGTGTATGCACCATTATTTATTGAACCAATCCTTATTGTATTAATTTCCTAGGGCCGTCATAACAAATTATAACAAACTGGATGGGTTAAAACAACAGAAATGTATTCTCTCACAGCTCTGGAGGACAGATGTCCAAAGTCAAGGAGTCAACAGGGTTGCGATCCTTCCAAAGGCCCTAGGGGAGAATCCTTGCTTGCCTCTCCCAGCTTCTGGTGGCTCTACGCATTCCTTAGCTTGTGGCTGCATCACTCTAATCTCTGCCTCCATGGTCATGTTGGCCTTCTTCTCTGTGTGTACATCTGTGTGTGTTCTCTCCTCGTCTTATAAGGACACTTGTTATTGGACTTAGGGTCCACCCTAATACAGTATGACCTCACCTTAACTAATTACATCCACAAAGATTCCATTTCCAAATAAGGCCAATTCACAGGTACTGAGAGTTAACTTATCTTCTAGGGGGACAAAATTCAACCTATGGATGGACATATAGATGTTTTTCAGTTATCTACGGTTAGAACCGATGCTGCATGTTTTCTTATAAACTTATGAAACGCCTCTGAAATACAAGTTCCTAGAACTGTACAAGCTGAGTCTTAAGTTTTTGCCAAATTGTGCTTCAAAAAAGTTGCATTTATTTTTATTTCTCCCCTTAGCATTTAATGCACCCAATCTTCATAACACTAATCTCTTTATCTGCCAACCTGAGGGGTGAAAAATAAAATCTTATTTATTATTTTTTTTTAAAGATTTAAAAAAANGTGACTTGTATTCATCTTTTGTTATCGGTATATATTGAGTATTACAATTTTAATACAGTTTTCCTTTCTTAAAATGGATATATATATTTTTTGGCATCCTCTGTATTTCATATTAATTGTAGAAAACTATCAGAACTAGGAGAAATCCATAAGAAACAAAGTACAAAAAGAAGGGTTTTTTTTTAATGTTACAAAACAAATACACTACTAACTAGGAAGCAAATTAGAAACAGTTGAATGTAGTATAAAGCTAGCCCTACCTGCAAGTTCATGTGAGTGAATCACCAAAAAAAGAAATTAAAAAATCATGAAAGCCGTTACCAAAAAGAAACCCTATAAGAGGCATTTTTGAAAGTTGGAAAGGGAGAGTGTAAATATTAAATTGTTAGTAAAGAGAAGTGAACAGTCTGGGATTAGAAGTTTGCAAACTATAATTGGGAGTTAGCTGTGTATTTAATAACCTTCCTTATTTGATTAAACAAGCATAACCAGGTTTCTGTTACATGCGATCAAAAGCAATGTCTAACTGAGAGATGAAAAGCCATCAAAGAAGTTTGAGGAGGGAATGGCGTAATTAGGTTTATATATAAGAATGATCCCTAGGATACCTGAGTGGGTGGATTGAATGGGGTGGGATGAGACTAAAGCCAGAGAGACCAGTTGCAAGATGTGATAAGGTCCTGGCCTAAAGCCATTACTGGAAAAAAAGGGGGGAGAGAGATAATGGAAATGGAACCGCCACAAGCTTCAGTGACTAGAGTGCAGGGAGACGGGGTGAGGAGGCAAAAGCAGCTCCCAGGTTTTGGGCTTGTGTGACTGGGTGGCTGGTGGCCCCATTTACCAAGGAACACAAGTTGAGGGATAAAAAGCTTAATTCAGGACAGGGTGCATCTGGGGTGCCTGAGGAACCTCAAAGTGTGAAGCTGAAAGTGTCCACTTGGACATGGGTCTGAACCTCAGGGCCACGTCTAAGTCTGGGCTCTGTATCAGAGTTAACACACATGCTATTCGGATTTGTAAAGAAAATGTAGTCTTTTATTCCCTTTAGGGAATTATAATTGTCTTCATAATTTTCTACCACTCTGGGTGGGTAGGAATCATGTGAGACTTAGATGTGCCAATGATGTCATCTCAAGTTCATCTGGTTTAAACAGTCTCTTAAGAGGAGTGACTTACAAATTTAGCATACAGAAGAATCAGCCAGAAGGCTTGTTTTGTTGTTGTTTTTGTTGTTGTTTCCCAAAGCTTTTATTGGGAAATTGGGGAGGGGGACCAGCCAAGTTGTTATTCTTCAATCTTAGTGGTGCAGGACGCCAGTCGCTATCTGGCTTCCCGACAGCAGCTGATGGCCTCTAAGCTCAAGGTTCTGTGTTCAATCTTAGTTGCGGGTGGGCATAGCCACCATCCCATGCAGGAGTCGAACCAGCAGCCTTGTTGTTAAGAATGCATGCTCTATGCACTGAGCCATCCAGGTGGCAGCTCAGCTCAAGGTGCCAAGTTCAGTCTTAGTTGCGGGTGGGTGTAGCCCACCATTGAACAGGCAATCTTGTTGTTACACCAGCTGAACCATCTTGCCACCTGTTGGCAGCTCAGCGACAGCTCAGCTTGGGCGCAGCGTCACTGGCCCACATGGGAATCGATCCGGCGGCACTGTTGCTCAGAGCTCACACTCTTAAGCCAACTCTTAACCAACTAAGCCACTCGGCCGGCCCCTAGAAGACTTGTTAAAACACAGATTGCTGGTCCCCAACCCCAGAAGTTTTTTTCTTAAAAAAGAAAAAACAACTTTACTAATATATAATTTACCATTAAAAAATTCACCTATGGTAAGTGTACACTTCAGTGATTCTTTTTAGTAAATGTATGTAGTTGGCAACCACTACAAAAATGCAGTTTTAGAACATTTCTATCAGTCCAACAATTCTCCTCATGCTGGTTTTTGCTTACTCCCTTCTCCCGTCCAAAGCACTAGGCAACCACTGACCTGATTGTTTCTCTACACGTTTGCCTTTTCTGCACATTTCTTATAAATGGAATCATACAATATGTAGCTTTTTGCATCTGGCTTCCTTCACTCAGCATAATGTTTTAGAGCTTAATCTGTGATACAGGTGTGTCATGGTTTGTTCCGTTTTATGTCTCAGTAGTATTCCCTTGCATGGACAGACCACAAATTGTTTTTCCACTCTTAAGTTGTTGGACATTTGGATTTGTTATGAGTTCAGTTGTGCCCCCTCCAACATGCATATTTTGAAGTCCTAATCCCCCAGTGTGGCACAACATAACCTTGTTTGGAAATAGGGTTTTGTAGATGTAATTGGTTAAGATGAGGTCATACTGGAGTAGGATGGACCCCTAATCCAACATGACTAGTGTCCTTAGAAACAGAACCTTGACACAGATATGCACACAGGGAGAGCGCCATGTGACTGACAGCGAAGGCAGAGATCAGGGTGATGCTTCTACAAGCCAAGGAACATCAAAGAGTGCCAGCAACTACCAGAAGCTAGGAGAGAGGCCCGGAACAGAACCAACCCGGCCCACGCCTTGATCTCAGACTTCTAGCCACCAGAATGATGAGACAATCAATTTCTGTTATTTAACCCCTTGGTTTGTAGAACTTTGTTACGGTAACTGTAGCAAACAAATACAGGATTATTTCCAGTTTGGTAATATTGTGAATAATGGTGCTAAGAACATTGGTATACATGTCTGTGTGGACATACAGTTTCATTTCTCTTCAGTTTACCTTTTTTAAAGATTTTATTGGGGAATTGGGGGAGGGTAACAGACAAGTTGCTGTCCTTTTTGTTCTTCAGTCTAGTTGTGGAGGATGTTGCTTCACTGGCCTATGTTGGTATTATCATTGCACTCTTCCCAGGTGAGGCAGATCAGTCACTGGCCCCTGGACGGCCGCTCATGGCAGCTCATGGCAGCTCTTGGCAGCTCACGTTGGCTGCCAACCTCTCACGGTAGCTTGTGGCAGCCCACTGCAGCTCCACTGCAGCCTACGTTGTCGCTGGCGACTCACGGCAGCCCAGCTCCAGGTTGAGCTGTTGTTCACCATCTTAGCTGTAGAGGGCAGTGTCACTGGCCCTCATGTGGGATCTGAACCAGGGCCCTGCTGCTCAGAGCTGGCATCCCAAGCCAGCTCTTAACCAATGCACCACTCGGCTGGCCCCAGTTTACTTTTTAAACTTTTAACTTTTTAAAAAAATTGCCAAATGGTTTTTCAAAGTGGCCACATCATTTTACAGTCCCATCAGCAACACAGGAAGGTTCTACTTTCTCCTTATCCTCGCCAACACTTGGTACTGTTTGTCTTTTTATTATAGCCATTCTAGTGAGTGTGTGTTATTTCATTGTAGTTTTAGTTTGCATTTTCTTAATGACTAATGATTTTGAGTGTCTTTTCATTTGCTTATTAGCTATTTGTATTTCTTCTTCTTTTTCTTTCTTTTCTTTTTTTTTTTCAGCACACATTACACATTCTTTTTAAAGATTTTTATTGGGGAATTGGGGGATGGGAACAGCGCTGGGGAATTGGGGGAAGGGGAACAGACAAGTTGCTGTCTTTTTTGTTCTTCAGTCTAGTTGTGGAGGACGTTGCTTCACTGGCCCAAGTTGGCACCGTCATTGCGCTCTTCCCGAGAGAGGCAGATCAGTCACCGGCTTCTGGACGGGCGCTCACTGCGGCTGCTGGCCGCTCACGCTGGCTGCTAGCCACACACGGTAGCCCATGGCTACCCACTGCCACAGGGGCTGCAGCCTAGCCGTCACCGGCGACTAATGGCAGCCCCGCTCCAGGTCGAGCTGCTGCTCAGCATCTTAGCTGTGGAGGGCAGCGTCACTGGCCCTCATATGTGGGATCCGAACCAAGACCCTCTGGCGTGCCAAGCCAGCTCTTAACCAGCGTGCCACTCGGCCGGCCCCACATTAAACATTCTTAATGATATTTGAGGAATAACATTGCTCAGGGATTTATCTAGAGTGCTCAAAGAGAGAAAATGCACCCTTTCTCAAGAGGGTCTTCCTTCAGCCTGGACACCCCCCATCAGTTCTGACCAGTGAACTAGAAATGGGCTTTGCTGACCCCAGACCAACCTCCAGATAGCCTCCTCAGGCCACCGCCTGAACTTCTAGAGGGCTGTTGACCCTTTAGAGTTGTGGAAAAATCTTCAATTCTTATGTTCAATAATTAAAAATCTGTTGGAGTGCCATATCAAGTGTCTCCTGAGAGCAAATTCTTTTTTTTTTTTTTAATTTTATTGGGGAACAGCCATGGTCCTTGGTTACACATTGCTTTCATGCTACAGTGGCATAGTTGGCTCTTTTAAGGAGGGCGCAGCTCCCAGTGGCCCATGAGGGGATCGAACCGGCAACCTTGGTGTTATCAGGACCACGCTCTAACCAACTGAGCTAACCAGCCACCCCATGACAGCAAATTCTTAAATGGTACTTGCTGTCATATGAAAACAATCTTTGAAAAGTTCATAGATAAAGGTCTTAAAAAACTGCCCCGCTTCACACCCCCTACTTCTGGAAGTTTTGGTGACTCTCTTCTTCTCCTTGCCAGTTTGGTGCAGAATGGGTTCGTGAGCTGTGTTTTTTGTTACCGGCGTTTTCTTTCTGTCTTTTTTTTTTTTCATTTTTCTTTTAAAATTAAAAAGCATAGATTTCCCCCGCCCCTGAATCGCTACCTTTTAAAAATGTTCTGTTCTGTGCTCTAAGTCCTCCTATTTCCTAGTTCAAGTTTCGTTTGTGTCTCGTCCCTGACCCTTCCCTTCCCCTACCCCGCTCATTTGCATTGTTTGTATGGCACCTTCAGGATAAAAAGCCCAGTCTCCATGGAGGTCCCTCCTCCTTTCCCTCCTCCCCTCCCCTTCCAGTGGAGGATATGTGAGGGTGCTGGTTGACTTTGGTGGGTCTCAGTGGGTATCCAGTATAGACCATGGAGGCTGGAGAGGCGCTCATGGAGGTCTGGTGGGCAAACTGGGCTGAATTCTGATTGGAGTGGATGGTGAACGAGGCCAGGACCCAGGGCTCCATGCTCACAGGGACGTGGTGGACGATGCTAGCTGGACAGGCAGTGTGCTCCACGGTGTGAGGCTCTGAGCGTTGGAAGGGCACCAGGTGGGTCCCGGTACCCGCGGAGCCCTGGGCCACAGGCGCCCATGTAGGTGTAGAGGTGGGGCTGGGCTGGATGGGAAGGTGGGTGGCAGCAGCAGCCAGGTAGGGGTGCACAGTGCCGTGGCTAGGGCTGTTGCGTGGCAGCCGCCATCGTGAGAGTGATGTAGGTCTGCTGCCTTTGGGGTCGGTGATGTGCTGCTGAGCCTGGCTGAGGCCGAGAGGCTGCTGCTGCTGCTGGAAACGTGGTCCTGGCCACTGCTACCGTAGGCCATGGCTCCACGTGAGCTCCCTGAAGAGTGAC
The DNA here is from genome assembly GCF_001890085.2 of Hipposideros armiger. NCBI lineage: Eukaryota > Metazoa > Chordata > Mammalia > Chiroptera > Hipposideridae > Hipposideros > Hipposideros armiger. Next base: position 1,255,969 of record NW_017731731.1, read on the forward strand.
CGCTGGTGGAGGTCACGTTGCTGGAGGACTTGGACTTGGAGGAGGAAGAGTGGTGACTGGTGTTGACTGGCACCAGGTTATCTCATTCCACTGACACTTTGCTGGCCTGGGTTTTCAGGGGTGGTACGATGATGGTTCAGGGGTTCCCAGCACAGTGATTCTCCAGGCACCCCTTGGTGTCAAAGGTGTTGGCGTTGTGACTGGCGCCGTACTGCATGGAGTAGGGGCTGGTGTTGCTGGAGGAGTCAGGGTAAAGAGTCGCGGACTGTGACACAGCTGATGACGTTTTTCCTCTGCTTGGAGACAGTGCTGGTGGGGGCGGGCTTCTGTTCCTCCTTGTCTGTGTCACTGCTGGTGGTGATGCTGCTGACCGTGGGGCTGGAGGTATTGGGAAGGACAATCATCTGCTGCTGTGACTCCCCGGTGGTGCTGGAGGCCCTGTCGCATCACCCAGCCGCACGTGACATAGGAGCTGCAGGCCGGGCTGCTGAGCACCAGGGTGCAGCAGGTGGCAAGTTCTCCTTGGTGCACTTGCACCGCTGATGGGAGCTGATGGGCTGAGAAGAGGACACCTCACACGTGGAGATTTTTCTCATAGAGGAATGGTGCTGCTTACTCTTCCAGGAGGAGGTGGTGCCGGTTGGCCACACCCACGTTTAAGGGCTGAGCAGCTGGAAGGGTCACATGACCTGTCAATAGCGCAGGCTGCTGCCTGATGGGCTTGTAATGGCTGACGTGAGCACCTGTGTTCCTCCAGTCCACCAACTGTTGGGTGATGGCCATGGTCTCAGGAATCACAGGTGCATGCTGCACCGACTAGTGGTGGCCACTCCAGTCAGCTGCTGCCACCTGGCAGGAAGCAGAACCTGCTGGGTCCCACTTGGCCAGGCCTGCTGGGCAAGCCGACCTGGTTAGATCTGGAGAGGCTGAGTTCCTGGGGCTTGAGTGACCATGGGAACTGCGTTTTAGCCAGCATGCTCAGAGGGAGAGGCCTGCAATCCTTGGAAGCCGGGCGGACACATGATAAAAGCTTGCTGGAAGGGGTCAAACCGGGCACAACTTTGGGCTGTTCCCATTTGCAGGGGCATGCTCCGCTGGGCCACTGCAGCCATGGACACTGCTGAGGGCTGGTTATTGACAGTGATCAGCCGGTCATTGAAGGTCATCGTCAGGTTGGTGGATGTGCTGGGGGCAATGTGCGTGATGAAAGGGGTTTTGCTTTGGTTCACAGTCATATTCCCCTGGCACTTGCAAATCTTCATGTTCTAGAAACATGATTTGATGTGTGTGCTATGGGGAAAATTGAGTAAGTGTGACAACAGGGTGGTTCACGGTTTCTATCATAGTGATTCTCTTACCAGCATCTATGATCTGCATCTTCTTTAACAGGTGGATGAACTCTCACCTATCTGCCTTTCCCACCAACATGTCACTCCCTTCCAAATCTGTTGTCATGTTCACCTGGGCCATATCATCAAAACAATTGAAAATGTACTTTCTTGCTTCGTTTGACTTAATAATCCCTGTGTCTGCTTTCATGGTCATCTGGTGTCTTCAGCCTCCCCAAGGATACAGCGAGTCTGTGTCATGACTGAAAAACCTAGTTGTCTTTGTCCCTGCACTTAAATATTGAGCTGGCAAAGCCCGTGTTTGTGAAATATACCAAGTCTGATCATATTCTGAAGCTCCTAAATATAGCAGCCAGACCAGGAGCAGCTCTGCAGCGATACAGCCCAGGGACCACATTTCAACTGCCTCACAAAATGGTAAAGCAAAGATGATCTCAGGGGCCCTGGAACATCTGCACTGCAAGTCGGTGGAACACACAGCCTTGGACACGTGGCTGGCTGAACCAACGCTGATGACCTCTACTCTGTGTGGTGGTCTAGATGGTTCCACCACCGTGATGTTTTCTGGTTTGAGGTCAGCATGGATAAGGCCCAGGCTGTTTAGTTTCATCAGGCTGTGGCTACCTGCTGGAGGACGGGGCGAATATACTTGAAGGGCAAGGGGCTGAATTTGTTCTGCTTCAGAAAGTCATAGAGGTTCTGCTCCAGCATCTCAAAGACCAGGCCCGTGTGAGTTTTGTGCTGGCAACACTCGTAGGCCCGGACAAGGTCGCAGTCGTCAGCACTGTTTATGCTCATGCAGGTTTAATCTGACCTTGGCGGAGCATATGACAGGTGGCTCTTCAGGATCTCAGTTTCATTGGTGCCCTGTTTGCAGCACTTGAACACTTGCCCACTTGTCCCTTGGCCCAAGAACTCTAAACTTCATAAGTGTTAGTCACGGACAACAGCACGTCATGCTGGACTAGCTGAGAATCACTTCACTGTTGGAGCCACTGTTTTTGGAGGCGGCAGTTGATGTGGTGGCAGTGGCTACAGTGGCCCCACTTGCAATATTCTTGGATGGATGCTCTTTGATGATCTGCATACCACTTGTGTTCTCAGTCTCCTCACTGTTACGCTTGAGTCCCCATTATTGGTAGGTATCAAAAAAGCTCACAGTACTTTGCTCACTAAGTGATGTGCTCCGCCGGGGACTTGCCCAGAGTCAGCAGTGCTACTTGCTGATGTTACAACTATGTGCCTGATTCTTCCTGGGAAGATGATGGTCTGCTTATAAGGTAAGCTTGGGCTTGAGATGGGCAAGGAGGTGCTGACGGTTATGGTGGCTGGCTGAGGTGGCATGTTCTTGCTCTGGCTATACACTGCTGTGGGGGCCATACACAGTCATGTCCCAGCTGGAACTTGGCTCCACTTTCAGTTTCTTTACACTACAGAAGGCATTTGATTGAGGGTGTGAGGGGAGAAAACTTGCACATATGAGGCCACAGCTTTGTACACATGGCCCATTGGGGCTGAGGTGTCTGCAAGTCATGGTAACAGAAAAGAGAACACAGTGGGCGAGCTTGCCCCTCCCGCCCCGCACCCACCAGCCTCAGTTGGAATCTGCCATCTTGAAATTCTGTCTCCACTTTCCATGAGGCCATAGCTGCCAGTGCCTCACTTGGCAGGTGCCAGGGGAGGGGGCTGGAAGCCAGGTTCCCTAGCCGGGGCCCTAGCATTGCGTGGGGACTCTGGGGTGGCCTGGAGGGCACAGTGGCTGAGGTCCAGGAGCAGGGCGGGCAGCATGCTGCTAGTCCCCAGCCAGAGCTCAGCGCAGCATGACTGACTGCGTGTCTTGTGTATCATCTTTGAAGAAATCGCTATTCAACTGTTTCCCCACTTCTTTCTTTATGACACTGGATGAATCTCCAGTGCCATGCTGAATAGAAGTGGTAAAGCTGACATCCTTGCATTGTTCCCAATAGCTGAGGGAACCATTCAGTCTTTTACCGTTAAGTATGTTGTTCGCTGTAGGTTTTTCATAGATAACCTTTATCCAGGTTGAGGGAGTTCCCATCTATTCCTAGTGTGTTGAGAGTTTTTGACATGAAAGGGTGTTAGATTTTGTCATATGCTGTTTCTGCATCTATTGAGATGATCATATGTTTTTTATTCTTTGTTCTATTTATATAGTGTATGACATTGATAGAGTTTCAGATGCTTAACCAACCTTGCATTCCTATGATAAATCCCGTTTGAACAGAGTATATTGTTCTGTAACTTTATTTTTTAATGATGTCTTTATTTGGTGTCACGATAATATTGGTCTCATTGAGTGAGTTGAGAAGCATTTCTTCATCCTCTACTTTCTGAAAACGTTTGTGAAGGATGAGTGTTATTTGTCTTTAAAGATTTAGTAGAGTTCACCAGTGAAGGCTTCTAGACTTGGGCTTTTCCTTCTGGAAAGATTATTAATTACTAATTCAATTTCTTTTTAGAAGTCTATTGAGTTTTTTATTTCTTCTTGAGTCAGTTTGGTAATTTATGTCTTGTAAGGAATTTGTCCCATTCACTGAAATTGTCTAATTTGTTGGCATAGAGTTTATAGTATTTCCTTATATTTAAAACTATAAAATTTCCTTCTAAGCATTGCATTAGCTGTATCCATAACATCCTATGTTGCATTTTCATTTTAATTTAGTTAGAAATATTCTCTACTTTCTCTCATGATTTCTTTTTGGACCCATGGGTTAATTTGAAGTGTAGTGCTTAACTTCCAAATATTTGGGGATTTCTCAAATTTCTTTCTGTTGTTGATTTCTAATTTAATTCCATGGTAAATTCAAAGAATACACTTTGTATGACTACATTCCTTTTAAATGTATTGAGACTTCTTTTATGGTCTAGCATTTGATCTGTTCTGGAGAAATCTGCACTTGAAACGAATGTGTAGTCTGCAGTTGTTTGGTAAAACATTCTACACGTGTCAATTAGGTTGCTAGCGTTTGTTTTTTTAACTCCTCTATATCCTTGCTAATTTTCTGTCTAGATTTTCTATCAATTATTAAGAGTGGGATATTGAAATCTCCAGTTATTATTGTTGTATTGTCTACATCCTTTTAATCTGTTAGTTCTGTTTCCTATTTTTGAGGCTCAGTGTTACATGAATATATTTTTATAATTGTTATATATTACTGATATAGTGACTCTTTTATCATTATGAAACATCCTCCTACAGATTACATCTTAACTTAGCAAAATTTAGTTGAGATTAATACTAGTTTGATTCTAGTAAGATGTAGAGGCTTTGCTCCAATATAGCTCAATCCTTTTCCCTTTCCTTTGTATTATTATTGTTATATGTATTACATTTATATGTGGTGTAAATCCAACAATACAGTGGTATGATTATTACTCCACACAATCTTACATCTTTTTTAAAGAATTTAAGAGAACAAATGAGAAAATACAATTAGAGAGTCTTTTACATTCACCCACATATTTACCATTCCCAGTGCTCTTCATTGCTTCCTGTGCACTCAAGTTGATGTCACTTCTTTTCAGTCTGAAGGGCTTTCTATAGTATTTCTTGAAAGGCAGGACTGTCATTACTTTTACTGACAATGCCACTGGACGTGGACATGACCCACTACACCGAATCAAGGGAGCCCCCTCAAAACACAGCAGCATATCTGTCAGTCCTCATGGCCTGTCCTGCCCTAGCAGAACCTCCATACCCACGGACTGGAGGAGATAGATGGAAACAGCCCCAGGCAGGAATGCCTCAGACATCCACTGTTCTTACCCAAAGTTCAGCAGTTTTTCAAGCATAAACACTTCTGAGATTGCCGTATGCCTATGGTCGATTTCCAGAGCCCTGAATTGCTTCTTGTTGTTGGTTTTGTCTAGTTGCTCTCTGTGGAAAGGATTAGCTGACCTTTTCACTTGGCCATAGCCAGAAGTCTGCTTCCTCCCCCTGTGTTTCTGATTCATTAAACCTGGGGTGGAGCCGGAGAACTTAAATTTTAATGAGTTCCCAGGTAAAACTAATGCTGCTGGTCCAGGGACCACACTTTGAAAACCACTGCCTGAAGTTAACTCAGTCTCTTTTAAATGTTAAAACAACTTTCTCAGATATGAATTCATTATGAGCACACAAAATATTATTTTAAACTTGCTGCGGGAGAAGAAGGAACCTAATAATGCCAGCCCAGACATCCCCTTTTAGTAAAAACTTTTGATAGATGTAAAGGTGACTAGATAAAATTGTTAACATTAGGTTCAAAAAAAGAGCTGTCGGGTTAAAAAAAAAGAGCTGTTCCGCTGGTGCTGAACAAAATAATCTTTTGTTCAGCACCAGCCAATGGTCAGCAGTTCAGGTGATTCATAACAGCACGGTGCAGGTAAATCTAACTGCCCACAATAGCTCTTC
>NW_017731731.1:1270751-1273987 GCF_001890085.2 Hipposideros armiger
GACAACTTGATTTGGAGCTGATGAGTCCTGGAGAAGGCACACTGTTCCCCAATAAAGTTTAAAAAAAAAAGGTTAAGACGGAATGCCTTTACTGTCTGGAGGGCTCTTCCAGCAAACTCCTTACTGGCAAAGGACGAAAGGCATGATCTCACACTGCTGTTGCATTACTGGTTACACACGAGCAGCTGCTTAAGGGGAAGTGTAACTATTGAAAGGGATCCTTTGTTTACGTAAGAGGTTAAACGGTGACCACAAACCCCGCCGGTGACCACAAACCCCACCGGTGACCACAAACCCCTTGCATTGTAAGATGACTTAGGAAGGGGGGACTTGTGCTCTCCAACGTGAAAAGTTAAGAATAGTGAGAAGGGGGATGTTTTTGCCCTGGTTCTCACACCAACCACTCATCTGCCCACTCCGTCCCAGCTCTCCACCTCAAAGAAGGCAGAGTTGCTAATTGCTGTAATTCATTTGTCATATTTATTTTTCACTCTGTCTTCCCACGTTAGAATGTAAGCTTTCCTGAGTATGGAGACTTTTGTCTGTTTTGCTTGCTGATGTATCCCAAATGTCTAGATCAGTGTCTGGTAATCACTAAGCATTTGTGAATGAATTACTTCCTTCTCAGCTTCAAATGGCGGGTTAGATATGTGAACTCAAGGCCTTTCTTGGGGGTTGGGGACTTCTCTGTCCAGCAAGTCAGAGCCTCCTGGTCCAAAGGTCTGGAATAAGATTGAGGAAGGAAGACAGCTGCTAGGAGGCCCCATTGAGGCCTCAAGACTAACTTCACCTGCCTGCTCTGGAGGAGGGCGCTGGAGATGGTGTTGGAAGTTGGGGAGGGGTGACTTTTACCTATATACCCTTTGGGGCCACTTGAATTTACCATGTTCATGTACTGTGTTAAGTTTTTAAAATATATTTTATTAGAAATTTTTAAAAATGCTTCACTATTAAAAATACTACTGAGCCAAATTTTATAAGATATAAGATTTACCTCTGGCTGAGACTGTTAAAAACAAGACAACAGGCTCCAAATGGAGTTGCTTGTGCTAAGCCCCATGTCACTAAATTGCGACTTAATTACAGTTTTGGCTCTCCCAGAAAATGAATTTTAAACTAGTCAATCAGGAATCACCTGATAAGCGCCAGCTAGGTAATATGCTAGATCAAGGGTCAGCAAACTTTTGAGACGGAAGAGCCAATCCTGTTCCTCACAACAATTTAAAAATTATTCGAGGGCCATATAACAAGTGAAATAACCATTATGTGAGTAATAGCCTTTAACATTTTTATTAATGAAACTATGATAGTTTTATTTTCATTTTCAGTTTTACTTCAGAGTCACATGTACGTGTAGGGACCCAGGCCCAGACCCTAGGCTAAGCAAGCTCTTTTCGGAGAGTACCCCCTCCCCCAGAGGAATTTAAAAAGCTCCTGCTTCAGCAAGAACCATAACAAATTGTCTTGTCAAGAAAGTAGAAGAAGATAAACAAAGTATATGGCTTGTTAGGAAAAGATAAACAAGTCATGTTTTNACGGCAGCCCAGCTCCAGGTTGAGCTGTTGTTTAGCATCTTAGCTGTGGAGGGCAGTGTCACTGGCCCTCATATGTGGGATCTGAACCAGGGCCCTCTGGTGTCCCAAGGCAGCTCTTAACCAATTCCCCACTCTGCCGGCCCCATAAAATCTTATTTTTAATTACCATCTCTTTGTCCATGCAGATGAGCATGGTTCCTTCCATGCATTTCTTGACTCTGGGTAAATCTGCGAATTATTAGTTGCTTCCTATTCCCTTTTGAGCTACTGCCCATTTTTAATTTTAATCCATTTCAGACACTTTAAGTGCTCGTTTTTTTAGGTCACCGTCTTTCTTCTCCTTCTTCTTCTTCTTCTTCTTCTTCTTCTTCTTCTTCTTCTTCTTCTTCTTCTTCTTCTTCTTCCTCTTCTTCCTTTCTTCTTCTCTCACATGCATGGGACTCAATCTTTTATATAAACCTAAGCCAAGAGATTGTGTGAAAGTATATATATCTACAATGAAAGGGTATTAGCTTCTCAGTGTTGAAATTCTATGATGCAGCTGTGATGTGAGCATGGGAAGAATCTAATAAGGTTGGTGTCCATGGTTAAGTGCAATTTCTGGATACACACGCATGTGCACACAGAGTGTAAACAGCTGGACCAAAAGTGAGGTATGTTTGAAAGTATGTCAGTGAGTGGGACTTTATATGAATTTGTGAGAAGGTGGAAATCCCTTTCTCTCTTTGTAAATGAGAGGGCTTCCCCTGGGTTATCAAACTGGCGCTAAACATCCAACACACTGCCTGTCCCTCCTGATTTTCTGCTCCCAACATAGTGTCATTTAGTTTGTAATTAACAAAAGTGAGGAGGGCAACTCCACTTCCGGGTATATGCACAAAAGAACTGAAAGCAGGCTGTGATCAGATATTTGTACACCCATGTTCACAGCAGCACTATCTGCAACAGCCAAAAGGTGAAAGCAACCCAGGTGTCCATGGACAGATGAGTGGAGAAACAAAATGCAGTATATATACATCTAATAGAAGGATTATACATATATAATCCTTACACATGCTACAACGTGTGAACCTTGAGGAAATTGTGCTAAGTGAAATGAGCCAGACACAAAAGGACAAATACTGGATGATTCCACTTACATGAGGGACCTGAGAGCAATCAAATCCAGAGAGACAGAAAACAGAACAGTGGCTGGCAGTGACTGAGGGGAGGGTGGGATGGGGAGTTGTTTTTTAGTGGGTACAGAGTTTTGGTTCTGAGTGATGGAAAAAGTTCTGGAGACGGACGGTGGTGATGGCTGCACAACAGTGTGAATGTGTTTAATACCACTGAACTGGACATTTAAAAATGGTTAAGGGCCGGGCGAGTGGCGCGTTGGTTGAGGGCTGGCTTGGGATGCCGGAGGGCCCCGGTTCAGATTCCACATGTGAGGGCCGGTGGCGCTGCCCTCTGCAGCTGGGATGGTGAACAGCAGCTCGACCTGGGACTGGGCTGCCATGGGTCGCCGGCGACGGCGTGGGCTGCAGTCCCCTGCTGCAGTGGGCTGCCATGGGCTGCCGTGTGTAGCCAGCGGCCAGCGTGAGCGGCCATCCAGAATCCAGCGACTGATCTGCCTCGCCCTGGAGGAGCGCAGTGATGGTGCTGGCTTGGGCCGGTGAGGCGGCGTCCTCCATAGCTAGACTGAGGAACAAAACAACAGCA
>NW_017731731.1:1275794-1278200 GCF_001890085.2 Hipposideros armiger
TTTTTTGCTTCTGTATCCAGCTTCAGCTATAAATTCCTTACCCACCAAGACTTAGCTGCTGATCTCTTCTCTTGAGAGAGACAGTCCCAGGCCTGGTCTATAAAGTCTCTGGAACGAAAACCTTTTGTCTAAGTTTTGTTAAGGAGCCGTGAACCCAACATACGTACCCAAAGAACCCAACATACGTACCCAAAGAGCCGCATGTGGCTCGTGAGCCGCAGTTTGCCGATTCCTGTGCTGGACAGACCGCTGACATCCTCTTAGGGAAAGGAACGTTGCAATAACCTACCCACTTTTTTGCCTGGCATATCTTCCTTGCTCCTGCTCCCTTCTGCCTCTAAGTCTTTCATGTTGTACAACTCCTCAGAACTTCTTTCTATTATATGCTGCCCAATTCAGCTCAGTTTGTGCTCCAATAAACTAAAAACTTTTCATATAACTCAGTTTCTCTTTTAACAGGACTGTGATGAGGTTTTCAGTTCACCGAGTTTTTTTCCTCCAGAATTAAAAGTAACTGAAAGCCATCTCATAAAGGTGCCTTTCTTCAACTTTGACCTTGCTTGCCTTGCTCATCGTTAAACCTCGGTGCCAGCACAGAGTAAACCCTAAATGAATATTGATGAATAAACATATTAAAACAAAACGTAGGCTGCTTATGTTCCTTCCTCAATTCTGCATTTTCCTACAGAAAGGATATATGTGTCACAACATGGTATTGTAATTAAATATATATTTGGTTTTTGTTCATTTCTGGCAGAGCTCCTAAAACCTTTACAATTTCCTAAGTGATTAGACAGGGGAAGGCATCTTTTGTTATGTTAATGAGGTAGCTTAGGTAACTTTTGGACCTACCGAAGGAGGGGCTGGTTGCCGAGAGAACCAGTTAGAGGGTTGGAACTTAGGGCCCTACCCCCTTAACCTTGGGGAGGGGAGGGGCTGGAGGTTGAATCAGTTGCCAGTGGGAAATGATTTAATCAATCATGCCTATAGAATGAAGCCTCCACGAAACCACTAAAAGGATGGGTTTGGAGAGCTTTCGTGCTGGTGAACACATGGAGGCACTGGGAGGGTGGCACACCTGGAGAGGGCATTGGAAGCTCTGCACCCTTCCCCCACTCCTTGCCTTATGGGTCTCTTCCACCTGGTTGTTTCTGAGTTATATCCCTTTATCATAAACTGGTATGAGGTGTGATCAAACAATATGGTGAATATTTAAATTTTTAAAAATGTACTACAGTAAAGGACACATTGCCATTAATCCCCCTGAAAATACTCTCCCTCGCTTCAAACACTTATCCCATTGTTCTTGCTACTTTCTGAAGCAGTTCTGGAAGTCCTCTTTCGTGAGTGTCTTTAGTTGCTGATGATGCCAATGCTGCTGGTCTTCCAACCACACTGAGTAGCAAGGGTTAAGTGACTTGGCTGAGGCTACCCAACCAGGACTAGAATTCTGACATCCTGCCTCCCAAAACAAGATGCTGATCTCGCCTTTCCTTTGAGTTTGTGTTGACCCATGTGAAGCTCTTAGATGGTAGCGAGCCATCTGCATTGCCTGTTATGCTGGCTGTTTCCATGTTGATGTGGTAAGTGGTTTATTTTAAAACAATTATAGATGATTCTTTAAGTCTCAGCTTTCAATAGTTACACTTCCCCTTAGGCAGCTGCTCGTGTGTAACCAGTAATGCAACAGCAGTGTGAGATCATGCCTTTCGTCCTTTGCCAGTAAGGAGTTTGCTGAAAGAGCCCTCCAGACAGTAAAGGCATTCCTTCCTCCTTTGTGAGAGGTAGGGCCACCTGTTTATCCTACTGAATCATCTCCTGGGCCATCCCAAAAGCCTTCACATGTGGCTGTACACCACCCTTTGGGGTCCTTTGTGCTGAGTCATTGCATCTAACCCTCCTGACCTCCCTGAGTGGGAGGGTTCATTGTACCCCTTTTTAGGATGATAAAAATGAGGCTCCATCTCATTAAGTATTTGCCAAAGGTCACACCCCTGGAATTCAAAGCTTTGTCTTTCTGATGCCAGAGTCCCTGTTTGTCACCTCTCTACCATGCTGAAAATGATGTAGGTCACCATAGGAGCGAATCTTGGGCAGAAGACCCTGGAACTTTTTTGGTGGGCTCCAGTGGAGCAGCCCAAGCCCCTTCCTCAGCCTTCCCCTCACACGGTGAGGATTGCAGCTTTTGTTAAACAAAAACTTTCACAGCCTAAAGTTTTTCTGAAAGAAAGGTTTTGTTGAGCAAAATGCTAACCAAAAAAAAAAAAAAAAGGCATGCAGTCTAACTACCAGCAGCAAGGCCAGGTGGAAAGGCTCGGTGGAGAAGACAAGCATATCTATCCACTGTCCTGGAATTGACAGGATATATGATGTTTTGGGAGGACAAATGTATGGGGTTTGAAGGAA
>NW_017731731.1:1285645-1291131 GCF_001890085.2 Hipposideros armiger
GGCCGCCTGTCAGCAGCTCAGGGCAGCTCAGCTCAAGGTGCCATGTTCAATCTTAGTTGCAGGGGTGGAGGGGTGCGGAGGGGGGTGGTGCAGCCCACCATCCCATGTGGAGTTGAACTGGCAGCCTTATTGTTAGGAGCACATGCTCTCACCAGCTGAGCCATCCTGCCACCTGTTGGCAGCTCAGAGGCAGCTCAGCTCCGGCGCAGCTCACTGGCCCATGTGGGAATCGAATTAGCGACCCTGTTGCTTGCTCAGAGCTCGAGCTCTTAACCAACTGAGCCACTTGGCCGCCGCCCCCTGCCCTTCTTTTTTCAATAACAATTTATTATAATCTGTTGGCAGCACAGTTAGATATTAATGAGACCAGAACCATGTCTCCCTAGAAGTGGGCAATGGTATGTAGCCATTATATGGGGAGCTGTGTGCCCTTTAGCATCACCATTCTGTAGTTTCTTGAGGGCTTGCTTGAGCTGCTCAGTTTCTTTCTGCAGATCCTCAGTCCCCTGTCTGTGATGATTGATCTCATCTTCAATGCCTCATCAACATGGCTGCCAGTTGTTCTCTATCTAGTCCGCGCTCGGAAGTATCGTTCCTCTGCAGCCTGCTCTCTTTCTGAAGACCCTATCAGCCTCTTGCATGGCCCTTCACGCCCCACACACCGAGCCACATCCGCACCGCCAACGCCGGGACTGTCCGGTCACTTTTAAATGTATCTGGTGGAACCTAAATACCCCAGTGATGTTAATACCTGTCATTATCCATTTACAAAATAGTGAACAAACTCTTTAACCACCAGAAATCTTGCATCATTCCTTTCTTTCTTCAACTCGTATTTCTGTTCCACTTCCCTTATGGAATTCTATCCTAAATATGTGCTTGAAGATCTTGTTGGTCACCCATCATTTCTCTCCAACAAAATTATATGAATTTAGGGGCCAGCCGAATGGCTCAGTTGGTTAAGAGCTCGCTCAAGAGTTTGAGCTGTGAGCAACAGCAGTTCGAGTCCCGGCCCAAGCTGANCCCTCACACGGTGAGGATTGCAGCTTTTGTTAAACAAAAACTTTCACAGCCTAAAGTTTTTCTGAAAGAAAGGTTTTGTTGAGCAAAATGCTAACAAAAAAAAAAAAAAAAAAAAGGACAGGTCCTAGAGCATGAAGTCTAAATCCCCAGCAGCAGGGCTCGGTGGAGAAGACAAGCATATCTATCCACTGTCCTGGAATTGACAGGATATATGATGTTTTGGGAGGACAAATGTATGGGGTTTGAAGGAATTTACTTTGGCTACAGATAAGGGAGGTGGGAAAAGATGAAGCGGGGCAGTTCTGTGATAGGTGCAGAGTCTGTAAGGAAGAAATGTTTCCTACTTTTGATTGGCTACCGTTCAGAAAGTTCATGCATATGTGGGGTGTGGTGTTGACACTTGGGTGTTGATTCAAAGCTCCAGCATGCCTTAGGGAATGTGAGCAGTCTTTTGTCAGCTGGCCCCCAGCTATTAACCAGCTAACTGCCCTGTCTCTCTCTCACTCTCTGGCCCACTGTAATTTAATTTAGAACACCTCAATTTTTTTTCTTGTCACTTTCTTCATTTCCCTGTGACTGAACTTAATTTCTATTTATTTATTTATTTATTTTTAAAGATTTTTATTGGGGATTTGGGGGGATGGGAACAGTGCTGAGGAATTGAGGGAAGGGGAACAGACAAGTTGCTGTCATTTTGTTCTTCAGTCTAGTTGTGGAGGGCGTTGTTTCACTGGCCCAAGTTGGCACCATCATTGCGCTCTTCCCGGGCGAGGCAGTTCAGTCTCCGGCTTCTGGAATTTCTGACACTCATTCCACAATGATAGAAACTACCTCTCAGCCAGTTTCAGTTCATCTTAGTTGATTCCACATTTTCTAGCGCGAGTCAGGGCTTACTTACCAAGTCAAGGTTTTTTCCCCACAGAAGCTATTAACATTGCTGACACTTTCTTGTCTTTCAAGATCTTATTTCAGTGTCACCTTCTTAAAGAGACCATTCCTTACCACAGGAGAACCACCACCCAGACATTCTCTATCAAACACTATATTACTGCATCTGGTAATGGTCACCATCTGGTATTTTTCTGGTTTCTTTATATTGTCCGTGTCTCCCTATCACCCCTCCCACCAATGCTTGATAGGTGCTCAGTAAGTCTTCGTTAATGAATGATTACAATATCCCTGGGAGGAACCTACTAGTATTTGGGGGTGGGGGGGGGAGGAGGAATGAGGCCAGGGGAAATTGTGGCGGGCCGGAATACGAGCAGAATCACCCATGCTAAGGCTTCTCATCATTTCACTCTCATGCCCAAAATAAGCTTCCACCCAGGGTGCTTTGATAACCCAAGTGTTGGATTTGGGGCTTGTTTAGCTTTTGTCCATGTCATGAAGAAATTAAACAGCTGCCTGTGACCCCACGTTCCTATCCAAGAAAGGATGGTGGGGAATGGAAATCTTGAAAAGGACAGCTGGGATGGGCTTGGGGAACTAGAGAGAAGAGAAGCATCTCTTGTCCTCCTCCAGGATGGCCCTGTGTGTGTAGAGAAGGCTCTTTCTCCTCACCCCAGCTCCCTTGCCACCTTGCCCCCCACCTCTCCTTTCTGTGCTCCCTCAGGCCCAAATCTGTCTTCCTCCCCTTTCCTCCCCCAAGTCAGATGCTTGGCCTATTGAACATTGTCCCTTGTGGGGGTGGAATATTTTCCCAACGTCAACAACATTCCCACAGCTAAGATTAAAAAGCAAACAAAGAGATGGATTTATACCTTTTGCACAAATCGCCAGCCAATTTTCCTTGTAACATTACCTCACCTGGAAATATAATTTGATAGAAGAATGAGGTTTGTTAATCTTTCAGATCCCTTTTCTTTCTTTCTTCCTTTCTTTTTTTTAATCTTTATTATTTTTTTTTTATTATTTGCTGCCCAAACTGAAAATGAACACCACTTAGGGGCCTTGGATGCAATCAGAGAATGATACTGAGACCAGCAGGGCTTGACTCAGGAGACACGTAGGCTCAGCCTCGTACTTCCTTCCACATTTGATGAGTAGAGAAAAATATTTGAAGCAAATTCTCGATAACCAGAATCCATTGTACTTTTTCTCTCAGATTGGCTGTCATTAGAGTCACTTATGGTTTCCCCTGCGTCATTCTTCTCCCTCTGTAATGCTCAGTTTCCATTTCCCAGTCCAGCTGTTTAGCCAGGTGGGATAACTCTTTTTTTCTTTTTTCAAAGATTTTTTTTTTAAGGATTTTTTTTTTTTTTTGTGGGGAGGGAAACAGCATTCGGAAATCGGGGAAGGGGAACAGACTAGTTGCTGTCCTTTTTGTTCTTTAGTCTAGTTGTGGAGGACGCCACTTCACTGGCCCATGTTGGTATTATCATTGCGCTCTTCCCGGGTGAGGCAGTCACTCGCCGGCCATTGGACGGCTGCTCACTAAAGCTCACACCAGCTACCAACCAGCCCCACTGCAGCCCACGCTGTCGCCAGCGACTCACGGCAGTCCAGCTCCAGGTTGAGCTGTTGTTCACCATCTTAGCTGTAGAGGGCGCAGCATCACTGGCCCACATGTGGGATCTGAACCAGGATTCTGCTGCTCAGAGCTGGTGTCCCAAGTTGGCTCTTAACGAATGCACCACTCGGCCAGCCCTTAGATCTCATCTTCTGTGGCAGAAATGTCACTTATCTCATACATTCCCTGCCCAACACCTGGAGTTTGGCCTTTCTCAAAGAAACCTGGGTTCCTCTTATTTGGAAGTGGTATTTAGACACCAAAATGTGCGTCTGGGTCTTAACTTTTCTACTAGACTCTATTCCCTGAAGAGAACGACCACGTCTTATCCACCTTTGATAGCACAGTACCTTACCCACAGCAGTTGTGGAATCAATTTTTACTCCTTTAGATTTAAAAAGAAGTCTTCACTCTTGATCACAGACTGAATACTTCAAGACTACTAACGTTTATAATTTCCAAGTTCAAATCTTGGACTGAAAAATATCTTTATAATTATACTCAGTTTTCAATATCTGGAAGTGTATTACTATCTAGGCACTAAGACAACTAAAGAATAAACATGAAAGAAAAATGTCAATAATAAAAAACAAAAATGTATATCATGCGTGATTAGTGTTGTCAAATTGCCACCGTACAACTGACTTTTACTGTAAAATTATGATCAATAATGTTTCTGTATTAATTATTTATTACTACAAACAAATCACCCTATATGTAGTAGCTTAAAATGGCCATTTATGACAGTTCCGGCTTGGCAGTCCTTCACCAGAGCTCCCTAGGATCAGCCTGAAGTTAGTCTCCAGTGAAAACCACACCTTTGCTTAGCTGTCTCCCTGGCCCATCCTGCTTCCCTCATTCCCTTCCCCGAGAGCCATCCCTCCACAAATTCCTAGAAGAAGAACCCCTCCCTCTCAGGCCCTGCTTCCCGGAAACCTGCCCTAAGACACTAGCTAACATGTACTTGCTTTGTACTAGACACGATTCTAAGCACTTTACCTATATTAATTCATTCAAAACACATACATTAATGAACAAGACGCATGACATATCTTTCTAACCCCTACAACTCAGTGAATTCTCCTTGACAGAGGATATAGAAGCCTTCCATCACTTTGGCTCATCCATTATCCATCCTCTGTTTTGGTGGAATTCTTGATCTTTACCTACCTACTCCTTCACTCTCATTTCCTGTGGTTTCAGTGGGGCTGACTTATTCCCGAGGTTCAGGGGCGGGCACGTGACTCAGACCTCGTCAATCAGGGCATTCCAATTTTATGGCCACAGTCATTGGCTCAGGGACGAGCACATGATCCAAGCTAGGCCAATAAAACCGGATTCCTCTAATTCCACTGAACTTATTGGGAGACGAAAGTTCTTCCTACCAGGGTTGCTCAATTGGGAGGATGGGAATCCAGGGCTCCTGGCAGCCATTGTGCCACCGCTCAGGAGAGCCTGCCCCTAGTGAAACCACCGGGGAGGGAAGTAGAGCCAGAGCAGCCGCAGAGAAATGGGCTCCTGAAGTTACCCACTAAGAATATGGATCCAGCCGCCCAAGCCTTTTAGTTTTTAGGCCAATAAATTCTCTTTTCTGCTTAATCCAGTGTGTCAGATGTTGGTTACTCACACTGAAATTATCCTGATTAATACAGATCGATTTCTTAACAGGATGTGAAGGAACATGTGGGAACACGATTATGTAACAGGGCCACTGTTCATGTTACACTCGCTGCCTCATAGGTTTTCATCAAAACCACTTTGCCCAAACCACGTGATACTGGTGGTGGCTGAATGTTTTTGTTCACATACGTCCTAGAGGAATTTTGAAAAACTGTGTTTCCCCGTATGCTTTTTGAAGTTTTTACATTTTAAAAACCATTTTTCATGCTAAGTTTAAGTTGTTTCAAAGGATGTAATTTCTCCCATATTGACAGTTTCAAATAAAACTCTTAGA
>NW_017731731.1:1293711-1294521 GCF_001890085.2 Hipposideros armiger
GTAATTAAGTCCTCCTCTAATTTTGTTTGAAACAATGCCTGGGAAATGGCCTGATTTATCAGGACTTGTTACCCAGTCATTAGTCATTCATATTTGTATTGCAAGCACAGGTGTTGCCATTTTGCCCTTTGGTGTCCCAGGGGATCCCCTTTTCTGGAGGACAGTGCCCTTTAAGACTTCAGGTAGGTGACAGGGATGCCTTCCTTCTATAAAGTGGGAGAACAGTGATTCTGAATCGGGAAGGGAGACTGAAAACCTGCTTCACACTTCATCTACACTAGTTGTCGGGCAGATTAATTTTGGAAAAAGAGAACAAATGAAGTTTCCCCTTTGGAAAGTTATCAAGACATTCTCCATCACCCCCAGGTGAAGCCAGGCCCATTCAAAGGCCCTATGAATGGCCCTATTTTTACACCAGAAAAAAGGAAGCTAAGAGCAGTTAAGTCATTCACCCAACACCACCCAGCAAGCCAGTGAACTGGGATTAGAACTCAGATGACTAACTCTTAAATCCACTTTCTTCCAAATCCATTTTCTTTCACACTGCTGTGAAAAGAAGATTTCTGTGTTTCCCCTTGTTATCATAGGGGTAAGTGCAAAATTATACATTGTGGACATCAGAGATTTCCTTGTGTGTTACAGTTGCTAATACTAGTAATCTACCTGATGAGCACACAAATGCTGGAAATGATTGGTTGTACAAGAATACAAGGAAAACACCCATCAATAATTTTCTTATCTCACTCGCCAAGAAATCCTGCTTCAATGGTCCCAGCATTGTTGCTGAGTAACCAGCAGGTGGCATCACCA
>NW_017731731.1:1298001-1299190 GCF_001890085.2 Hipposideros armiger
CTCAATTCTCTCTAGGAAGAGCTATCAAAACATTTACAGCCATGTTTTAAATCTGCCACCACGTCAGTGTCCTCCAGACAAACTTTCTTTGGTCCTGCCCACATTTCTGTTTGGTTCACAAGGAAACCATGAGAGACTGTGTTGAATGCTTTGTGTAATCCATGATCCACTAACCTGGTATCTCTATGCAAAAACAAAATCCAGATGCTTTTGACTCAACTTGCTCTAAATGAACCCATACTAGCTCCTAGTATCACCACTTTCTTTCCAAGTGGTCAATAACTTATTCTAGATTTTTTCCCCCAACGATTATTTTGGTGTGTAAATTCTGAAAGCCTCCTGAAAAATTTTTCCTTTCTTGAAAATTAAGACAAACTATTTTAAAACCCTTTTATTTTGTAATATAACACACATACAGAAATGTGCATGAAATATAAATATGTACTAATTGATAAATAACCATGAATTAGACATCCCCGGAACTACCACAACCACTAAGTTGAACGTTTGGAGAATCCCAGGAACCCATTATGCGTCTTACCAAAAGAAATCCCTTCCTTTTCTTCCCCTAGGAACCACTTTCCTGACTTTCGTGGCATTCACTCCACTGCTTTTCTTCATAGTTACAACAATTTTCTGTGCGTTCCTAAGTCACATAGTTGAACTCTTGAACATTCTATGAATGGAACTGAACTGTATGTATAATTGGAACAAAATTTGCCCAACTCTGATCTTTTAGTGCTTTCTTTCTTTCTCCATCATTTCTCAAAGATTAACGAGGCTGATTTCACTATCAAAGCTATAAAATCTTTCAGACAATTTTAGGCTAAAACCTCCTCAATCTTTGATGTACTGACATGAGATTTCATCAGTAGTCATCAAAATGTTAACTTTTCAGGAAATAGGAGATTCAATATTTAAATGTGGTTTTTGTCAAGCTGGGTCTAGAGTGTCTTAATCATCTATCAAATCTACTTTGAGAAAAGAAAAAAATAATAGTTACAAATATTATAATATGTATAAACATTATAAATAATGTATAACATATTATACATAATTACAGACATTATAAGCCATAGTTTATGTTCACATTTGAGCCCATATTTAGCTCTCCAGTTCCCACCCTATATTTTACATGCTTCTCAGTGGGGCTGCCTTGACAAGGGTCTCTCCTTGACCAAAAACCTGA
>NW_017731731.1:1299773-1303257 GCF_001890085.2 Hipposideros armiger
GGTAGTCTTGAATAAAGCCTTCCTTACCATTTTAACAAGCATCAGAATAATTTTTTTCTTCAACAGCCTCTTAAATCAAGTTGTTATACCTGGTGTTTGCTGATCTCTGGGTCTTTTCTTTTTATATTGCCAAGCATCAAAATCCCAATTTTTCTTCTTCAGGCACCTCAAGGCCCACTGTTTAAATTTGGTGTCTTTAAAAAAAAAAATCCTAATGTTTCTCAGCTTATTTTAGCCAGTCTCATACCTGGAAACCCGCAAGGGCCCAGAAGGAGGGGAGAGAAATCAGCCTCCTACCCCAGGCCAGCCATCTGTCCACCCATATCCCCTGCTCGCAGCCTCATTAGACACACATGGGCACACACACACACACACACACACCCCTTATCCATTCTCCTGATAAGTAAACTGCACAGGGACGTGAGGAGTTTGGGTCACTCCAGGACTCTCAGTATCCCCACAGATTGAGCCTCTATTTTATTACAAAGCAGGTGGAAAACGTACATCGCCTGCACTTGACTAGGATCCCCACATCACAGCCACTTCCTGTTAGTTCTGATCAACGCCACAGACCTTGACTGAGGCTCTGCTCTATGTAAGGTGCAATGTGCAGGTGCTGCAGAGGATGAAAAATGACAACCACACAAGACAGTAATTCATCATGCGGTGAGAGAAGGGACAACAAATCTTTCTCCCTTCAAAACAACCGTGAGAAATGTTCAAAACAGAAAAAGCAGTTCATGCTCTAGTAGAGATGGGCGATCCTTCTGCCCAGAAATATGCGTCCCAGGGAGATCGAGGTCTCTAAGAGAAGGACAGTGTGATTTGGGGGCATGTGGGGGACCTGGCAGAGCCTGCCGCCCCGGGGAGGGGAGAGCGCTCTGCGAGTGAACAGCTGGAGCCCATGTGCAGAGGCCCGGCCCCCCCTCCTCCAGCCCCCTCACTCCAAGCCTGTTCTTCCCTCATATTTCCCAGTGTGTCACTATGCTAGGGCCGCCGTAACAAAATGCCTCAGACTGGGTGTCTTCAACAACAGAACTGTATTTTCTCACAGTTCTGGAGGTTAGAAATTCAAGATCAAAGCGTCAGCAGATTTGGCCTCTCCTGAGGCCTCCCTCCTTGGCTTGCCGGCGGCCGCCTTCTTGCTTTGTCCTCACGTGGTCTTCCCTTCATGTGATTCCTGTGCACGTCTGTGTTCTAACAGTTCTTTTTTAAGGACATCAGTCATATTGGATCAGGACCCACCCATATGACCTCATTTTACCTTAATTACCTCTTTAAAGGTCCAATCTCCAAACACAGTCACAGTCTGAAGTACTAGGAGTTAGAACTTCAACATATGAATTTTGGGGGACATAACACCCATCTTGGTCAATGTCACTTTTCAAAATCATGAGGCAACAAACATGAGACTCAACATCAACAGTGTTGAGGACTGTGGAGTGGAAGAGTTGTGAGCACCTGGGTCCATGAAGACATCAGTGTCCTATCCCGCTCCAGACTGCTTGTTAAATGAACAATAAATGTACTTATGTTTTAAGTCACTGCCAGTCAAGTGTCTTGTCACTTGCACCTGAAAGCACTCCTCCTCAATGCACATCCCCAGCATCTGGCATACAGCAGGCACTCAGTATGTGTGAACGAATGAGCTCTCCTGCTTCAAAGCCTTCAATAGCTCCCACCGCCTGTCATGAAACTGAAACTCCTTAGCAGATCACATAGGATTTGCTTCCTGCTCACTGTCTGGTCTCAAGCTATGTCTCCAGCTTCAATCCTTCCCCAACCCTTCCTTGGACAGAATCAATCCTTTTGCTGAGGGTAATTAATCAAGAGGGATGCAGTGAACCAACACAGAGATATGTGTGAATGGCATGGAGGAGACGTANAGCTAAACCCCTTACCACTCAGAGGAAGATATCGTGATCCAAAGAGGTGGCGATTTGCTTAGGACACATAGGAGTAGCAGTGGCAAAGCCCTGATCCCCTGACCCTACAGCAGAGTTCCTCCCTGATGTGTAGCTCTGACCTTGTATGTTTAAAAAAAAAATTCTGAATACAGGGCTTCTCATTTATCTCTTGTTAAATGTGATCTTCTTGATTCATGACAATTTAGATTTCTTTTAAAATATTAAATCTGTCACCTAATTAATTGACAGCTTATCAAATTTGGTGCTGTTTACAAATTTGGCGTTGTCTTCTGTGTCCTTTTCTAAGTGGCCAAGTTTGAGGGTGGAGCTTATTGAGCATTTACACATTTCATTTAGGATTGCACTGATTTCATTAACCCCAGGACTGGCTACAATAATTGTGGAGTCCAGTGCAAAATGAAAATGCAGTGCCTCTTGTTCAAAAATTATCCAGAATTTCAAGACAGAGACAAGAGATCTTTTAACAAAGTATGGGTGCTTCTGAGTGTGAGACCCTGAGTGACTGCACAGGTGACACCCCAGTGAAACCTGCCTTGATGAAACCTCCGCGGTCTCAATCATTCGACCTGCTACAAATTGGCTTCTTTAAAGTATGTCCATTGGAATTGCTTCCAGCTGTAAGTGACAGAGATCCCAACGAACAATGGCTTAAGCAAGTTAAGATTTTACTTTTTCCATGAAATGGGAGATCCAGAGGCAGATAACCCAGGACTTCTGCCCTTCTCTCTTTCTTTCCCACTCTCTTTAGCTTTCTCCTCCTGACAAGATAGCTGCAGACTCTCAACCCATCATATCCACATTCCAGGCAGGAAGAATGAAACATGACAAAATACAAAGATCAAAAAGCTTCTCCTCTTAATGATTTGCCATTTTAATTCAGGAAGAGAAAACTTCCTCAGGGATTTCTGCCTGGATCTCATTGACCAAAGCTGTGTCAGATGGCCACACCTAGCTGCAAGGGAGGCTTGGAATTAGAGTGTCCCACTTTCCAGCTTCTGGCATTGAGAAATGCAAGTGAGGAAGGGGTTGAAATAGGCATGGCAAGTATTTCAATGATCTATTGCTGCAGAACCAACTGCCCCAAAACTTAGTGGTTTCAAACAAACATTATATCTCATAACTTTGGAAGTCAGGCCATTGGGCAGAGCTCAGCTGGGTGGAATTTTTGTACCTTGTGGCATTGATGGGGGTCACTTGGTAGCTGGGTCTGTCCAGAGTGTTCCAAACAGCTTCCTTCACATATTCAGCATGTTGGTGGGGATAGCTAGAACGCTGAGTTCAACTGGGAGAGTTTACCTATGGCCTTTCCAGCATGGCACTCTCAGGCGGTCATACTTCTTACATGGCAACTTGGGGCTCTCAGAAGGCATTCCCAGAGTGAGAGTTCCAACATTCAGAGTGGGAGTTGCATGCCTTTATGACTGGCTTTTGGAATCACAGAGGGTCACTTGCACTGGACTCTTGATCAAAGCTGTCACAAACCTGCCTAGATCCAAAAGAAGAGACATAGCTGAGTAGTGAAGCCAGCTCAGTATCGCCCAGCAAAATTTTCAAAA
>NW_017731731.1:1307112-1319563 GCF_001890085.2 Hipposideros armiger
CCCGAGGGAGGTTTTGTTCCATGCCTCTGTGATAGCTTCTGGTGGATGCCAGAAATCTTTGGCACTTCTTGGTTGTAGCTACATCATTCCAATTTCTTCCTCCACTATCACATGCTGTCTTCCCTCTGTGTGTGCCTCTTTCTGTGTCTGTTCTCTTTTTATAAAGACATCATCCATATTGGATTAAGGATCAATCCTACTCCAGTATGACCTCGTCTTAACCTTAATTATACACGCAAAGACCATATTTCCAAATAAGGTCACATTCACAGGCATCAGTGCCAAAAATCTGTTTTGGTTTCCTAAGGTCACTACAACAAAGTACCATAAATTGTGTGGCTTAAAGAACAGAAATTTATTGTCTCACAATTCCAGAGGCTGTAAGTCCAAAATCAAGATGTCTCCAGGGTTGTTTCCTTCTGAGGGCTGTGAGGGAAAATGTATTCCATGCATCTTTCCTTGGCTTGTAGACGACCGTCTTCTCCCAGCGTCTCTTCACTCCGTCTTCCCTCCATGTGGGTTAGGATTCAACATGTCCCTTGGTGGGGCACAATTCAACCCTCCACAGTTCCTTCAGTGTTTTCATGCTAAGGGAGTGTCCTGAGTGGTTTGTAGTTGATTTCCTGAGATCTCTGTGATGGTGGGTGTGGAGAGTTTTCAGGATACTTTATGCAGTGGTCTTAAAAGCAGAAAAATGTGTTGTGCCTTTCTCTACAACCTAATGAGCTATCTTTTTGTGTCTTAGTCATGTTTTATTCTTGACAGCCCCTGACACAATATAAAATGGTGTCTCAGTAAGGGTCCATGGAGTTTAATGGGTTTTATTTTCTGTGTACCCCCCAGCATCAGGGCCAGGGCCTGGCATTTATAGAAGAGGGTGTGGTACAGGCTGGTAATTGGGAGGCTAGACATTTTTTACTGGGAAGACTGAGTTCAAATCCAAGCGTTGTCTTGTTTCACCTCTGTGGCTCTGGATTAGCCCTCTAAGCCTCTATTTGCTCATCCATAGAATGGGAACCATAAGAGTATCTACCCCATATGCTTGCTCTGAGGATCAAAGGATTCGGTGCAGATATAATGTTCTGCTCAGTGCCTGGCTCGTGACAAGTGCTAACTACTTTTGGGCATGCATGAAAGTGAATTGATTTGAACCATATAGCAACACAATGTTCCCAGTCCAGAAATGTGTTTACCTTTCAACATTTCAGTGTGGATCATAGAACATGGGGCAGTGCCTGGGTTTTCCTTTGCCAAGCCCAGCCCGAACATACCTGCCCAGCCATCGCACGCACAGACAACTTTCCCACGATGGCCATCTGCATGAATGACACAGGAAAAGTCCTGGGCTTTATTCTTCTAAATGCAGTGATCATCTAAGTATAATAGTTCATCGCCATGGTTAGGAACTTTGCTTTCGTTTGTTTGATCTTGGATTCTGGGCCTTTGTTACTGCATTTGTGTCACAACTCAGTGTGGAGAGAAAAAGACATCAGAGGGAGGGAGAGTTGCCTGGCAGGAGACACACCTTGTTAGACGCACAGTAGAGTGAGTGGGTAGGGCTTTCTCTACCTAATAACACCAAAGAGAGGGTGGAGACCTTTGTTCCTTGCCTCCTTGGCGTGTCAGAACACAGAGGAGCGACATGCTTCTGTGGCAGGATTCCACTGCCTGTGGCAAACTCGGGGGAGAGGAAGTTAGCAGGCTAAGCTGTTTCCATTCCTCACACAGGCTGGGCTGATTCCTCACCTGGCCTCCCCACTTTGCAGGACTCTGATAGGCCTGGGCTGGCAGAGAGCCTGCAGAATAATTTTAGGGTCAGCCCTGGATCAAAGTGGATCTTGGCCTCCATAACACAAGAGGATAAACACTGGTGGGCAAAAGGGCTTGATTTAGTGTAGAGCTGGCTTCAGACCCTATGCTGACACCTAAAAAGATCTCCGTCACCTCCAGATGGAAGAAAATGGTTAGAGTTTGAGGGGGAGGATCTTTGCCATACTACAGTGACTCAGATTTCCTGGAAGTGTTGGGGACCACGGGGAGTGGGGTAAAGATTGATGGAGCAAAATACAGCTAGTTGGTTATGTTCCTCTCACATTTCAGTAGTGAAGATAAGCGCCACCAGTTCTGAGATTTTCTCCCCCACCCCCAGCCATTGCTCTCAGTCTAGTTGTGGAGGGCGTCGCTTCACTGGCCCATGTTGGTATTATGATCATTGCGCTCTTTCTGGCTGAGACGGTCGCCCGCCGGCTGTCGACCCACCACTAGGTGGCTCGTGGAAGCTCACGCCGTCTGCCCGCCACTCACGGCAGCCCAGGTCCAGGTTGAGCTGTTGTTCACAATTTTAGCTGTAGAGGGCGCAGGTTACTGGCCCATGTTAGGAATCAAACTGGCAGCCCTGTTGTTCAGAGCTTGTGCTCTTACCAACTGAGCTATCCAGCCGCCCCTGAGATTTTCTGTATGTTGGGCTCCAAACTAGGTGATTTCTATACGTTATCTCCGGTCTTTACAACTCTCAAAGTAGACCACATTTGTCTATGGCTGCAGAATAAACCAACCCAAAATAAGCGATACAAAAGCAGAGTCACTTTACTACGCTCACAGGTTCCCTTGGTCAGGATTTGGAAAGAGCACCTGGGGACTGCTTGTCTCTGTCCATGGTGTCTGGGCCCTTAGCTGGTGTGTTCCGTCACCAATTCTCTGACACCAGCTGGTGTCCCACAATGCAATTCAATTCTGACGCTAACTACCCAGTGTTAGCACAAACCCCACAAGTTAAGTCCTTTACAAGATGGCCCCAACTTCAGACACCACACAAGTTTCAGGCATCCCCAAAAGGGGACACATGGTGAGGCCTGGAGGGTCCTGAGCACGGGAGTCTCTGTCCCCTGGGAGTCATTGTGTATCACCCTCGCAGTAGATAGATCTGTTCTCCAACCTGGAAGCTTTTCCAAGCCTCAGTATCCGGAATTTTTAATCCAGGTTTCATATGTAGGTGTGATTTATGTAGTCATTGGCCCCGTGACTGAGCTCGCTGGCCAGCCCCTCTTCACTGCCTGGAGGTCAGTGGGCGGGCTGAAAGTTCCAACCCTCCAATCACTCGGTCTTTCTGGTGACCAGCCATATCCTGAGGTATCCCCAACCTAAGTCACCTGGTTACCATAAACTCTGGTATGACCGAAAGGGGCTTGTTATGATAACAAAAGAACGTCCAATGGCTTAGGAAAGTCCTAGGGATTTAGGACCTCTGAGCCAGAAACTGGGGACAAAGACTAAATATATTTCTTATTGCACTGCATAGTCGTTGAGCCTTTTGGAGTCTGAGCTACCTTCCATTTGAATAGGTGTTGTCACAGGGGAATTTCCCCGAAATGACCGCAACAATATCTCCTATTCTACATGTTATTCTTACAATGAGACTTCAACCATCTTCTCATCAAGAGGCGAACTTGAATTTCAGCAAAGATAGAAAGAACACTATGTGACTTCCGTGTCTATAAAAGGCAATAATTTCCACCTAGCTTCCTCTCCTGGGACATTTGCTCTTGGAAGGTGCCATGCTGTGAGGAAACCCAGGCCGCATGAAGAGCCCTCATCAAGTATCCTGCTGACAGCCCCAGCTGAGGTCCCCAGGCAGCTAGCATCAACCAACCACCAGGCATGGGAGTCATGAAACTCATGCTTCTGCCCACCCAGCAGCCCCCTGCCTCCACCCCACAATTAAGCCTTCCCACCTGTGGTAGAATAATAAATACTATAGATGGTCTTTGTCCCCATTCCAGAGCTTCAAATATAGGAGTGTCTTTGTTATGCTAATAGTGTCACTCATTGTGGCCTCTAGATAGATATGAGGGGGGGGGTGCTAGTCACCAGAAAGACCAACCACATGATTAGGGGGGTGTCTGATTAGAGGGGCTATACCTTTTAGTCACCTGACCTCCAGGGAGGTAAGTACTCTATTAAAAACTCTTGAACAACCAGATCTGGAGAGCTTCTGGGTTGCTGAATGCATCCACGTGCCAGGAGGGTGGTCTACCCAGCTCCAAGGGACGAGGCTCCTGCATTCAGGCCCTTCCAGGCCTCGCCCTATCTGCCTCCTCATCTGGCTTTTCGTTTGTATCCTTTATAATAAACCAGTAAGCATAAATAAAGTGTTTCTCTAAGTTTTGTGAGTTGATCTAGCAAATTACCAATCCTGAGAGGGGTTCTGGGAATCCCCAACTTTGTAGTTGACCAGGCAGAAGCATGGGCAACTGGCATCTGAAGTAGGGGCAATCTTGTGGGCAGAGCCTTTTATCTTGTGGGTAAATAGTGTCAGCCCTTTAACTCGAGGTAGACAGTGTCAGCATTGAAATAAAGTATTGGACACCCAGTTGTTGTCTGGCTGTTGATGTGGAAAAAACTCCACACAGACTCCCATGGGCCATAAGCTTCCAAGTGCCAGGTCTGATATCTAAACCCAGTCTACCTGGGCTCCAGGCACTTTATCCACATTATTACCTGTGCTACCCAAATTGCTAAAGCTTTGAGTTCCCTTGGCTTCTTTTCCCGTCTAGTTGCCCTCTAACCATGATCTGATCTGCCATGATTCCTTTGAGGCTCCTCCATTCTCTTTTCTCATCCTTTAAACCATTTATTCTCAAACTTTATTTGTGCCAAGAAACAAAGGACAGACGTGTTCCCAGGCACGCCCCCTGCGGGGTCCCAAGTCACAAGCTGTGGCACAGATGAGGGGTCTGCGGGGACATGCCATGGAGCTAACCGTGATCCCCCCCCCCTGTCTCTCTACTCTGGAAACCACATGAGCACACAAGTGGGGTGCGGGGACTCCTTATTGGGATAGCTTTGCAATCCATCATAAAACATATAAAAAGTGAATCCTTTGCCACATTATTAGGTCCGTAAATATTTTTCCTAATAATCAACGAGCCATCCTCTTTGCCACTGGTGGAGGCACACTGGTTTGAGTCCACTGCTTAAGACATTTAGGTAGACCTACCGAGTCAACAGGTAAGTTTTCTTTCTATGAATCCAACGTGCAACCATCCTAGATTGGTTGTTTTATTGTTAACTCATCTTACGTATTTTCCTCCCTAAAACCTGAGAATCTTTTATCGTATACAATGCGCCTCTAACCTCCATCTATTCATCAATTTTCAGCCCAGGGTTCCTGTCCCCTCCCAGCTGGGTCATTCCTTTGTCCCCTGGCCCCTTGAAATCTCTACATTCTCTTTGATTGATTCTTGCCTGCTTGTTCATACCTTCCAAGTCTAAAAGCCTCCTTAACAAGCTCCTAATGTATAAGAAGTTCTCAGAGATCGGCTGTCACAGCTGCTGCACCCAACTCAGGAGCCCAGTTCTCTTAGTCTGCTTGGGCCGCCATAACAAATTACCACAGACTGGGCGGCTTAAATGATGGGCATTTGTTTCCCACAGTCCTGGAGGCTGGACGTCTGTTTGAGTTATTGGTGAGAGCTCTTCCTGGTGGGCAAACAGCCCCTTTTGTGCTGTGTCCTCATGTGGTGGAGAGAAGAGAGCTCTCTTGGATTTCTTCTGAGAACACTGATCCCATCATGGGACTCCACCCTCATGACCGCTTCAAAATCCGGTTACCTCCAAATACAATCACATTGGGGATTAGGGCTTCAATGAATAAATGTTGGGGGGACACAGTGCAGTCCATAACACTGATGCATACATTGTAGGAACCTACCATGAGTTTTAAAGCTTCAGCATTTCCCCAGGACTAGTTGGCAGTGCAAATGGGGAAAATACAAATGATTGTTCCAGAGAGCTGTCTGTCAAGACTTCCCAATTTCCCATTTCTCTTAGCAGTGTAAAGTAGAAGGGCTTGGGAGACAGCCTGCCTGGGGTTTGAATCCCAGTTTCTGTATTTACTAGCTGTGTGACCTTGGGCACATAGCTTAACCTCTCTGTGTCAATAGTCATATCTATCTTATAGGATAGTTGGGAGGATGATATGACCAAAGAAGGTTAAGTGCTTGGCCCTGAGTGAGCCTTTTGAAAAATGTTAGTTATTATTCTTCCCATCTAATGGTAGAAGTGAACTAGTTTCCTATTGAAAGAGTATAAAATGTAGAGAAGGAGAGAAGAATGTGAAAATGCAAAGAGAAAGGAAAAGATTGAAGTGGGAGCAAAAATTGGGGTGGAGGATGGGTTAGGACAAGTCTATGGAAGGGTTTCCCTCCATTCTAAAGCACTGCTATACAATAGAAATACAACCCAATCCAAAAATGTTAGCCATACATATAATTTTAACTTTTCCAGTAGCCACATTAAAAAGGTGAAAAGCTACAGGTGAAATTCATTTTAATATATTTTATTTAACCCAATTTATCTAACCCTATGTACTGACTACTTTATGAAATCAATCTAAAGATATTAATGTATTTTACATTCTTTAGTCATACAAAGTCTTTGAAACCCAGTGGATAAGTTTATTCTTACAGCACATCCCCCATGATTATATTATAGTTTATTTGCATATTTATGCTGCTTCAGTTATTCTGTCATTATGAATAGTGAACATATGGACTTACTTGCACATAAATCAGTCTGTTTATTTCCTTAGAAGTAGAATTGCTAGGTCAACTAGCAGACATTTTTAGACTCTTAAGGTATTTTGCAAGTTGCTTTCCAGAAGGTTTTTTTCTCTTTACATTCCCATCAGCTATGTATAACTTTGACCAGAAAACAAAACTTCATTTACTTGAATTGTCATAAACAGTTTTTTAGATTTGCCTAAATTTATTTTAATTTAACTTTTAATGGTGATTTTCCTTAGCTTTCCTTTGGTTATTAGTAAGAATGAACTCTTTAATATTTATTAACCCTGTTAGTCATCTGCATTTCATCTGGGAATTGTTTATTCTATTATTGGGGTATTAGAATAGTATCTTTTGGTATACTTTATATGTAATATTTATGGAAAATAATTTCCCATTTTTATGTGACTTAAACTTTTTTATACCTATAATTTTATAAAAGCTAAAGCTTTTTACAAACTTACAACTCATAGATAAGTAAGTCGTAGAGATTTAATCCACAGCATAGTGATTCTAGACAATGGTGTATTATAAACTTCACAGTTGCTAAGAGACTAAATCTTAATTGTTCCCACTACAACAAAAGAAAATTAAGTGACGTGATGGAGGTGTTTGCTTATGCTAAATCATACTGCAATATAATAAATGTATCAAATCAATGGGTTGTATACCTTAAATTTACACAATGTTACATGTCAATTATATCTCAATAAAAATAACTTTTTTTAAACAGAGAATGTTTGTAATAGTACTTAGCAGAAGATGTGGCATGAAGATTTCTTTCCCCTTTTAAGTTAATATTTGTCCAAAAAAAAAAAAACGCTAAGATTTTTTTTTAAGTCAGATCTGTCATTTTCTTTGTTTTTTCTTCTGTTGTTCATATTCTTAGGCACTCCTGAGCCTTCCGAAGATTACTTAGTTTTTCTATATTTGCTTTTGCTTTTAACCTTTTAATCTTACAGGAATCTATTTTGATATATGGGGTGAGGTATCAACGTTTATTGCCCTACCCACCCATTAGAGCCATTTTCCTTAGTCTAACCATTTTCATTCAGATTAACCACATTTCAAGTGCTCAGTGACCACATGAGGCCAGTGGCAACCAGATCAGACTTTTCGTCCTGCCCAGAATGTCTGTAGAGACATTTGGACCACGCCAAAAGATCCTTGAAATGTGGTCCTATCAAAAACGTCCATACGCGTATTTGGTCCTCACCAAATGGTCCTTGCTATTTGATCCTGTCCAAAAGGCCCACATTTAGGAAACATTCCTGGGTTCCAATAGCCCATAGTTACACTTTTGTTTTACAGGATTAATACATAAAAAATACGATCATGTTTTATTGGTCCGTTAATTGTGTTTGGCTGTATTGCCAATAATAACCCTCCTTGTCTTGGGAGCCTAGCTGTTCATGGCACATGGGGTGAGGTAGATGGGTCCATCAATGGGCACCAAATGTCTCTATGGACGTTTTGGACGGGACCAAATGACCTGCTAGGGGTCATCTATATTGAATAGCGCAGGTCTACAGTCTCAGACATTCATTCTCCTTTCTCTGGGTATTTGCCATGACTTGCAAGTACCACATAGAGAGGATATATTTAGCAGCTGTTAACAAATTGAGGCTCCAGGCAGCAGCTATCCAGCTTGCTGCGGCAGCCATATCCGTCCCTTGTCATGACGCCACCTGCTTTCTGTGAAGGTGTTGGAGCACTTCATTTAGCTTCCCACTTGAGGGCTGATATTTAAGGGCCTGTTTTGGTTCCAGCCTTAGTTTTGAATTCATGTAACCCATGGCAACAGTGAGCATCCTGAAGGTGACTGCTGCGTTCCGTTCTTGCAATGCTGAGTCGAGAATCGGGAAAAAAGCAGTTGGCCGCAGCATGGAAAACGGCAGCAGGGACACCGGGAGACATTACTTTGGCAAAGGTGATGGCACGGTATGCCACACACCCTCTAAGGGGCACGTGACGCCTCCTCAGAGCTTCCATTACTGGAATGAAGTCCTGAGAGCAGAGTTAATGAGGCCAGCCAGGAGCTGGGAGTTGAGCTCCACATGAGTCACTTGGCTGCATATGGATAAACAATGTTTTCACAGTTACAGCCTACATCACCCACCTGGGTCAGTCTCCCAAAACATGTGCTCTCCCAGTTATGCCTGGGGGATGGCTTGAATACTATATTTGGGCACAGGGCCACCACTCAACTCCAGGAGGGGTCATTTGCATTGCATTCCATAGAGACTGGTACCCCCAAGACTATGGGTCTTCATGAAATACAATGAGAAAGCTGCTCCCAACCCCCAGTGTACAACCCGGCACCCGTATTTGAGGAGACAATTTGGGAAAGGAATCAAGAGACCTGGTTCTGGTCCCACAAAACAATTAACTAGTTTTGTGACTTCTCTGAGGCCATTTCCTCATCATACTCGTAAAGAGTGATTTGATCAGATGATTTTTTTTTTTTTTTAGCTGAGCCATCCTGCCACCTGTTGGCAGCTCAGCGGCAGCTCAGCTTGGGCTGTGAATCAAACCGGGGACCCTGTTGCTCAGAGCTCAAACTCTTGAGCGAGCTCTTAACCAATTGAGCCACTCGGCCGGCCCTGATCAGATGATTTTTGATGAGTAGATTCGGTGACTGGTGAAGACCTCCTTCCTGGCTGATAGATGGCTCACTGTAACCTCAGGTGACAGAGGGGACAAGGACGCTCCCTGGGATCTTCTTTATAAGGGCTCTAATCCTATCCATGAGGGTTCCGCGCTCATGACCTAATCACCTCCCAAAGGCCCCGCCTCCTAATACCACCACATTGGAGGGTAGGATTTCAGCATATGGATTTGGTGTGTGTAGGGGGGGAGGACACACAAATATTCAGTCTATAGCAGCGGTTCTCAACCTTCCTGATGCCGCGCGCGACCCCTTAATACAGTTCCTCATGTTGTGGTGACCCCCAACCATCAAATTATTTTCGTTGCTACTCTATAACTGTAATTTTGCTACTGTTATGAATCGTAATGTAAGTATCTTTTTGTTTTCTGATGGTCTTAGGCGACCCCTGTGAAAGGGTCGTTCGACCCCCAAAGGGGTCGCGACCCACAGGTTGAGAACCGCTGGACTCTATAGCAAGGTCCTAATACACGAGAAGGTCATTTAGGGCCTTGAAAGGGAAACTATCTACTGCCCCTCAGTTTCTTCAGTTTCTTCTTCTCATCCTCCCAATAGTTACATGATGATTTTTTGGTTAAACCAATGTTTCAGAGTTTACTTATGATTGTACAAAATGTCAGTCGTTGGTGAGCCAAGAGGTATACCACAGCTGTGTTTCCTTCTTTGTACAACTTTTTTGTTCCTCCTGAAGTTCATAAATATTTCTTTTTCTTGATAATTTCCCAGTAATGTCTTCTTCTCCCTTGTCATAATAGAAATCCCCTCACCCAGTTTTTTGAAATTCTGAAGGAAAATTAGTTTTAACCCAACAATCTATACATAGTTAAACTATACAAATTGATACTTATTTTTTTTTTGTATATGACTTCTCTATCTCTCTCAAAATACCCCTTTCTCTCTCTCTCTTCCTCCCCCCTTCCCACCCCCCTTCTGCCTCCGGGAGCTTGCTTTGTGTGCAGCATCCTAAAATGCCATCATGACATGCCTTGAGTTTGTTTTTCTTTTTCCAGCTGGGCACACAGTAGGTTCTTATAGTTGAGAAACTCATCTCTATCAATTCTGGAGCATTTCTTAAATTATTTCCATGATATTTTTTTCTCTGTTTTCTTACTTCTTTCTTTCCACAAATTTATATGATTTAGCCTTTAAATTTTTAAATCTTATTTCTTCTATTTCACTTGCTTTGTCTTTTTTTTTTCCCCCCTGGAAAATTTCCTCAATTTTATCTCCCAACCCACTGGTTGAATTTTTATTTCAGCTATAAAATACTTTTAAGAATATATTGTTTTTGTTCTGGGGATAAAACAGTATCCTTTTACTTCTCTGAGGAAATGAATTATGGGTTTAAATTTTAAAAATTCTATTATCTGGATTAGCTCTGTTTCCTTTGCTTCTGTTTGTTGTTGGTCTTTGCTTTCATATTTAATAATAGCTATTTGTGATCATGTGACAGTTCTGGCCAGTTAGTGAGCTATAAAGGGAAGTCAGCTAAGAACTCCTGGGAAAGCTTTTCCCTTCTTGATAAGACGGCAATCTGGCTGCTTACCTCTTCTCCCCTTTTCCTGGTCTGAGTTTCAATGTGATATGTAAACCAGAGAAGCTGTTAAGGTGGTAGTTCTCAAAATGTGTTCTGGGGTCCCATGAGGATTCTCAGGAACTTTCAGGGACTTTACTAGGTCAAAACTATTTTAATAATAATAATAAATTATTTCCCTTGTTCTCCTTCTCTCCTGTGTGTACCGTGGATTTTTCCAGAAGCTGGCTGAGATGTGATAACATTTGCATTCTGACAGCCAGCGAGTGGATGCTTATGTATTCTTGGGTTTTCAAATTTTCCCAGTCTTAATTTCTAATACAACAGATATCAATAGGTATAACTCACATAAACAACAGCTTTTTAGGGTCCTCAATCATTTTTTAAGAGTCTAACGGGGTCCAGAGACCAAAAACACTGAGAACCACAAAGGTAAAAAAAGATAAATAAATACCCCTGACATTGTCTAGTGGCTGAACTAGTACCAGCCTTCCCTCACGTCTGCTTTTCTTATTATATTAGAAAAATAAGCCTATATTTATTTAAGCTACTGTTGGTTGGATTCTTTTAATTATGACCAAATATATCTTAACTAATAATGGCCAGGCAACTATCATTTTGTTTGTTTATTTTTTGAGAACACCAAATGTTAGTATCTGTTTTTATAGGTTTTTTAGTATAGGGTTTTTTTAGTATAGGTTTTTTTCTGGGGTATTTTGATTTCTCCAAAAAAAACTCTTTAAGCTCCTGCCTGGAGCTTGAGTAGAAGCGGGCTAAACAGGGTGTCTCACCACCCATTATGTGGACTTCCACTGAGTGACTGTATTTTAAGTATGGTGTTGCCACCCCACTTAAACGGCCTAGCATCTCTGACCTGGGGCTTCTTTAGTGCAATTGTGCCTCAGGCTTCTGGTCTCCTCAGGGTGGGGTTGATATCCACTCAGTCATTTGGAATGGGGCAAAGGGTGTCTCTGCTTCTTATGCTCTCTCTCTCAGTCATCTTACTTTCCCCCTTCTTTCTGTTCTACCACATCTCACTCCCATCTTCTTTGGCCAGTACCTGACTTGAAACATTTTGGGTGCTGGAGAATAAAGTGGCTTGTTTCTACATGGCATCTCCCTCTGCAGGCATTTTCTCGGCTCTCACAGTTTCTTCATGTACTTAACCATTTTGTTACATACTTTGTCTGCTGTTGCTTGCTCTCTCATTGTCTCTAACTTATGTGCCATGTGCAGTATGAGTATAAAATTACTAGACTTGATTTTCTGACTTAAGAAGCAAAACCTCCTCCAGATGCTTACACAACTGTCAAAAATCGAATAAAGCAAACTTTTCATTTTTTTTTAATTGGGGAATTTGGGGAGGGGAACAGTGTTGGGGAATTGGGGAAGGGACCAGCCAAGTTGTTGTTCTTCAATCTTAGTTGTGGAGGGCGCCAGTCACCATCTGGCTGCCTGTTGGCAGCTCGTGGCCTCTAAGCTCAAGGGGCTGTGTTACAATCTGAGTTGCATGTGGGCGTAGCCACCATCCCATGTGGGAGTTGAACCAGCAGCCTTGTTGTTAAGAGCACACGCCCTATCCACTGAGCCATCCGGGTGGCAGCTCAGCTCAAGGTGCCGAGTTCAGTCTTAGTTGCGGGCGAGCATTGCCCACCATCGAACTGGCAGAC
This sequence comes from Hipposideros armiger, assembly GCF_001890085.2. NCBI lineage: Eukaryota > Metazoa > Chordata > Mammalia > Chiroptera > Hipposideridae > Hipposideros > Hipposideros armiger. Next base: position 1,319,548 of record NW_017731731.1, read on the forward strand.
TTGTTGTTAGGAGCAC
>NW_017731731.1:1321393-1359147 GCF_001890085.2 Hipposideros armiger
GTGTGGTGTATTCAGCCAATGGAATAATAGACATGAGAACAACCACACGCAGTACTGATGAGTCTCATGAGAGTACCTGCTGCCCGATTCCATTTATATGAAGTACAAGACAAATCTGTGCCATCAGAAGGTCGGACAGAAGTTACCCTGGGGGAAAGGTAGTGACGGGGGCAGAGTGTGAGGGGTCTTCTGTTCTGTTTCTTTTTTGTTTTATATTGAAGTATGATTGACATCTAACATTATGTTAGCTTCAGGTGTACAACATAATGATTCGATATTTGTATACATTGCGAAATGAACACCACAATAAGTCCAGTTAATATCCATCACCATACATAGTTACAAACATTTTGTCTTTTTTTGTGTGTGATAACTTTTAAGATCTACTCTCTTAGCAACTTTCAAACGTGCAATTCAGTATTAGTAACTAAAGTCCGCATGCTGTACATTTCTTCCCCATGATTCAGTTCCGTTTCTTATTCTGGGTTCTGATTCCATGGATGTGCTCAGTTTGCCAAAATGCTTCAAGCCCTAGATTTAGATATATGCACGTTTCTGCATATAGGTTATACTTCAATAAGTAGTGATTAAAAAAAATATTTAGGCCCAAGGGAGTAGTTTTACCATCCCGAGGAAACTGGTTTACCCCCTTCAGGGCAACAATATTGCACATCAGGCAGAGATTTTTGCTGAGAAGGAACCTGGGCTTCATGCCTTCTTGGCAAGTTTCCTTGCACTTCTAGAGAATTCATGAACCCCCTTTTTATTGTATCATAACAGGGGACCCCAAGCCCATGCCCTTGATGTCACTGGGTCATGTCCCTATCCCCTGAGTCGCAGTCACTCCACTCCCCTATTCACCACCTGCCTCATTTCACTCACATCCTTCATTCATGCTGTATAAAAATTCTTTCTTGGGCCGGCCGAGTGACGCATTGGTTAGGAGTTGGCTTGGGATGCCAGCTCTGAGCAGCAGGGCCCTGGCTCGGATCCCACAGGAGGGCCAGTGACACTGCGCCCTCTACAGCTAAGATGCTGAACAATAGCTCAACCTGGAGTTGGGCTGCTGTGAGTCGCAGGCGATGGCATAGGCTGCAGTGGATGGCCGTGGCTGCCGTAAAGCTACCATGAGTGGCTGGCAGCAGGCGTGAGCAGCCGGCAGCTGGCATGAGCTGCCAAGAGCCACTGTGAGCTGCCGTCCAGTGGCCGGCGACCGATCTGCCTCACCTGGGAAGAGCTCAATGATGGTGCCAACATGGGCCAGTGAAGCGACGTCCTCCACAACTAGACTGAAGACCAAAAGGACAGCAACTTGTCTGTTCCCCTTCCCTGATTCCCCAACACTGTTCCCTCCCCTAATTCCCCCAATAAAATCTTTAAAAAAAAATTCTTTCTCTGCTTGGCTACCTTTCTTTTAGCTCAAGGTATCTTAATGTCTTGCCATCCGGCACTTCTATTCCATCAGCTCTTTTACATTCTTATGTGATTCTTTTTTTTTCTCCTGACTTGGGTGGTTGGGGCTCTACATTAAGGTTGCTGTGTCGTTACTCATCATTTGAGGCCCTAGCTAAATTCTAGGTTCTTTTTATGGCCTTTCTGTCCCTCAAGGCCACAGGCCACCTGACTGAGGTCTTTCCCTCAGACAAGGATCTGCTTTACCTTTCTGTCACTTGTCTTGCTAACAACACATATGTGGCCTGGCTGAAGTATGGGACAGATTTTTCTTCTCTTGCTTTGATCAACTGTATTCAGCATAGCCCACAGCATGCTAGCTTTGGGGTGACCGGGGTGGGACAAACCACCCTGTTGGCACAGATGGAGACTGGAGTAAACCGAAAATTCTAGGCCTTGTCCACAACACTGGCTATTTTTGTGCACTTGATATTCTGAACCTGTGGGACAGACTTTACATTTATCCTGATTAAATTTCAAACGTTAGATTTCATCCTTTATTCCAGCCTGTCAAGATATTTTCCAATCTTAATTCAATCACCCAGGTTAGTGTTTCTCCCTCCGAGCGCCTGATAAGCCTCCGTCTCAGCATTCAATGATGACAATGCTGGATGGAAACCGGCAAGCGCTGTGACGCGCCTGGGTGCTGACCACCACTGCCCTGTGCAGATAAAAACAGAACAGATAGTACAAGGAGGCCTGATCAAGGATGTGATACTTAAAGGATGAATTCTTGGATCCTTTTTTCGTCCAGTTCTGACTTCTAATTCGAGGACTCATTTCCTGGGCCTGCTCCCCAAAGGCTGTGGACCAGAGATGGGAGTTCCGAAGGGAAGTTTCAAATGTAAGTTTCTGAGAGGGACCAGGCATATTAAACATTGAAGAGGTGGCTTTCTGGTCATTTTTTTTTTTTGGTGGGGGGAGTGGGCTTCATTTGCTACTCCTAGAGGCCACAGTGAAGATGAGGATGATAAGCTTTTCCAGCTGCATTAGAGAGTGTGCAGAAATCAGTCACCTAACTTCCCAAATGGGAAACTGAGGTGCAGCGAAGTCAAGTTTCTGGCCTGCTCCACTCTGGAACAAGGTGGTGACAAAGCCAGGACAAGAACCCTGGTCCCTTAGCTCCACAGGGAGCCACCCACACCAGGTGACCATGACTGTATGCCTGCCCCAGTTCCTAGGAGAGCCAATGTGCCTCCATAGTTTGAGGGAAAGCACTAGTTTCTTACTAAAATATACGAGGATAGTGGTCGGCCGAGTGGCTCAGTTGGTTAAGAGCTCGCTCAAGAGCACGAGCTCTGAGCAACAGCGGTTCGAGTCCAGCCTGAGCTGAGCTTCTGCTGAGCTGCCAACAGGTGGCAGGATGGCTCAGCTAAAAAGAATAAATAAATAAATAATAATAATAATAAAATAAATAAAATAAAATATACAAGGATAGATTATGACCTAAAATGCAAAAATCACCTGGATTTTAAAGATGAAAGAGGAAGATTCAAAGAAATTTGCATTTCCTCGTTACTTGGGCCGTGGATCCCAGACTCCCCAGACAGCACAAAAAGAGATTTTTACCTCATAGAACAGTTTTAAAGCCGAGACATAAGTCTTAGAATCTGCTTCATGAATGTAACTGCACTGCTGATAGAGATTGGTCTGTGGGAAGTGTGTGGCGGCGAACATCATTGTGTCTCTTGCGCTACGCTGTTATTTTTGTTTTTATTATTAGCTATGTGTAGAGTGTGACCAGTGTGTAGAACATAAAAAAAACAACAAAACACTTCCTTCTAGGTGCAAAGCCTTTGTAAGGTTACTTGTATGTCACTGAGCCCTCTCTATGATACACAGGTTCATTCATTCCAGCTTTGAGAGGACATCGGTCAGTCCTTGCAAAATTCCAAGGAAGCAGAAAGACTGCATGATAGAGACTCATTTCCACGGGCCATGGACTGACTTAATTATCCATAACTAGTGGTGAGTAACTCTGCGGATGGCATCCTTTTGTAGACATGCATTTCTAACAGAACAACATCTTTCAGCGCTGGGCATTGTTCAATTCAATGTTGCTATGAGACTGCAGCTATTTATTCCTCCACGATGTTTTCTCAAAGAACTGTGATGTTCTTAGGCTGTGGTGAGAGAGTATATTTTTCACAGATACACAATCTTTTCTTTTCTGTCTTATTTAAAAAAAAACAAAACAAAAAAACCCAAGACCCTCATCATTTATATGATGTTCCTGTGACTACATTAGAATGTTAGAGGGGGATGGACACTGGAAGTCTTAGCAGGGTAAGAGGGCTTTCAACTGTTTAATTTCTGTTTTAATCTGATGATGTGGTAGAAAGCAGATTTGCCTTGAAGAACCCAAGATCATTAAGATTTCAGTGAATGCTTCAATCACGAGCATAAAGGATTAAAAATAGATACCTCTTGGAATAATAGATACATGAATTTTATTTTTAAAGATTTTATTGGGGAATTCGGGGAGGGGAACAGCGTTTGGGAATCAGGGAAGGGGAACAGACAAGTTGCTGTCCTTTTGTTCTCCAGTCTAGTTGTGGGAGATGTCACTTCACTGGCCCATGTTGGCATTGTGATCATTGTGCTCTTCCCGGGTGAGGCAGTTGCTTGCCGGCCATTGGACGGCTGCTCACAGCAGCTCAGGGCAGCTCAGGTAAGCTCATGCCCACTGCCGGCCAGCCCCGCGGCAGCCTATGCCATCGCTGGCGACTCACAGAAACCCAGCTCCAGGTCAAGTTGTTGTTCACCATCTTAGCTGTAGAGGGTGCAGCGTCACTGGCCCTCATCTGGGATCTGAACCGGGGTCCCAAGCCAACTCTTAACCAACACGCCACTCGGCTGGCCGGATACATGAGTTTTAGAGTATGTTATCAGTATTCTCTTCGATCAGTACCTCGATGCATGTCTATTTCACAATACAGATGTGTGCAGAGAATATCTATTGGTTTTGCCTGCCTATTATTTGTTCCTTCTTTTTTCAGCTGAAATACCTGTTTTCTTTGGGTACCCGCCCCTCTCCAGGGGTGATAGTCAAAATATGTAACAACTAGAATGACATGGGTATTTACACACCCTACCAATCAAAATGAATGTCGACTGTGGCCGCTGCTGAACCCAGCCTTCCTTATCAGATACACTTTCAATGGGTCTTGAAATCGGGATGTCCTGCCCTTCCTTCTCCGAGGGCCAGGCATGAGCCAAGTGAGGCCGAACAGACTCTGTGTCCTGAGAATTTCTATATCGGTCAGTGACATAGACGTGACTGAAAACAGCTGGCCCAGGTGTTGCCCTGGAGACGCCAGCTTCCTGGAAGCCTGGTGCTCCTCTGCTCCCTGTCTTTTCTAAGACCTAGTCATTCAGCTTTTTCTCTCATTCTATAACCTACCATCATTTCCATCCAATAATGTTTTTCTTACATTTCCCAGAACTCATTGCTTGCAACCAAGTAACTCCGAGATGGTAAGTCAGAAAACAAGACAGTGAAACAAATTTTCTATAACGGGAACACTGTTTCCCTGGGTTATTTCATTATAAAATTGTAGAAATGATACTGTGGGAGGAAAAAAGCCTTCAAGAGAATAAGTCGGAGATATGATAAAAATGGAAAAGCCTCAGTTTCCTCATTGGTGTGACAAAGGGCTTGAACCAGGTACAGCAAAAGCGCTAAGCTTTCTGTGAGTTACTATCCATACCTGGGTATTTTAAATTATTATTTCTTAAAGTAGCTTTCTACTTCTAGAATTCCCCTTTGACTCTTAGTCTCTAGATTAAATCTTCCAGAAGGTGTTTCTGGAACTCCAGTGCACATCAGTGCAGTCTGACTCCACATTTCTGTAAAGCTCCCAGGGGTGCCAGCGCTGCTGACCTAAGGGCCACACTTTGAGTATTGAGGTTCCAGGTCAGAGGATTTCTTTCCAGCCCAGGTTTCCCAGGTTCCCCATTTAGGGGTTCCAGCCTGCTTCCCTTTGTCTGTGTAGAGCACATTTTCAATACTACTCCCAGCCGGCAGGTGTCAACAGCGCACTCTGAGAGTTCCTGGGAAGGATTCCTCACTTTAAAGACCAGTTGGTATGTTTCAAAAGGATTCGTGTAAATTCGTGTAAAAGGAGCTTTGGTAATCTTCAAAGTAAGCATATGTCATAACATCTGGTTATAGTTTGAACCCACAAGCAAAATGACCAATGAGGGTAATTCTAAGTTTTTAAAATAGCCTTTTTATTTCTTTCTGATTTTAAAACCACTTGTCCAGGCCTCACTGTGGAAATTTGGCCCTTTGTATTTGTAACTGGAAAGTTAGAGGTGTTTCAGTTTAGAGGGCTTTCTCATGCAGAGGAATATTTACTACCATTATTATTCCCAATTTACACATGAGAAAACAAAGGACAGAGAGGAGAATTTAGTGTTTTGCCCAGTGCAACAAAGATGGTGAGAGACAGACATGAGAGCCAAAGCTGAACTTCTCAAAATCCCTCACTTTACCTTACTGCGTATGAAGAAGCAGAAATTCTTCACCTGGGTTCCTTTCTGCATTAAACTCTGTTCTTCTCAACGAAGTTCAAAGTTTACTCATCTTTATTAAGGATAATGGTTTACGTTTTAGGAATTCCTGGTTTCCTGATCACTGGTGCCAGAATGCTGAATACTGATAGTTCTGGGCATACTCGTAAAGTCTCCCCAAATACAATGATACACTTTGGACACAGTTATCTGAGATTGCAAGGTTTTCATAAACACTGTATTTATCTACCATAACCAAAGAGCCTGCCTGTCCTGCACTTGGTATCAAAGCCTCTTTTGAAAAATGTCTGGGGTAGTTATGCATTAGAGAAGAGGTAACATTCTGAGTACATTTAGATTACAGCAAAGGCTTTTTTGTGCCTGAGCGTAGGAGGGTGGAGGGAAGTTCATAGCTCATCTTGGAGAACCTCCCACAAGTTTTGCAGCCGCTGTCACCTTTGGGGCTCTTCCGAGCCCTCCCCTCTTTGTTCCCCCCGCCCCCCCCGCCCCAAATATGGCATGCAGAAATTGCCGTCCCCACCAAGGCCAAGCTGAGCAGATTCTTTTTTTAAAAAATTTTTTATTGGGTAACAGTGTGTTTTTTCCAGGACCCATCAGCTCTAAGTCAAGTCATTGTCCTTCAATGAAGTTGGGGGGGGGGCAGCTCAGCTCCAAGTCCAGTTGCTGTTTTCAGTCGAATTGCAGGGGGGCACGGCCCATCATTCCATGTGGGAATCGAATTGGCAACTTTGTTGTTAAGAGCATGCGCTGAGCCATCCGGCTGCCCACTGGCAGCTCACCGAGCAGATTCTTGAGCGTCAATCTCAGGGTAAGATACGCTGTTATGGGTAATTGCGAAAGCCCCGCCCATCTCCAGGAAACTCAAGATCATATATCTTAAGCACTTTGCAAAAAACGGGTTTAGTGGGATATTATTAATATGGAGACTTAGGAAAAAAATGTATTGGCAGTCAAGCAAGTCTGAGAAACTCTTGTTTCAATGCAGTCACACAAGTTTCTTCCAGGACGGCTTCTTGGTGGTGCTCATGTGCGTGGTGAATCTTCAGGACAAGAATGGGCCTTGTTCCCTGCTTCCCAGTTAGGAGATTAAGGAGCCTTTTGTGTTTGGGACATCTGAGGCTTGCAGAGCATCCTTTGAAAACCCTGATCCAGTTCACCTTCCCTTACAGACAGGGCTGGCTTCAGGGCATGCGATCTGCGCAGTCACTCGGGGCCCCATGTTTGGTTTCCCGCTCTGCTGTTGCCACCTTGAAATTCTTATTAAATGTTGAACAAGGGGCTCTGTATTTTGGTTTTGCACTGGGCCCCACAAATTATATAGTTAGCTGGTCCTGGCTATGGACGCCCCAGAGGAGGAAATGGGGGCCAGAAAGGAGTTAGGTCTTGGCCTAACCTTTTCCTGTTTCTCTCTTTCTGCTTCCTAGCTCCCTCTTTTCACCTCTGCTGGCTCTCTCCTCCCTTATCTCCTGCCATTTTCCTTCTTTTTGCATCTTCCATTTCCTCCTTCTCTCTTTGTTTTTTATCTTCTTTCTTCTACCTGTGGACTTATGATCTTTTCTCCAACCCAGGATTTTAAATCACTGGAATAATAATAATAATAAACACTCTATGTTTCCTTAGCTACCTTGACCCATTTACTTGTGGAAGTGCTGCATACTTTAGCAAATATTCACTCTTTGGAGGGTGGTCATTTACACTGGATTGTGCTGTTGAAATAATGCTGGTGTTACAGCTCTGCTCTGGGCACTGCTGCCTTCTGTAGTTTGTAATTGGGTATTCACGAGGCAAGCCTAGAACATAGTAGAAAGCCGAGAGAGGACACCTTTCGAAGATAATCAAAGCAGCACGCTCTGAGAATAATAGTCTCTTTAGATTGAAGTCAAATATTATTGTTAGCCTCTTCTCGCAGCTGAAGGAAAGGATCAGTGTGGTGGCCCTCAGCACATCAAGGGAGGAATCGGAACAGAAGATGGATACTAGCATCTCTCACCAACTCTCAGGGACCACTCGCCTGTCATCACAAGGCAAACTTCCCAGCCTGGCTTTCAGAGCCCTAGGAGACCACCCATCCTGTCCACCCCTGCTTCTGCCTTTCTCCTTTACCTTCTATTTTTGCCAAGTCTCCTTTTGTTGCAAGTAATATAAACTCAATTCAAACCACTGTAAGAAAAAAAGGAGGTGTGTTGGTTCCTTATAACTGAGCAATATAAGTAAGAGGTCGGATTGGCTTCAGACACAGCTGGAATCTGGAGTCCAAATGAAGCCATCGAGGCTCCTTTTCTGCCCCTTCCTTCTCTGTAATCCCTGCTTTTCCTTGGGGCACATTCTCTGTCCAGCGCTCTCCACGTGGAGACCAAGATTGCCCCAGACAGTTCTGCTTACACTTCCTTCCTGGCTTCTGATCTAGAGAAAACGTCATTCCCCCAAGAGTTCCATAGCAAAACTGGAGCGGAGACTCAGCTTGTCCCAGCCAGGTGATGATGCATGACTGATGAGCCCACCCCTTAACCAATCACAGTGACCTGGAGAATGGGCGCACTCTGATTGGCCTGGTGAGGGTCATGTGCCCACCACATGGTGGTGCTGGTGGTGCCGGCAGGACGAATGAGCTTTCATCGAAGCACACAGAATAGATTTTCTTTAAGAAAGAGAGTGCCTAGTACTAGAAGAAGGAGAGGGAATATACGTCACGCAAACAGAAGAATGACGACTCTAGGTGACTATCCCTTCTCGGTCTTGACTGCTCCCTCCCCCATACTTTGCTTACATCTGCCCCAGGGCCTTTGTCTGGCTCTACCACCTTCCTTCCTCCACTTTCCCAAATCCAACCAGGTTCCAAGGCTGGACCCACAGCAAATACTCAGAACTTTATGGGCTCTTTTGGGGGCCGATGGAACACTGACGCGGTTTCAAAAGGGAGGCAGGTCTTTTGTTGAGTTGAAATTTGTTGGCTCTACTCTAGCTACCTATTGTCATTACTCTTATGTGAGACTCTGTGCTGGTCAAGGCTTTTTAGGTGAAAGGAGCAGACAGACAAACGAGTTAGTACAAATGAAAGGGGGTGGGCTAAAAAGAGCCGAGACATCTAGAAGCAAAGAACAGCTGAGCCTCAGGGGAGTCTGGAAGCTGTCAGGCACTAGGATGAGACAGCTTTTCTGGTGCTCCGAGGAGAGACACGGTCTGTAGTCCTTGTGTCTGTCTGTCGGCACGGCTTCCCTGCCTCCCTCAGCACTGTGCTGTACGGGAAAGATAAATGCCCCAGCCTGGAATCACCTTTTAGTTCCTGGACCGGACTACACTCTGGGTCTCTCTGCTCAGGTTTTTGAGAAAGACAGAATACATTTGGTGACTGACCAGCCGATGTATTGGCTGTCTTTGTTCATCCCCCATCAGCCCACTAATCTGCCCATCAGGGTCATGAAGCACATACATGGTTGCCTAGGCCATGGGTGGGAGCAGGTCTCAGAGGATGGAGTGTGGGCTGGGTTGGCATCCCAAAACATGCCTCTTTTCGATATGTAGAGCAGCTATTTCACAGGCAATCAATTAAAGCTCAGGGAAGTTGAATGACACACGCAAGGCCTCCCAGTCAGTGAGAGGTAAAGGATGGCTTTAGACCCAGGAATAGGAACACTGCTTTTTTGACACTTCTGGTGAAGAGGGGATGCATGGTTAGGTCTCTGAGGGCACAAGGCTATGGAGAAGGAGTCCAGGAAGGAGGCTGGACTTTGATGAACCCATGGTAAGCGTTGATTGTATGCACCCATATGGGGGAGGAACTGAGTAAGACCTTTCAATTTGACTAGAATGGCCTTGGAGACCTTCAGGGAAACAGGTTCAGGGGTGCTAGTGAGGGTGGAAATAAGGGGAGGGGAAGAAAAGATGAAAAAAAAATGGAATGAAAGGGAGATGTGGATTAACAGAAAGAATAAATGGTGGAGTTTTGGTCCATGCTCTGGGATCATGGGTTGTGCTCTCTGCTCTGCCATGTTATAAGAAATTCCGGAATAGTGCACCATCCCACCATTGAGTTAAAAATGAGTGGGAGGGAGTCCTCAACTTGCTACCTAAGTAAATATGAAGTCCCAAGATTTGGGTATGCTTCAGAGAAACTAGGAAGTTTCTAAATAAGTGCTAAATAAGACTTGGGGTGAAAAGGTGCACATAATAAAGTTCAGAACAAGCAGATGGCCTTATTGAAGGGATTATTGTTAACACAAGACACGTCTTTTCTAAATTATAGGGAATTATCTTATTTCTTCTTATATTAAATGCATTAGCTCTTCGTCAATTAAGAATGTACTTAGCTGCTCAAAATAGAAAATCTAACTAAAACAAGACTAGATAATACACATCTGTCTCAGTAAAAAGGCTGAAAGGAGGGCCGGCCGAGTGGCTCAGTTGGTTAAGAGTTGGCTTAAGAGCGTGAGCTCTGAGCAACAGTGCCGCCGGATCGATTCCCACATGGACCGGTGACACTGTGCCTGAGCTGAGCTGTCGCTGAGCTGCCAACAGGTGGCAGGATGGCTCAGCTGGTGAAAGCATGTGCTCCTAACAAGATTGCCTGTTCCATGGTGGGCTACGCCTGCCCGCAACTAAAACTGAAGTTGGCACCTTGAGCTGAGCTGCCGCCCAGATGGCTCAGTGGATAGGGTGTGCGATCTTAACGACAAGGCTGCTGGTTCGACTCCCGCATGGGATGGTGGCTACGCCCACCCACAACTAAGATTGAACACAGCTCCTTGAACTTAGAGGCCATGAGCTGCCGATGGGAAGCCAGATGGTGACTGGCGCCCTCCACAACGAAGATCGAAGGACAACTTGGCTGTTCCTCTTCCCCAATTCCCCAACACTGTTCCTCTCCCCCCAATTCCCCAATAAAATCTTTTAAAAAAAGGCTGAAAGGAGGCATTTTCAGGGATGGTCCAGGTGATCAACCATGTCGCCCAGGATCCAGACTCTAATTTTTATTTCACCCTTAGTTGTTCGTTTTTCATTCATGTAACTGTTACCGCATGGTTTCAGGATGGCTGTCCCAGCTCTGGAAGAGAGTAGAAGAGCCTTCATCTTGTACTTGTCCCCTTTTTATCAGGAAACAAATTGTCTTTTTCAGAAGTACCTCAGCAGGTTTCTCAGTGTCGGTAAAGAGACTGGGACACTTGGCCAATGTAGCTGCAAAGGAAGTTGAAAATGTAAATATCCATGAAAATAGAACGTGATTTCCTTGACGCACTTAGCTCGATCGTGATCCATCTCCTGGGCATATGTCATGGTTGGACATACTCCAACTGTGAAATCTATGTTCCATTGACAGGGAAACAGTAAAGGCCACCAAGTATATCTTTCACAACCACTGACCTTTGCAAGGGCCACCCCTTTGACATAAGCGTTCTCACGGTGGAGATGCATGATGCAGGCTTTGCACCAGTTCATGTGCCTGAATCAAATGCACTTTAAGATTCAGAATAACTCACATTTCAACACAAGTCACCAGGGAAGGCAGCAAAACTCCTGCTTGCCACTTCACTTGAGTATCTTGGGTTTGTGCTCTGTAGCAAATGAGTAATTATTTTAAAATGACATTTCTAACAGTCAGTTCATACTGAGGACCATGATCTATAACAAACATGCAATTACCCTGTAACATGTCACAAATGTCACCACTGTTGGTTTCTGTAAGAATGAAAGTGTAACTCATAGGCACCAACACCAATTACTTGGTGATGGTCCTGGGCAGCGTGTGTTGCACTGGGCTTGGTTTCTTTTCTCCTCATTTTCAAATTCATAGTCTCTACATAGCAAAGCATGTGTAATTGAGAGATTTGTTTATTTGGGGTTTAATAAAAGGTTATCTGATTTGCTGACATTAAAAACAAAAGAGAGTTGACTTAGCAGTCATGTTCAAATACTTGGCTATTCAAAATCTAGCAATCACCCACACAAATGCTCACAGGGGCTGGAGGCCTGGTGGGGATCTTTGCACACTGATGGGCTTGTGACATGTCTGATGACTGTGGCCTTGAAGGGATTCAGGCTGAGTGTGGCCAGATCTTCTGATTTTTCAAGAAAAATAAAAACTCTGGAATTTTGGGGAAGTCTCCCAATTTTTTGAATATTGACAAGAAAGTCTCAAATTTTAAAACACCGAACATCAAGCCAAACCAGACGAGTGGCCCAGATGCCACGAGAAGGCTGTCACTTTTGAATCTTGATATGAGCCCCACATTGGACAGGTAAGAGCATGGGAGCCCAGTGCAAGCAGGAAGCAGGCCCAGAGGAGAACAATGTACTGGGGGCCCCGTCCAGGCGAGGCAGAGGCTCCCCTGCACTGAGAGGTAAGTGGCTTACTCATCCAGGCGAGCCGACGGTCATATAGATCCTGATTTCCCCTGCAGAACTGGAGAATTTTCTCCCCCAGCTGCTGGGAAGGTGGTCCACACACAGCTGTCAGCCACCACTCAGCCTTCTTTGGAAACTGATTCCACTCAAGAATGTTGCCCTGCCCAAAGACACACCTCTTTTTCATGGCAGCCACCATCCAATGAGGCCCCGTGATCCTGAAGCACCAGCCCAGCTCTGAGCTCCTCTGAGCGGTTGGCTGAGGGCTTCCTGGAGGCTGCATTGCAGCCCCACTTCTCCCTCCACTCCATCCGGCCCTTTCCTTCCCAGGCGCTCCCTGCCTGCCAGCTAATCTCCAACTCAGCTCCCGCCTCACCTGGAAAGTGACCTGTGACACTTGGCTCCTCTTTGTGTCTCCTTTCTATGTCCCAAGTAAGTGGTTTTTTTTTTTTTTAAAGATTTTATTGGGGAATCAGGGAAGGGGAACAGACAAGTTGCTGTCCTTTGTTCTTCAATCTAGTTGTGGAGGACGTCGCTTCACTGGCCCTAGTTGGTATTATCATTGCGCTTTTCCCGGCTGAGGCAGATTGGTCGCTGGCCATTGGATGGCCGCTCTCCGCGGCTCACAGCAGCTCACACCGGCTGCTGGCTACTCACGGTAGCTCAGGGCAACCCACTGCAGCTGGGGCTGTGCAGCCTACGCTGTCGCCGGTGACTCCTGGCAGCCCAGCTCCAGGTCGAGCTGTTGTTCATCATCTTAGCTGTAGAGGGCAGTGTCACTGGCCCGCATGTGGGGTCCAGACCTGGGCCCTGCTGCTCAGAGCGGGCGCCCCCAAGTCAGCTCTTAACCAACGCGCTACTCTGCCAGCCCCCAAGTAAGTGTATTTTAATGAACAAGGGTAACCTAGGGTAGTAGCAATCTTTGACGGAGACATTTTCTTTATCAATTTGAAAAATTAAGAGATGTAACTTGAAAAAAATCCCCCTTTACACACTTATTAAAAACACACAGCCCAGCAAAGAATGTGTTTAAGAACTGCAGAGGGACTTTCTATAATGCCTGTTCAACAGACGAACTGCCTTTCATCAAGGATCAAGTCTGAGCAAGTTTGCAATCTCTGTCACAGCATCCGAGGAAACAAGATCCCACGAGCCCATCAAAAGACTGGAGCAAGCCCTGGACCAAAATGCCTCTCTGTGTGTTAGAGTTCAGGATCCGGTAGAGCCCAGTCCTTAGAATCCACTCAAGAGTTGATAGGAGTGATAGGTCCAGGAAGAAAAGGCAATGGTTGGGGAAGGTGGAAATTTTGCTTGTTTTCCCTAATGACTGTATGAATAAAAGTTATTCAGTTGAGCCTTTCTCTTCAAAATTCAAACAACACACAGGGAAGTTTGTATTTTATAACACGTCTTTAGAAAGGCTATTCATTTTTATGAATAGTGATAATAACACTGGGGCGGATATAACAGGAGAAAGGGTCCAAGCAGATAAGAATAAAAAGGAGAATGATTGTCTTCCTCTATTACATTTGCAGATTTACGGGGGGAAAGATAAGTGTCAGCTGAGATCCAATGACAGAAGTTACATATTTTCCCAGGTGCTGCTAGACAGACACTGTTTCTGCCTCCAGTCACTCACTACCTGTCTTTTAAGTATCTCTACCTAACTGTGAACCCAAACTCAGGGAAAGAAATGAAAGAGCGATACACCTTCTGAATGGACTTAAAACAATATTGCAATGTATTATCATTTCAGGACCCAGTTTTTATGGTCTTGGCCTACAAGTGTTTCATGATCAGAACAGGAAGGAATGTTTGCTGTTTTTCCACTTAATGACCTCAAAAGTAAGTATCTACCCTTATCAGAATCTCCTACAGAACAAGCCTCTTCCACAGTCCACCCTCCTTTCCCAGTAATAAGGAAATTGCAAAGAGTGTTAAAGATGGGGTTTGACTTTACAAATAGGAAGCACTGATGAAAGCAAAGCCAAAACGTGTGTAGAGTAAAACAAATGTAATTTGTCCATGGCTGAGGACATTTAGCTCCAAATTATTTATTAAATTGTTTCTTCAAAAAAGCAACAAATGAATGAACAAAACAAAAACAAACTCGTAGATACAGACAACAGAATGGTGGTTACCAGAGGGGAATGGGAGTGAGGGGAGGGCGAATTGGGTAAAGGAGGTCAAATACTGGGGTGCCGAGAAAACGTACGCACATTTTAAGAGATGTTATCTATGTACTACTTTTCAAAGTTGCATTGAATTACAGTAACAATGTGTAATTGCAGAAGTCAAATGTGACTTGTATTCATCTTTTGTTATCGATATGTATTGAGGATTACAATTTTAATACAGTTTTTTCCTTTCTTAAAATGTGTACACATTTTTTGGCACCCCCTGTCTATGCTAATGGAAGGAAACTAGAATTTTGGTGGCGGGCACAGAATAACGTATACAGGTATTGAATTATAATGCTGTATTCAATGTTATTAACCAATGTTAGCTCAATATATTTAATTTAAAAATAAATTATTTCTTGAATAAGGGATCCCTTATTCTGAGCCAAGAATTAGAACTGGTAGATGTGATTTTTAGAACGGATGATACTCAAACACCTCTCAGTAACAAGCCCTTTGGGGGAAAAGAGGGAAGTGCATTTAGCAAGGGAAGGAAAGGAATGGTATGTACTCTTTTGATTATGTTACATGTTTCTAGATTATTTGATTCCTAAGAAGATACGATTGTGTAACTGGTTTAGAATTCTGGGGCAGAAACACCCTGGAACCATGATATTTGATACATTCTGTCTCCTTTCAGACAGGGTTACAGCTTGGGAAGGAGCTGTTATTCCAGAAGTCCGGCCTTGCTTGGTGAAGTTGAGTTTTAACACTAATAGGGGAAAATAAAATCTAATAATTCCAAAAACATAATAATAAATTTTAAAAAAAGCACAGACACAGATCCTGAAATACACCTTATTTTCATGAATTGCCATAAAGCTGGTGTGGTAGGAAGAATAAAGACCCCCAAAGAGGTCTACGTTCTAATCCCCAGAATTTGTGAATGTGTTATGTTAGGTGGTAAGGAGAAATTAAGATTGCAGATGAATTAAGGTTGCTAATCGACCAACTTTCATGTGGGAAGAGTATCCAGGTGGGCACAGTATAATCACAAGGGTCCTTAAAAGTGGAAACAGGAGTGATGCCACATGAGAAAGACCCAACCGGACATTGTTGGCTTTGAGGATAGAAGGGATCCCTGAGCCAAGGAGTGTTGGGTAGCTTCTAGAAGCTTGAAAAGGAAGGAAATAGATTCTCCCTGAGAGCCTCCAAAAAGGATCACAACCCTGCCAAGAAGCCAATTTTAGCCCATTCAGCACCATTTCAGACTTCTGACCTCCAGAGCTAGAAGATAATGTTTTGTTTCACTAAATTTGTGGTAGTTTGTTATAGCAGCAGCAGGAAACTAATGTAGTGGGTCAGTCCCGTAGAAACAAAATTTACTTATGAAACAACTTATTTGTTTTTTTAAACGATATTTATCAGTTGATCAAGGCAAGCACGCTGTTCTCTGTTCAGATATTTCGTTCCATGGGACCCACTTCTGTGAAGCATCTGTTAGTCCTGTTTTGTACACATTTCCTCTTTAGGATTAGAGCCAGTGTTTATTACATGAAGCATTTTTTTTTTCTTGAGCAGGACAGATTATTTTGTCCCTTGTTAGCTGGTGATTAAAAATAACTTACAATAATGGGTAAGCTCTTTATTTCCATAAAGTAGGAATCATCTTGGGGTGGTGAATAGGAAGAAAATAATTATGAACCTTTATATTTCCAGCATCTGGCCAAAGAAATAGTATAGAAGCGATAAATAAATGCATGAGGGGAGAAATGCCTGAGTTGCTGCAATTTACAATGTTTTTCAGTTACCAGCTTATATGTTAGAAAATTGGGTTTGACCAATCAAAGTAAATCATTTGCAATAACAGGGACTCCAGGGGCCTGGAATGTTGCTTCTTACCATAAGTTTTGAGCCGATAAAAGCAACACTTGTTTTAGAAGGGGGGAAAAAAAAGAAAAAATAAACTTAAATGCTAAGAGGAATGAATAATACAGCCATTGAAAGGCACCTATAGACAGAGGCTGAGTCACAGACATGGAGTAATGTGGAGTAGGTGGAATGCTGTGAGAGAGGGCCCCTTCCCAAGCCGAGGCGTGCCCTGGGCTCCACGCTCCTCCACCCTCCCCGGCCTGCTCTCTTGTTTTTGACACTAAGGCTCCATAACCATTATTCTCCTTCACTCTCAGGCTTTTTAAAAGAAACACTCAGCGATCTCAATAATCCATTTCCCCCTCCTTTTCAAAAGGAAGAGAAGAAACGCTTCTGAGAAGAGCGGACACCTTTTCAATGACCCTTTGCTAACTAACCAAGGAATTCAATTTAATTCAACAAACAGTTATTCAACTAAGAAAAGTGACCCAAACATGGTGGAAAAGGAGTCCCTACGCCACATCCAAATGCTCAGTGGAGTGTGTTTGTTCCTGACAGTGTGGAAGAAGACGTGGTGGGGCGGTGGCGCTTGTGATGGGCTAAATTGTGTCCCCCACCCAATTCCTATGTTGAAGTCCTAACCTCCAGTGCCTCAGCATGTGACCATATGTGGAGCTCAGGCCTTTAAAGAGGTAATTACGTTAAAATGGGATCCTTAGCATGGGTCCTAATCCAATATGACTCGTGTCCTTATAATAAGAGGATATGTCCGCCACATAGAGGGAAGACCATGTGAGGACACAGCGAGAAGAAGGCAGCCATCTACAAGACATGAAGAGAGGCCTCAGAGGTACACAGCCCTGCCGACACCTCGAACTTGGCTGAGAACAGCGGAGAGTACGTTTCCGTTGTGTAAGCCATCAGCCTGTGGTGCTTTGTGATGGCAGCCCAAGCAAATTAGTACAGTACTTAAAAGGTCACACTGTGACACCCCTCAAAGGCACCACTGTTGTCATTTGGCAGCAGCCCAGACTGAACTCAGGCTCCGGTGTGGAACCTGTCGCTGGCTCCTGCGTCTGCACAGCGCTACCCTTCCAGACCTGGCTAATTCTTGCTTTCCTCATGTGCGTCACTCCACTCACTGGACATATCTGCAATCAATGCATGTTCCTTACCTTCTGAGAGAGTGGTAAAGACACGCTCCAGGGGCCAACAGACCCCGTGGGCAGGTAGGACAATGGGGTCAGAACAAGAAACGAGGCCCCGCAGCCCAGATTCCTGCGGACGCTGTATCCCACATTTTATTTCTCCAGCATTGATTCATCTTCCGCCTTTTTGCAGACACTGGACTGGGCCTTGGGAACCTGAAGATGGAGAAGCTATCTCAAGGAGCAATTAGAGCTGTACCGGTCCCTCTACGATGACGTGATGGGCGCCAGGCTCGTGGGCTGCGTGTGCCAGCCCTGAGAATGCAGCGGCAGGTTCTGCCTGCGGGGTCAGAGAAGCACAGGCCAGGGGAAAAAAATCAGAGACCCAGCCTGGGAGGATGGCTCGTTAGCTCTCTGACCTGGGGCAAATGACTCAGTCTCTTTTCCTTTATCTTTTATTTGAGGTCGTGAATATATGTGGGAAAGTTGGCATGAATGTTAAATAAAACACTGAATTAGAAGCTGCATACTGGAGTGCCTCACACATCATAGGTGACCTTTTGCATGAGGAAGAAGAGGGCCCCCGAAACGAGATGATGGTCCGGCTTGACCTTGAGAGGAAGCCGGGTCATACGGGACAGAGGAGCGCTCGGATGAAAAGAGGTATTCCAAGCAAAGGGCCGAGGGGAAGAAAGGCGCTGTTTTGGGGGCCCTGGGCCATTTTCTGTATATGGGGAGGGGTGAGTTTAGGAGCATTGTGGGAAATCAGAAAGGCAGGATGGGTCCTCAGTGCCAGGTGAAAGAAATGGTCTTTCCCCCATATTTAATAGACTGTTCCAGAGAATGAGTGATGGGGGGGGGGCGTAGAAACTAGAGAAGGAGGGCCCAGTCCGAAAGCCGTTGGCATTATCAGGAGATGGGGGTGTGAGCCAGGGCGGGGACAGGGGCCTGCAAAGGGGAGAGTTCCGCAGCCATTTTGAAAGTAGGCCCAGCTACGGCTTGGGCGCTTGTGAGACGAGGAGTAGAGGATAGTCCCAGTGCAAGCTGCCTCCTGTTTCCCGGCCCGGGCACTGACTCCGTAGATGGTAAGACCAGAAACTGACTTGGGAAGGAAACACCCATGGGATTTGCTTGTTATATGGGGGAGGCATTGGAGTTGGTCACTGAGATAATGGACATGTTTAGCTCATGAGGCTTTTTGGATGTCTAGGGAGCGATGCCTGGTGAGCTTTTCAAAAATGAGCCTGCCTAACTTTTTGTGAATAAGTCACGGATCCATGGTGTCTCTACCATGGACCAAGTGCTGTTCTAAGTTCTTTACTGTATCAGCTCATCTGATCATAAATAACATCCCTATGAGATGGACAATATCATGAGGCTTGTTTTATGAGCGGTGATGGGCTGGAGTGTGCCCCCTCCTGAGCTCCAATGTGACTGTATTTGAAGATATGGCCTTTAGGAAGTAATTAAGGTTAATTACAGGAAACACAGAAAATAAAGTAAGGTTAAATAAGGGTGAGGGCCTAATCCAGTAAGGCTGGTGTCCTTATAAGAAGAGGAAGAGGCACCAAAGATCTCTGTCATCGTGTATACAGAGGAAAGGCCATGTGAGGGCACAGCAAGAAGGCAGCTGTCCGCCAGCCAGGAAGAGAGCTCTCACCAGAAATCAACCCTGACAGCATCTTGATTTTGAGCTCCTAGTCTACAGAAGTGTGTAAAAAAAAAAAAAAATTAATGTATTTTAAATAAAGCCAACCAGTCTGTAGTATTGTTATAGCAGCCTGAGATGACTAATACAAGGGCAATTAAGCACAGAGATGTTAAGTAACTTCCTCAAGGTCACACAGCTGGTAAGGGACAGAGGCCAGATTTGACTTAGGGCAGAGTCTTTCCCTTTAACCACTAGCCTCTTTGCCTTGAACTGCTGCTTCTCTAGGGTGTGTGTGTGTGTGTGTGTGTGTGTGTGTGTGTGTGTGTGTGTGTGTAGGGGCAATAGCTCCAGATGGATAGAGAGAAAATGGGGCTGTCACCTCGTTCCAAGGAGAGGCTGATTTCTGTGGCTCCACTGCACCGGTCTGCTTCCTGTGAAGAGCAGCGTGGCTAAGCCTACCGATGGCTCTGCTGAGGCAGCATGGCCACATTCCAGCCTCCTCCCTCCCATTCTGTTAGACGGGGGCCAATGACACTTCTGTAGAATAGAGAATGAACGTGCGGCCTGGGGCAGCTGGAGCTGTGAGCATGTGCCCTGCGTGTTCTGGCCGGTGCTGGGAGGTGGAAAGGAGAAAGCTTTGGCCAGCTCCGAGCCTCATGGGCTGATGGGAACTGGGCACACTGCTTAAGGGAAAGGGGAGTCCGTTAGGCTAAGATCCGGCCAGTTATCTCAGAGGCTCCCCACCACGCACGCACGAGTTATAGTTTTCAGAGGAGCTTTGGTTCTTCCGCATGGAGATGAATTAATAATCAGGCTCAGGCGGCAGAGGCAGAAAAAAGAAAATCAAATTGGTTTTCTTTAGGAGACTCATGCATGCATTCTTGGTAATAGTTTTTGATTTGCAGCTCTTTCCCCTGAAAACACATTTTGAGGGGTTTTGTTTTTTCTTTTTTTGGTTGTTTGTCCCTTTGCCTTGAAGTTTCTGAATTATTCCACAGTGTGGTCCCTGCCAATTCTTGCTGTTGCTCGGATCCTGTTCACAGCCAAGTGGGAGAGTTTCTCCACAAACTGCCATTTCAGTGAAAACACAGAGAATAAAATGCAATCGAGTATATTACAAAGAGAGGCAGTGCTAAGTTCCTTGGCTGATGCAGCCTGCCCCAGCTCCTGCCTCTCTGACCTTGAATTTGCTTATATTGGTTACATGTTAGTTTGCAAATCGAAGCTCCTTTGGCTTGTCCTGGCTTCCTAAGCCCTTTTCTGGACCCTCTTTTACCCCACTGCCAACATCTGTCCTCAGGTAAGAAAGTCTTGTTGAAAGGAATTCTTTTACTAAGAAGTTGGTTTCAGTGTTGCCATTCCTTCCAGATGGCTTTCCATGGTCAGAGGGCTGATGTGTTTCCCAAACTTCATGCGCAGATGAATTGCCTGAGGATTTTTTTAGGTTGTGGATTCAGACTGAGTGTGTCCGGGATGGGGCCTGGGACCGTGCCTTTCTGACACCAGGAGATGATGTTGCTGCTGATTTGCAGACCATACTCTGAGCAGCCAGGCTGTCGAGGAACACTGAATGGCTAAATGGTTGTGGAGAACACTATTGGAATGTGTGTCAGTCAGGGTCCTCCAAGGAAACAAACCAAGAGGAGATTATCTATCTACTGGATTGTGGGAAAAGCCATGACGTATTTTCTCTCTGGTTTTCATTGCAAAAATGTGTCATGACTTTTCCGACAACTCTATCATCTATCTATCTATCTATCTATCTAGAGAGATTTATTATGAGGAATTGGTTCATGTGACTATGGAGGCTGACAGGTCCCAAAACCCGCAAGCTGGAGACCCAGGAGAGCTGATGGTGTACGTTTCAGCCTGAAAGCCAGCAGGCTCAGGCCCAAGAAGAGCCAATGTTTCAGTTTGAGTATGAAGGCAGGAAAATATTGATGTCCCAGCTTACACAGAAAGGCGGAGAATATCCCTCTGACTCACAGGACGGTCAGCTTTGGGTTGTATCCAGGCCCTCAACTGATTGGATGAGGCCCATCCACATTGGAATGGGCAATCTGCTTTACTCAGTCTGTTGATTCAATAGTTAATCTCTTCCAAAACACCCTCCCAGATGCACACAGAATAATGTTTGATCAAATGTCTGGGTACTCCGTGACCTTGCCGAATTGATACATAAAAGGAAGCCTCACAGGATGGGGGCGTGTATCCTGCCCTGGGGTCTTCATAGCCTCTGACAGTCCTTTCTTGTCTTCCTGAAATTCCCTAGTGAGAAGATACAGCCGTGCGCCTTCATGAGCTAAATATTCATTTCTGCACCGACTCTCTGAACTCGGAGATGCCACTTCTGCATCTCCCTCTGTAACACCTGGGCTTGCCCCATCAATGCTGGCATATAAAGGACAAATGCCACTTTACATGTATGTGGAACCCCTTAATGTCGGTATACTGAGTGCCTGCTGTGTGAAAGGTACAAACTAGGAGTCAAGGAGGACTGAGGATGAGACCCCCTGGAGCGGAAGGGGTGTGGAAGGACATGATACATAACTTGTGGGGCCCAGAACAAAATAAAAGTGTGGGCCCCTTGTTCAAAATTTAGTATTTTAAAGACAGCAATAGCAGCACATTAAACCCAATTGGGGGCCCTTCTGAGTGTGGGACCCTGTGGGACTGCACAGGTCACATGCTCATGAAGCTGGTCCTGGGTGTGGGGGAAGGCGGACAGAAGGCATGCTGAGCTGGAAGCAACATGGCAGACGGACAGGAGTGTCAGCTCAGGAGCCAGGCAGATGCACAGGGCCTGACGGAAGTGCTGGGTGAAGATGTGCTTCTTTCGTTTCCTTCTTTCCTCTCTCCCTCACTTCCTTCCTTCATCCCTTCTCTCTCTCTTTCTTCTTTTTTTTCCTACAAGGTAGCTTTAAAAACCATACCACTTTCAATGAAATAATGTGCTTGTCATCCACTATATTTGTCATTCCACGGATATTTATAAATTGTTTGTGTCACTTTTAAATTCCATTGCAGCAGTGTCTAAAGTCCTATCTACTAAGGCAGTCTGTCCACTCTGTGGATGGGGGTGTGGGGTGTGTGGGGGGGAGGGCTCTTAGAACTCCAGGCCCTGTTAGGTTTTCAGGTGGTCCGCCAGCTGTTTCTCAGAACCCATAGCAAAGCTCTAGAGGAGTGGCCCTCAGAAGGAAACCATCTTCTCTGAACCTATTGCCAGGGCCTTGGTATTCATTGATGATCTGGCCGATTGGTTAGAGAAAAGCTCAGAAAAGTAAAAAACAGAGGTCCCTGACAGTAAGATATGACTAACTAGACTTTTCTCAGTCCACATCTGAGCCCAGACTGTCTAATCCTTGGAGGGATTAATGGGGTGGAGGGGTCTTGGCAGGAGATTGAGGATGAATCAGAGCAAACTCATCAACAGCTGCTTTGAAAAAGCAACCTCTCATTTCTTTCCTGCTGGGTTCCCAAGTCAATGGTAAGTCAACCAGTAAGTGCTTCTGCAGCAAATATTTATTGAACACGCTCGCACTGTGTGTAAGTTCCAGGACAGTCAAGTGTGCCCTCAAGGAGCTCAAATTTAGTTGGAGATAAAACTGCCCCAGTGCTGCCCTGTCTACCGTGAGCAAAGCCTTGCTAGACATTATCTATATAATAAGCTAGCTCATATCCTTTCTTAAAAGAGGGCATCTACAAATACATGACAGAAAAGAAGTAAGTGCCAAACTCCTTTCGGTAGGGAATGCAAAAGGTTAGACTTTGTTCATTCCATAAATATTTATCGTGCATTTACTATGTGCCAGGCCCTGTTCTAGACACGGGTTACCCCAGTGAACCAAACACCCAACAGCCGTGTCCTCAGGGAGCTTCTGTTTGAGTGGAAGAGCAGGTCAACGCAGGGCTGCCCAGGGTGGAGCGTGTGGGCTCCTTTCCGCCATGTAGCCTCACTAGGCGGGGCCATTTGTTGTGACTTCACCAGGCTCGTATTTAGTGAGGGTTTCAATAACTGTTAGGGAAAAAAATGTGGACTCGTAGTTAAAATTTAGGTCATAAACTAGAAACGTAATTTCTGCTGGTTCTCCTGTCCCAACCAAACCCTAATTCTGCCTTCGACCTCTCCAGTTTTTTAATGCCAATGCTATGCTCTCTTTAGATGTCAACAGTGCCCTTGGGAGATGGGAGGCCAGAATACTCTGCCAGATGGCATTTGTCTGAGTTTTAATGAAAATGCCCCATTCTCTTTGCCACCGTGTGAAGCAGCAACACACTGTGCAGAGCAGACAAAAAACAGCACAGAAGCCTGCATAGCTTTTCAGGTTTGAGGTCAAGAAATAGACCCAAAGGACAGAGCAGCTTAATTCCATCCACTAACCTCAGTGGTAGCCATGACTTTGGGAGCAATGGCTCCCAAGGTCAGCCCTGAGCAGATTCTGAGAGGCGAAGTTCTGATGTGCTGATGTAGGTGAGGTGTGATAGAAAGAGCCCTAATAGTGCTTCTTGTGTATCTGTCTCCCCTTTATGGGCAGGGCTAAGGATTTCTCTTATATTGTCTCATTCAGGTTTTCCAGCTTAAGGAAACATCATTATCCCATTTTAAAGATGCGGAAACTGTGGTTCACAGAGTTTAGTTAGCTTAGCTAAACCCAATAGTTAACTTTTATGAGTGTGTACTCTGTGCTGTGTGTAACCTCTGTTTAATCCTCTCAACATCCTTATGGGCTGGGTGGTATTACTCCTGTTTTACAGAATAAGAAAGTGAGGCTTATGAAAGATTAAGTAACCTACTCAAGTCTCCAGAGCTGGAAAGTGGTGGAGTTTGGATTCAGACCAGCCAGTCTGACACAGGGTTGTTTCTTAACTGCTGTAGGATCTCCTAGGAGCAGAAAGAGCTATGCCCAGGGCAATCAGATGGCGACTCTAGATATTCATCTGAAGCTCACCTTGCAACCACATTACCTCCTTAACGGGAGGGACGTCATGGCAGCAGCCGAGTGAGGCAGAGAAGAGATCCAACTACAGTTGACCCTTGAACAACACAGGTTTGAACCACATGGGTCCACTTATACTCAGATTTTTTTTTTTTGAAGATCTTATTGGGGAATTGGGGGAGAGGAACAGTGTTGGGGAATTGGGGAAGGGGACCAGCCAAGTTGTTGTTCTTCAATCTTCATTGTGGAGGGCTCCAGTCACCATCTGGCTTCCTATCGGCAGCTCGTGGCCCCTAAGCTCAAGGGGCTGTGTTCAATCTTAGTTGCGGGTGGGCGTAGCCACCATCCCATGTGGGAGTAGAACCAGCAGCCTTATTGTTAAGAGCGCATGCTCTATCCACTGAGCCATCCGGGTGTCAGCTCAGCTCAAGGTGCCAAGTTCAGTCTTAGTTGCAGTTTGGCATAGCCCACCATCGAACAGGCAATCTTGTTGTTACACCAGCTGAGCCATCCTGCCACCTGTTGGCAGCTCAGCGTCAGCTCAGCTCAGGCACAGTGTCACTGGCCCATGTGGGAATCATACCGGTGGCCCTGTTGCTCAGAGCTTGTACTCTTAAGCCAACTCTTAACCAACTGAGCCACTTGGCTGGCCCCACTCAGATTTTTTTCAATAAATATGTACAGTCCTGTAAAAGTATTTTTCTTATGATTGTTTTTAATAACATGGGGGTCAGTGTCCCTAACTCCCATGTTAAGGATAAATTGTACTCTGTACTTGCATCCAGGAGAGCCTTTAGTAACCTGCGACTGACACAGGAGGCCTCACCAGGTCCCACTACACGTGTCTCCAGTGGAAGACGTTTATTTAATAAACATTATTTAATGTTACTATATGCCAGGCACTTTTCTAAGCACATTGTCATTTATCCTCATACCAACCCTAAACAGTGGGCACTATTGTCTCAATTATATAGATGGGGAAACTGAGGCATAGAGGTCTCAAGTATGATAACTTGCCCAAGGTGACAGCTAGAAACTGATAGGACTGGGGTTTGAAACTAGGCAGCCTGGCTCCAGAGCATGGCCCAGTGCACTTGAAAATTGAACATCCTTGAGGAAAACCCAAAGGTTTTCCATATATATATATATATATATATATATATATATATATATATATATATATATATGTATGTATATGATTCCAAGATGGTGGCTTGTAACAGGTTAAGAAATGGCTCTTTCTTCTTGGATTAAAAGCTGCACAAAGGAATGACCCTCCACTTAGAAGCTTGGGCAAGGTATTGGCTGAGATGAAGGTAGTTTTTTGAAAGGGTGTCTTTTGGAAAATCTCTCAAAAACCTCTGCAACACCCACCATGGGACCTGGTGGACCTATCACTCTTGAGATCTACTATCCTAACCATTCTTCTCAAACTGATGGTTTAGAAGTACTTCAAATCTTCGGAGCTCTTACCTCTAAGTTTAGCTCCTCTATAATTCATTAAATATTTCTGAGCACCCTAAATGTACTAAGTACTGTGCTGTGTTAGGCACTGGGATACAGCAGAGAACAAGACAGATAACATTCTGGGTCAACTGGAGAACATAATTAAATGGCAATTTCAGCTCCATGTGACACAGGAGTCAGTGGGAGCCTTGGATGTGGGTCTCTAACCTTGCCTGGAAGTTCCCGGTGTCGACAGGACTCTGTTGCTCAGTTGGAGTTCAGCAAATGTCTACTGCGTGAACGCACTGACTGTGAAGGTGGGCTCTGAAGAATGGGTAGGAATGTGTCAAGTGAGGGAAAGTATGGGGGTTGGGGGTTCTGGGCAAAGGGAAGAGACCCAGAGGTGAGAGAACGAAATATTTTTCTGTTTAGGATGATTTGGCAAACCGTAGACTAGATTTCAGGAAGCAAAGTCTAGGGTAGAAGGACATGGGAGGTTTTTGATGTCAGGCCAGGTGAGAGAGGTTGGGGAGCAGGGCATGGATTTGGGGGCTAGGCAAGAACAGAGGGGGAAAGGAGGAGGGAGAAGTCCAGGATGACTTAAGTTTTCCAGTTTACGCTTACTCTCTCTGACACAGGCGTTTCCTTTTGTTTTCAACCAGATAACCCCGGGAGCTCAGGCCTTACCACCCAGTTGGGGTAAAGGGGTCCACCGAATCGGGTTGTAATGAATCTTCACCCCGGCCTTTGTTATTAATAGCGTAGTCCAAAACTCCTAAGGTGTGGAAGCGCTGGCCCGGGCTCAGGAAGAGCTTTCGTTAGAGTCTCTAGTGTCAGCGTCCGGTTTCCCGTGTCCTTCCCAACCTCGCAAAAGGTAAACGGCAAACATCGTTTCCGGATTTGACAGAAGAGACCAGGAGGTTTGTGCGAACCTTGCCGGAGTCACGTACTCGGCCAAGTAGGTGAATGTGAGGCCAGGGCCCCACACTATTATTTCAAGTTCACTTGCTGGCAACGTGAGTCAACGCGGTGAGTCCTGGACGCCCCAGGATTCGGTTCAGGCCGCGGTGGTCTACCTGGAGCCTGGCTAGCGCTAACATCTCCCAGCATCCACAGGGAGGGATTACGTTAGGTTTTTTTTTTTTAATCTGGTAAAAAAGTTCTTGTCTCCCCCTAGAGTCAGGCACACGCCTCCCAAGTCAGACCACGTGTCGCAGGTACAACGGTTTTTTTTTTTTTGGGCTCTTCCCCTCCCCCGTTCCGTTGGTTCCCCTTTCCTCTGAGCCTTAGGTGGCAGGAAAATCCTTTACCTCCGACCAATCCCACTGATGTGGAGCCGCGCGCGCGCGCGCGCGCCAACTCGAGCTCTTTCTCTGTACGTCATTGGCCACCTCCACCGCTGCAGGGTGACAGGCAGCTTCGCGGACCTATTGCCGGAGGAGGCGGAGGCCGCTCGGCCCTCCCAAAGCTGCTTTGTTAGGGGCTCCCTCGCCGTTCCATGACTAGCCGCGCCTCCTCTGCTTTCAAGCCCTGCTCTCCCCAGGCCGCACCGCCGGAGCCTCGTGGGAAGGCAGCCCGTGGAGGGTGCGGCGCCCGCATCTTAACAGCCGCGCTCCAGCGACCCAGGCTGCTCGGGTACCCAGCGTGCTCCTGTTGTCACTCTCCAGCCCAACTCCGAACGCCCCGCTCCTGTATCCGCCGTGTCTGATTGGCCGGCCGTAGGCGGAGCGATTGTCAGGCGGACCAATCAAAGCCCGGTTTCCCACGGGCTCTCTCGGCCCCGCCCACAAAGCCGCCAGCAGAGGCGTCCTGACAGCTCCCATTGGCAGACCGCGAGTGGGCCCGAGCGCTGCCTGGCAGAGCAGCGCCGCCGCCGTCGGGCGCGCAGCTCTGCAGCACCGCTATTGCCTCGGTCCCCGCAGCCCCGGTATCCCGGTGTTCCCGCATTGTCCCCATCGCCGAGATCCGGGACGAGCGTCGCGGGTGAGTACCGCGCGTCTGGGGGCGCGGGCTGGTTGGCAGGAGCCACCCCGAGGGACCGCGGTGAGGATGCCCGGAGCTACTCTGCCCGTGACGGGCACGTTCGGACCCCCGTCTCCCGCACACTGGGGCTCCCGGCGGGTCCTAGCTCCCCCTGATGGGGCTTTACTCGTATTGTTTTCGTGTTCACACACTTGGGAGGTGGGGAGCTGGCGAGGGGAGGCCAGAGGAGGCGAGCTCGAACCGTTGGGAGGGATACGAGCCAGTGGCGCCCAGGTGCCCAGCGCCAAATGGAAGTGACAGTGTCCAGGCGTTGGCATTCGGTCCTCCTGGCAGCAGGAGGTCAGCGCTGACTTGCGGCCGCGGTGGCACTTTGTATTTGTCGGCCGATATTTATCAACTTCGGGGAGGGCGTGTGTGTGCGTGCGTGTCTCTGTGTGTGTCTCCGTCCCTGACTTGGGCGCCTCCAGGCCTGGGTTTTCGGCGACGCTGCCTGGGCGCTCACCTTGGCGATCCGTGTAGCGCTCGCGGCCGTACACACAGGGAAGAGAGTCCGGGGGTCCGCACATTGGGCCGGGCACCCGCGGCTGATCTGGGAGGGGGCATTTAAAGCGGCATCCTGAGGGCGCGCAGACAATGACTGGTCCAGGCGCGGGGTCCCGGGGACTGTGCGTTGGGTTCCCGCGCCGGATCCAGACCCTGACTCGCCCTCTCGCGGTGTCGGCGGGTCAGATGCTGCTGTGCGGTGTCACCCGGCGGGGGACCAGCGTGGGGGCCCGCTTTTGTTTACAGACGTCGCCATTGGGCGAGAGCTGCGCCCTGCGCTCCCCCGGCCCCGGCCGCTGCTGCGCGCCCCCTTCGAGCCGGGAGAAGTTGGTGCGTGCTGTCAGGTGACGCCCCCTCCCCCGGCCTCCCGGCGAGATGCTGCAGGGAAAAGACGTCCAGGCGGCGCCTTCGCGCCCAGTCCCCGCCGCGTACGTCGCCCCCAAGTTCCCCTGTATCCAGAGGCGCCGTGTCCCTGCCAGGGTCCCTCCCAGATTGGCAGCCACGCTCACCTCCTTAATACTAGCATCCTCTAGCCTTGCCTTCTGACCAGCCCAGGTTGATCCGAGCCTGCCTTTTTCCTGCGTGCTGGCAAGTCTTGAAGGACGCGTACGAGCCCTTGGGGACGCTGGCCAATCCGTGCCCGCTTAGGTGGTACCCACGCGGCCCCGCGGAGCAGCTGCGGGGCACTCTTGAATCAGAGTGGTCCGGATCGGGTTACCCACGCGTGCTGACTTGGCGCACACTTTGTTTGAGCTGGAGTAGAGCCTGGGCGCTGAGGTCAAACAAACTCGGGTTCCAGTACCTGCTCAGTGCCACTCACAGACTGGGTGATCCAGACCAAGCTGCTCAATCTCCCTGCGTCTCAGTTTCTGAGTCTGGGAAGTGGGGATGAGTATCTCCATTTCTGGGGGGTTTAAAACGACAGTATAAATCAGCTGCTTAGGACAGTGCCCGCCACAGAGGAAGCACTGGAAAAACTGGTTTTCCCGTGAGAGGGACTCTATTTTAGAGGACGCCCCCGTGTCTCTTCTCCCTTCTGTAGTTCTCCACTCTCCCAGCTCCTGTTTTACTTCAAAAAGCTTTTAGGACGGCTGTTTTCAACTCCAAACAGGGCTTGTTTTACTTGGCCTTTGGTTTAACTATATTGCACTTAACTAATTACTTACAGCTTTTTCTGTGTGAATTTCCTTTAGGTTTTAGTTGTTTCTTGCCTCTGTCTTAAGGCTATGCTGAGGCTCTGGCCTGGGTGGAGGAGGAAAACTTGGCCAGGTGGGAAGCAGTTGCCCGTTAACCAATGGCCGCTGTGCAAAGTGATTAATGCCCGGATGGAGGGAGGTTTGAACAAAGAGATACCTGGAGGCAGGGAGGAAACACTTCCTGGTTGAAGTGAAATTTGAGCTGTGCTTTGTAGCAGAAGTTTGATAAATCACTGGTTTCTGGAATATGCTCTTTTGTACCCCAAGGTAAAGAGCTCTTCCCGGGAGATTGTTTTGAGTGGTAAACATGGAAGTTGCTAAGTAATTATCACTGAGTACAGGAGAAATAAACCTGAGGAAGCCTTTGACTAACTAGGGAAGGTAGAAGAGAATTGATTTCATTGAATAGCTTCAAAATGCTGTCAATGTTTTGACTTGTTTCCCTCTGCTCCACCAGCTTTGCATTACTAATTTTCTTTAGGCAAAGAGAGAGCCAGTTTCATACAGAAAAAACAAAACAAAACCAAGAAAAACTCAACAGCCTATAATAAGATAGTTAAAAAAAAAATCTCAGGCTTGCCTATGGAATAAGATGTTAGTGAAAAAAAAATGCTTGTTGTTTCAACACACTTTTGCCTGTTTTGGGGCAAATTATTGCTTTGGGTCCAATAAACACATGCTTTGAATGTAGACCCCAGAGGCCTTGACAGGTCAAAACAAGCAAACAAACAAAAACAAAAACTAGGAGAGGAACTTGCAGTGCGCCCAGTGGGAACGGAAGCCAACAAGGATGGTCCCTCTGTGCCCCTCAGTCATCCCAAGTGGAGACTGACTCCTGCAAGCTAGGGGGCTCGTAGCGGTATTGCTAGATGCCAGTAAATTTGACTTGACCAATTTTGAGTTCCACCCCCAGAAATGATTTCGAGCCTTCCTGCTCTTGTTCTGGGAATTCTCAGGCCCTTAGGGATGCTGGAAGGCAGCTTTGCCCCCTGCTGCTGTCTGGGGAACAAATCAGTTGGGGCCTAGACTTGAAAGGGAGCACGTGTTTAGGAAATCTCATTAGCTGACAATTTAACTCCACGCTAATGCTCATCCAAAGAGCTAGAACAAAGGCTTCCTCTGCTTTCCCCCTGCAGTTCTCTCTCCCAGCTCTTCTCCCCTCCCTCTCTAAACCTGAAAGGAAACGCAGCCCTGGTACTTCCCCGCCCTCCTCCCCACCCCAATTCCTGCAGTTCTGGTGAGCTGACTGAACCTCAGTTCTGGAGCACCAGGGCAGCAGTTCCTCCCCGAAAGGTGCACACATGGACACTTCGCCCTTTGCTTTCTGCAAGGAGCTTACTGTCTGAAGGAAGAGGAAACACGTGAAAGGACAGGGCCTTCAAACCTGTGCTTTCCTAAATGAGGAATACAGGTGAGAACATAAGAATCACGCTGAAGCCTCGCCTAGAAATCAGTGATGGCTGGGGCTTCTGCCTGTTTGAAGTAACAAGAGGGATGAGAGTGCACAGGCAGAATTCGGTTCCTGTGGGCAATGTACAGATTCCCAAACCCCACAGGTTAGGCTGGTGTTTGAGAAAGATCTTTATTTTCAGTGTCTCCTGTTGTGTGGACTCCCGTATCTAAAACACTTTCACTACATGCACGCTTCTGTAAATATCTTTTTTTTTTTTTGCTAAAAATAGGTAGAATGCATATTTCAGAGTGTGCCCCTGTCTTCCCCTACCCCCATTATAGGACCAGAAAAACACAGATTTGCAAAGCTCCAGCAATATTTTCCTGTTTTTCACATTTCCAAACTTCCGATTGTTTCGTCTCTAAATATTCAGTTTTCTGTAAGTAATAACTCCTGTGTTAAAAAGAATGATCTCTCATCAGTGTGGGCCAAATCACTTATTTTTAAAGAATTTATTATTATTATTATTAAATAAAGGAGGCACTCAAAAATAAAGCAGTGCTCAGCCAGGAACAGAGTGTTTTGAAAATAAAACAATGCGCTAGTGTAAAAGCGTACAAGATATTAATAGCTAGGCCTGTTTTCCCCTCCCACCCGCCCCCCCACCCTCCTTCACCTCCCTCCATGCCCCTGCAGCATAAGACTTGCACTGTTCCCGTGGTCTCCGGGGATCTCATTAAGAAATTTATAAAGGCCTAGAGTGTGGATATGGAGAAATCCTGCCTGTGCTGTGTGAGATTCTTCTAGGAGACTGGCGCTCTTTGGCTAGGTAAAGGGTTGAGGCCGAGCTGAGAGACTTGCATTTTGCAAGTTGGGTCTCAGTTCATTGAAACAGAGGGGGCCAGGATGCTGGGGGGCGAGGGATATAATAAGAACGCATAGATTGTGTGTATTCAAAGGACCTTAAACAAAGAGTGATGATTAAGTCACGAGCTCTGTGGGAAGAAGGTTCTTTCAGCTGAGAGCATCCTCACTTTCAGAGTGGGCCAAGGCCCTCTGAGTCTTGGTGCTGTCACCAAGTTTCTTTCCATAAAGGGACAGTTGAATATAGATGTGAGGTGGGTGTCCTAGCATTTTGGAACCCCCCCCCCCCTTTAGCGAAAGTGAAGTATACTAAGAAAGGTACATCGTGTTGTCTGGCCAGGGCCACTTTGAATTAATTCATAAAGGAAGAAAATAAAAAGAAGTGGGGCGGGGGAGTGTCTGGTTTAAAGAAAAAAGACACCTGTATTATTTAATTCCAGCTTCTGCCCCCCGCATAGAACATGATTTTATTAGAGATGGAAGGAATAGTATACAGGTATGTGAGGAAATATGTGATCTCAGCCTAGAATGGGATTGGAGATTAGGCTATGGATGGGGATGCCCTTGCTTTTCCTTAAAGGTTTCAGACACTTGTTCTCTGTGGCCATGGAGGAGACAGGATATCCGGCCGAATGAAGGTGCCTTTGCAATGGCTGCCTCCGGCCCAGAGCCCTCCTCCTAGGCCAGAGGCTGCGAATATTGTAAACATAGATCAGTTTTAGTTCCTGCTCCTGATTTCCTCTGCCCTTTGCAGAGGTGATACGGAGCCCTGGAAAACCACCAGGTCAGCTGCCGGGAAGGGGAGGTCAGGTGAGTCATGGGTCTGAGATGCTCCTTGTGGAGTCCACAGGACCTTGGAAATGGAGTGATGAGATTTGTCACCCAGCGCTCTTCAGAAGAGGCGACAGTGACAGGCCTGATGTTTGCAGGTTAAGTGTCAGGCGCCCTGAGAAGGGGGTCTGCTTTGCCTCCCCTTTCTCCCGCCATGTTGGGGGAGCCTCCCTGGTTTTTTTGTGGGGCGAGAGTTCAGCTTGGCCACCTCAGAATTTCTTTGGATCTTGGGGTCCAGATCTCTTTACAAGAATCCCATCACCTGGCTTGGGTGGAGAGCACTTGGCCGCATTCCAGGTAAATGAAGGCTTCTTGCAGGCAAGTCCAGGAGAATCGGGGACCTCATTAGCTAGTTCCCACTCGCTTTTTGGGCAGTGTTTTAGAGGCTTGGCTTGGAACTGTGGGGTTATTCTTGCCATGACCTTCTTATGCGAGGTTTTTTTTTTTGTACTTAATAGAAGCCTGATCCAACTAACTGAGGCGAATGTGTTCGTTTTTGTCTTTTTTGCAAACTGTGCATCTCCGTCTCCTCACATGACACGAGGATATCTTTGGAAAGTGAGACACGGAGGACAAAGCCTTCAGCGTGCTGTAGTCTCCCTGGCTTCTGAGAACCATGGGCCCCTTTGCACACCTGAGGGGCCCGAGCTCTCTGGGGCACCTAGGACCTTCCTGGCGTGCCTGTTGCCTGGTGTAATATCTACCACCTAACATTCTCAAAAGTGACCCAGTTTGGCCGCCCGGAACCCTGAGTCCCTAGTATCAGAGTTGTCACTCTGATTTTGTTTTAAACGACTGCGACTGTGAGTAGCACTTTTCTGATGGCACACTGCCCTATTCCGGTGGTGATCAGCCTTGCCTTCTTTTGGTTTTTAGAATGTGTTTAAACTGGGGGCCGCTGTGTGGGGAGAATGCCGCATGCACTTTCTTTCATCTACAACGTCCTTTGGATGCCAAGGTTATTAGGACTTTTGAATGTTCTTCTATGCTGAGACTTTGACCTTATGATTGTTGCTGTCTGCCATACATAGGGTAAGGGGCTTTGTACATGTTTCTTGTTCTCTCCAGGATCTGACATGCGTTTCCAAGCTGCCTGAATAGGGATGCAGCCTTTGGCTATAAAACTTGAGTCAGTTTTGCTCCAATATACTTGTCACAGTTTCACTCAGTGATGATGATCTGCTTTAATATTTTTTCACACATAAATTATATTCTTATGCCATGCAGACTTTTCATCTGAAGTCATGCCAAGTTTGATTTGATTCTAAAAAGAATGCGCAAAATAATAGTTCTGTACCGTGTTAACAAACTCAGAACAGATGAACTCGTCAGAAGCAAGCGTCTTCCGTTCCCCTCGTGCTTTATTCCCACCCACTCCTGTACCCCAGCAACAATCACCTTTGTTTATTTTTGTTGTTGTTTTCGTGGTTGTCTTTATATCTCTAAATAATATGCATCTGCCACTTTTATGTGTTGACTTCCTGTTCTGATAAATGACAATTTAGTTTACTTATTGCCTCTCACATCCTTCATTCTCCAGCTTTTTGATGATTATAATTCATATAGTGATGATTCTTCTATCTTTATGTTACTTATATAGACCTCTAATTTAGTTCCATCTACTGATGACAGTGACTTTGAATCTCCCCTTTGTAAATTGAGAATATCCGTGTCTTGACTTATTCTTTCAACTTTCCTTCCTGTCACACCCCCAGATCCTGTCAGCCATCAGGGTTCATCAGACTGTGCTCTGTAAGCATGATGAAGTATTCTGTGCCTTGTCTATAGATTATTTTTATAACAGCTTTATTAAGATATAATTTATATACCATGCAATTCAGTTCTCTCACACGGCTCGTTGGGTTTTGGTATATTTACTG
The DNA here is from genome assembly GCF_001890085.2 of Hipposideros armiger. Lineage (NCBI taxonomy): Eukaryota > Metazoa > Chordata > Mammalia > Chiroptera > Hipposideridae > Hipposideros > Hipposideros armiger. The sequence goes on from NW_017731731.1 coordinate 1,355,585, forward strand.
AGTTGTGTAACCATCACCATAATCAATTTTAGAACATTTTCATCACCATCAAAAGAGAAACCCTGTACCTATTATCATTCACTTCCCTTCTCCCACCCTCCCTTAGCCTCTGGTATCCATGAATGTGTTTGCTTTCTGTTTTATAGACTTGCCTATTTTGCCTATTTCATGTAAATGGCATCATATACTATGTGCTCTTTTGTGACTGCCTTCTTTCACTTAGCAGAATGCTTTCCAGGGTCATCCTAGGAGTAACATTGCTAGGTCACTTAGTAATTCTGTTTAACTTTCCGAGGAACTGCAACATTGTTTTCCAAAGTGGCTGTACAGGTTTATATTCCCACCAGCAGTGTCTGAGGATTCCACTTTCTTTACATCCTTGCCAACATTTGATATTATCTGTCTTCTTTTTTTTTAAGATTTTATTGGGAGAAGGGGAACATTGTGTTTTTACAAGACCCATCAGCTCCAAGTCCAGTTGTTGTCCTTCAATCTTAGTTGTGGAGGGCGCAAGCTCAGCTCCAAGTCCAGTTGCTGCTTTCAATCTAGTTGGGGAAGTGAGGGGGCCGCACAGCCCACCATCCCATGTGAGAGTTGAACCGGCAACCTTGTTTTTAAGAGCATGCGCTCTCACCAGCTGAGCTACCTGGCCAGCCCTTACTGTCTTTTTGATTCTAGCCATCCCAGTGGGTGAGAAGTGGTTTGGATTTATTTACCTGATAATGATGTTGGCCATCTTTTCATGTGCTCATTGGCTAATTGTATATTTTCTTTGGAGGGATGTCTGTTCAGATCCTTTGCCCATTTTTGAATTGTTTTTTTTTTTTTTGTTTGCATATTAAATTGTAAGAATTTTTTTATGTATTCCAAATAAAAGTCCCTTATCAGATATATGATTTGCAAACATTTTTTCCATTCTATGGGTTGACATTTCACTTTTCATGATGGCGTCCTTTGTATATTGTTTGCTTTTTAAAAGCTGAAAATCAACAAGGAATGTTTGCTTAGTTATGACTCTAAATACTTTTCACTCCATAGCTAGGTGGTATGCTAGTTTTACACTTTCATTTCTATAGTTCTACTGGCATGACTTAATTAAGTTATAGATTGAGCGAAGGCGTCCTGGAAACTTTTTATTTTAGAGCTCTGGTTTCCAAACCACATTTTTAAAAAGAGCAATACTGTAAAACATTGGATTGCAAGTAACGTGGTTTGCGAGTGTTCCACAAGATGAGCAAACATTTCAAATACATTTTATTTTTATTTATTTATTTATTTATTTAAATTGGGGAATTGGGGGATGGGAACAGCACTGGGGAATTGGGGGATGGGAACAGACAAGTTGCTGTTGTTTTGTTCTTCAGTCTAGTTGTGGAGGATGTTGCTTCACTGGCCCAAGTTGACACCATCATTGCGCTCTTCCTGGGCGAGGTGGATCAGTCGCCAGCTTCTGGACGGCTGCTCACTGCGGCTGCTGGCTACACATGGTAGCCCATGGCAACCCACCGCAGCAGGGGCTGCAGCCCACGCCTTCGCCAGCGACTCATGGCAGCCCAGCTCCAGGTTGAGCTGTTGTTCAGCATCTTAGCTGTAGAGGGCAGTGTCACTGGCCCTCATATATGGGATCCAAACTGGGCCCTCTGGCGTCCCAAGCCAGCTCCTAACCACAGTGCAACTCGGCCTGCCCTTGAATACATTTTAATGTGGTAAACGAGTGGTGTCTTGCAATACGCGTAGTTTGTTTCTAGAACAAATTATGCTCGCAAACTGAGGTATTACTGTACTTCGTTTACTTAAAAAACTGTGTGACACATTTATTTACCAAAGTTACATGAAAGCAGGATTTGCAAAGTAATTTGAAAGTGAGCCGTCTTTCAGTATTAGCTTTTGGGTGTTAAATTTTCCTGGGTAATATTTTTTGTTATGTTATAGTAGGACAGAGGTTCTTAACTGGGGGCAATTTTGCTCAGCAGGGGACATTTGGCAATGATTAGAGACATTTTTGTTTGTCACACTGGGGAGGTAATATTGGCATCTATTTAGATACAAGGAAATATCTGGCACCTAGCTGGTAGAGGCCAGGGATGGTGCCAGTATCCTGCAATGCACAGGAAAGTCCCCAGACAAAGAATTATGTGGTCCATAGTCAATAATGCTGAGGTTGAGGACCCTGCATTCAAAATACATAAATGTTAGCAGAGATCACACATTCAAATTTCTTAGGAAAGCTATTTATGTTTTCTAGATATTTAGAAGCGAGTTACCAGATTAATACTTAATAATGTGAGGCATTAGATTATTTTGGTTATTTAAGAAAAATTTGGTTATTATTTAGCTACATAAAGTTTCTTTTTTAGGATAGAAAGTTTTTAAAAATTTGATAATAATTTCATGTTTTTTGGGCTTCTCAGTGTTTGAGCAATTTCACCCTTTTACTGACTTCAGGATATTGCTAATTACCTAATCATGAACGGCTCACCCACAAAACTGCCGTGGTTAATATTATGGGAGGAAAAATATGTGCAGGCTGATTGTTATACTGTTACTGCTCTTAAGCAGTAGAAATATTTTCAGAAAAAATGCTGCAAGTTCAGTGCAAGATCTACTGTGACATTTTAGAAAAGTTTTATGAATGTTGGAATAATTATCTTGATGATGAGAAATTATCACTTCAATTCTACAATTATATTAATTGAACTTTAATATTTCATTATAATTTAAAAAATGAAAACCTCATAACTATGGTTTTCACTTAACTAAACAATTTAACAATCCAATTATTTAAAAATAGATTTGCAAAATTCACCTTGTGGATTTTTTCTCTTTTTTTTAAACAGTTAATTACTTTTTTAAGTTGGGGATTGAATCTGCCTGTGACCTTGGTCCTCGGAACCCTAAACAATTGTTGCAAACCATCCAAATTACCTTAAAGAAAAAAGATTTGTGGGAACCTGTTGCATGATTTCAGCTCACTTCAAGTGAGAATACCCAAATGACCTTCTCTTTCTTTGAGGAAATGGGGTAAAAAACCGGGGGACTTTATATGTAAAAGTTGCAGGGTAGAATTAGGAATTTGGAGTTTTCTTGCTAAAAACTAGAAATTCACATGAATGGCCCATTCTTAAATCAGGACTAGTTAACCTAGCTTCTTAGAGTGAGAAGGACTAACATGATTCCTCATGGGACAGCCTCTGAATTTTAATTGCAGGAACCCATGTCTTCTCATCCTGTGATAACAGAGGTTCTGAATCCCATCCGAGTCGGCAAAATTGAATTTATGGGCCTCCTAGCAACTAGCAACTAGCAGTATAGAGTTGGACTTTATCTTTTTTATATCACAGGGAGCCAGCCCCTCTGACATTCTTGGGCCCAGCCCACAGGCTGTTGTTACAGGATTTGGGGAGACTGTCCCAAGGACATAAGATATGGAATGGTTGCTGTGTTTTGGTGGCTAGAAAACCACAATTTGGGCAAAGAATGGAAATCTTTCTGGGAAATATTAAGGTACAGTTTTACCAACTTGGAAAAGTTATTTTGTGGAATTTTGAAATGAAGAGCTTAAT
>NW_017731731.1:1361952-1363326 GCF_001890085.2 Hipposideros armiger
AGCTGGAAGTCTATGGTAGAAAATCATGGGAGATCCTGAGGGCGGTAAGGACAGGTAGAAAGAGTGAGAGGCTGAGCTCTGTGATTTCAGGAGAATGTCGTTTGGCTGGGCGGTAAGACTGTCCCACAGTACAAGCAGGGAGTGAGTACTGTGAGACAAAGAGTGGCGAACGGGGGCTCCATGGAGGGTGGCTGGTAGCATGTGGTGGGCCAGGGTTGGGAGAATAGCCTTCATTCCCCATGGCCACGGAGGAAGGGATAAAGGTGACTGGTTCTAGGGAAAGTGAAATCTCAAGGGTAAGAGCCCAGGTCTCTGCTTTGGCATTCCCAAACTATTTTGCTATCTGGGGGCAAGCAGGTAGAGCTGGGGTAAGCATGGGGCATCTGAAGGGACTTTGTACTGCAAACGGACCAACTGTCTCTTTAAAATGTATTTTTATTTACTGCATGGTTCAAAGAACAATCAAGCACATTTAATTATTATTATTATTATTATTATTATTATTATTATTGTTATATTTTAAATTTCAAACTCATTTATTAGTGTACCACTCAATCTTTAAAAAAAAAAAAAAGGCTGCTCCGAAGACAGTCTTATACCATTCTTTAAAAAGGAGGCTGTTCCTTTTAACTTGACGCCCACCCCACACCCCAGTTTCAAAACACATTATTTAATTGTCTTGGTCACGGACATTTCCAAGATGAGATTTTATAGTCTGCTCCCATAGCTTCTGGTTATCAGAAAACCCACACTTTCCTTTATTGAAGGAGTTTGGTCCTGCCAATGTGGATGTATCCCTTCCAATATTCTCCATTCTCCTCTTTGCTTGTGGAGGCATTTCCTCTGGTTCACCGCCTTCTCTTCATGAAAAGCTGCTGCTACTGAGAGGGTTTTGGAGCACGCGTTGGAACAGTTTCTTTAGGCTTGCTTGATCCAAGTGTGATGGATGTGGCTGAGGCTTTCTTTGTCGTCCGATTACCTATGGCAAATCCCAACTTGGAGATCTTTGTAGGCTTCGTTGGGAAGTCTGCAGCTGCTGCTTCAGCGGATGGCTTCTCAGCGCTGCGACGGGCACTTGCCCCTCCATTACCCCGGCGGCTCCAGCTCGCTGCGCCTCCTCAGGTTTCTCTCTCCTGCCTTCCTGTCTGCCGTTTTTCCCCGCCGCCAACCATCAAACTCATTGAAAAGAAGACATTCTCCTGCATTCCTGCTGTGGGAACTCATTGGTTGTTTTTTTGTTTGTTTGTTTTCTGTTCATTCTTTTGCATATTTTCCATACACCTTTTACATATTTGTAACTCTTGCATAGATGCAGTTTTGTATTTTATTTCTTTTCATGTAACGTTGCATCGTCACCATCTATAAAGTAGCCAT
>NW_017731731.1:1366211-1367616 GCF_001890085.2 Hipposideros armiger
GAACAAAGCCACACAGTGTGGATTTCGTGGATCCCTGAAATCCATGCGCCTCAGCTGATGGGAGGGTCTGGGTGGTTAGGGGGCTGGGATCAGCTGAATGCCCCCCAATATTCTGCCTCTTTCAAGGCCAGTGTATTCCCCACCCCCTTCTACTTCACCTTCCTCTACTGAGCAGTCCAGTATGCTCATGTGACCCTGCTCCACTGAGCAGACTGTTTATTGTCGAATAACCAACCCGTTCTCTGTTCTCCTCTCATTTAATGCGACCCAATAGCCCAGAGTCCTCAGTCAAAGGTATTTTATTTAGGCAACACCATTTAAGAATGGGAGAAATTTCCTGTTGAGAGGTTTTATATATGTGGTATGCATGTGCTCGTGGAGGCAAATGGATGTTTAAGTGTGTGTGAGGCGAAGTCTAGCAGACTCCGGAAGTCTGGGGACCACTTAGGTCTGTAACCCTCACTCTCCCACCAGCTGTCCAGCCCTGCAAGGCCTTCTGGGTTTCCCATTTATGGGGCCGTTTTACTGTTATGACACCTGTTTAAATCTGGTGTTTCCATTACGGGGAGGCATGTAGGTGGCTGGAACAAGCGGCCGAGCAGTGACGACGTGTGCAGGCTGCCATGCTAAGACAGGCTGCCCCCCCTCACGCCACTTCTTGTGGAAAATCCATTTTTGGTGTTTTGTTTCAGTGAGAAAAACATAAAAATATTTTCGGGGACCTCACCCTCCCCTTGCTTGCAGCTGAAGTTTCAGCCTTTGACAGTGGGGACCTAATCTCCTTTGAAACAAAGACAGCACTAATCAAAACATTGCTGTATCCAGGTTTTTTTATGTTTTTCTTTTTGTAGGAAAAAAAGATGATCTCCTAAAGCACGTTATATGGACTTGTTCTGTGAAAATCCATGACATTAAACTTGCATGGTGACAGCTCCCTTAGAATTACCAACATTATCAGGCAGGAGAGCGTGGCTGTAGACAGGGCGATAACCCCATTTTGCAGGTAGGAAGCTGTTAACCAACGTGTGTGTGTGTGTGTGTGTGTTTGTGTGTGTGTATGCTTATTAAAAAAATGAAATTGAAATACAACAAGCATACAGCAAGTGTACATGAGCGTAGGTAGCTAGCTTGAGGAATTCTTACAAACAACACACCCCAGTAATCAGCACCCAGATCTGCGGCCAAAGCCCTTCCCTGTGGCCCCTTCCTGTCAGCGTCCCCTTAGGGCAACCCAGTCCTGATTTCTAACACAGTGACTGATATTTGTGCTTGATAATGATGGACTCATATTTCATGCCTTTACATGCTTTCAAGATATAAACTAGGGCCAGCCGAGTGGCGCAATGGTTAAGAACTGGCTTGGGACACCAGAGGGCCCCAGTTCGGATCCCACATATGAGGGCCA
>NW_017731731.1:1367723-1369941 GCF_001890085.2 Hipposideros armiger
TTTTTTTTTTTTTTTTTGAGATTCATATCTTTGAATTTTCTCCTTTGATTTGAATAAAATCCCTCTGACCTGTAGCACTGTTAATGGTTAATGGACTTTCGTTACTTGGGCTCACTTTTCTCCATTTTTCTGAGTTGTGTTTTTCTTTTTCTTTCCCCCCCACCCTCATTTTTTTTTGTCTGGGTGATTTTTCCCAAATATCTCATCTTCAAAGTCTTTTTCTTTATAAAGTGTTTCTCTTAATTACATCACATACTAATAGTAAATATAGCCAAAACCCCAACACTAAATGTTTTAGTGTTGAGATTAAGGGGGATTTACATTTTCTTATGCAAAAATTTCTCTAACTTTGAAAGAGATTATAATGAGTAGGGGTTATTTTTATAATCAGAAACATTGAATTAATTAAATGCACATTCATCTTTAGATAGGTGGCGACTAGTTGAAGCTTAGGTTTTTCAAGTCATATGTTTTTTGGTTTCTAATCCACTTACACATGGAGATTAATGGGCAAGTGCTCCTCTCAACAATAAGGACCACTGGGAAGAATTAAGAATATGTGGATTCCGCCTGAATGAACAAAGATGAGAAAGCCCATGGGGGCAGCCAAGAATCCCAATGATTAAATATCAGTGGGAGGATTAGCCTCATTGTTGATGGATCCTTTCAGGTTAGGATTGAACCAAGACCCTCAGTCATCAGAAAGTTGTTGACTTTGGAGGGTTGACTGCATCCCTCTCTTTATTTTATACCCCGTTCTCTACCTAGAGAGAGTGATCTTACATCCACAGTTCTAGTCGTGCTTGTGCCTCACGACCTCACTTGTTCTCTAGAATCGCCGCCTCATTCATGAACTATCCCTTCATCTCTGAAGGTCCTAAAGCGTTGACGATTTTCAAGTCAAGCTTCAATTTAAGTCTGTTAGTTTCCTAGGGCTGCTATAAAAGGTTATCTCAAACTGGGCAGCCTCAGTGGAAATTTATTCTTATAGTTCTGGATGTTAGAAGTTCTAAATCAAGGTGTTGGTAGGGCCATGATCCCCCTGAAGGCTCCAGGGAAGAACGTTTTCCTGCTCCTTCCAGGCTCTGCTGGCCCCAGCTGTTCCTGGCCTCGTGACAGTGGCCAGTCTCAGCCTCCTTTTCACATGGCCTCTTCTCTAGTGGATGTGTGCCTCTTTCTAAATGTCCTCCTTTCTCTTATGAAAGACACCAGCTATTGGATGTAGGGCCTAATCTCATAATTTTACACAATAAATTGATTATATTTGCAAAGACCCAATTTCCAAATAAGGTCAGATTCATACACATAGGTGCTTGGGGTTAGGACTTAAATGTATCTTTTTGGGGGACACAGTTCAAGGCACAGTAGTGCCCAACTACTTCATTGACTGCCTGTTGAAATCAATCATGTGGCATCGATGTGTACTTCCTGCTAAGAGATTTGATTTTCCTAAAGCTGAGCTCCGATATGTCATAGTGATCCATTTGAAACTTTCAAAGGCTCTGTCTAGCCCTCGGGTCCCAGCCCTCCTTTCCTATTTCATTTCCCAGGACTCTTTTCTTAAATACTCTGAGCCAGTGAAACAGAATTCCTTTTTGTTCTGGGATATATCCTGTTCTCTTTCTATTTTTATTTTCTCATACTGTGTCTAGATATAGTCTGTTCCCATGTTTGCTCATCAAAACCTACCTCTTCTTCCAGGTCTGGTTGAAATCAGCCATCTTCATGCAGTTTCCTTGATGTCCTAATGTTTAATGGCCCTTTTAGATGTGTTAACATCGTCTGCCTTGTGTCTCAGCAAACTCTTCCTAGACCCATACTCTTTTGAGGGCAGGGTCTCAGGCAAATTTATCTTGGCTTTGCCCATGGCACTGCTCTGGATGAGTTGATGTATGTTAGGATAAATTTGCCCCCAACTTACCAACATTGCAGTCAGTACATATGCATGGTGCACGGGTCATTGCCAAGATAGTGGGCTGTGGAGGGTGGCAGCCAAGGAATGAGAAGCCTAAATAAAAAAGGCCTATACAGGAGACACTAGAGACAGGCAAGTTCCCTAAGGACCTGCTGGCAAAAGGAATGTGTCTCTTAGCTGCTGGGGAGCAGCCTTCAGCTAGGATGAATCTGATACTATAGCAGGAGCCAAAATTAGGCAGCGTGCACTGTGAGGGAGAAGGGTGGGTGTCTTAGTTTGGGTTGCTGTAACTAAATATCATAG
>NW_017731731.1:1376900-1392695 GCF_001890085.2 Hipposideros armiger
CCCTCCTAACCCTGGTTACCCCATTCTTTCCACACCCTTAGGTAGCTACTTTTCTTGGTTTCCTGTGAATCCTTGCAGTACGGGTTTATACAAATATAGGTGTGTATTCTAATTTTTGCACTTTTCCTTTTCAAAAGATAGCACCCCATTCTCACTGATCTCCCCCTTCCTGGATAACTTCCCTTGGTCTCCCTGCGTCAGTCCTGCTACACTCTGTGTAGTGGGTTGAGTAGTATCCCCCTCAAACTCATGTCCACTGGGACCTTACTTGGAAATAGGGTCTTTGCAGATGCAGTTCGTTAAGAGGAGGTCCTACTGGATAGGGTGGGCCCTGAACCCAATGATTTCAGACTGGGAGGTACAGGCACAATGAGAGAAGCCTGTGATAATGGATCCGGAGATTGGACTGATGTACCTACGAGCTGTGGATTGTGGGGGCACCAGCGGCTGGAAGAGATGAGGAAGCATTCTTCCCTAGAGCCTCCAGAGGGAGCGCAGCCCTACCAACACCTTCCTTTGGACGTCTAGCCTCAGAACTGTGAGACAGTGCGTTTCTGTTGTTTTAAGCCCAGTATGGTGACCACGAGCCACACTGTGGCCACTGAGCCCTTGAATGTGGCTAGTCTGAATTAGCATGTGCTATAAGCACAAACTACAGACCAGATTTCAAAGACTTAGTAAGAAAGAGAAGAACGTAAGATATCTCAATAATTTTACATCAATTATATGTCGAAGTAATATTGGGTTGTCGGAAAAGTCATGACATATTTTTTTCTGTTTTTTTTTTGTTGCAAAAATGCGTCATGACTTTTTCTGACAACCCAATATTTGCGATGTACTAGGTTGAATAAAGTAGGTTATTAAATGTAATTTAACCTTTTTTGCTGTTTTGAAATGTAGCTACTAGAAAATTTGAAGGCATGTTTTTGTTGGATAGGCCTGGTCTAGAGGATGATTATCCACTCTTTTCCTGGGGTAACCTGCTAGAGCGGGTGAATTATCTCTTATTTCAAGAATCTCATAATTCTGATCCCCACCCCCCGCCATGTTTGAAGCCAGGATGCAGGAAGAATGCCAGTGGAAAGGTGAGAGACTTCCAAAAACTGCATTTTCCTAACTGGTGCACTGGTAGGACAGGAATTTTCTCTGCAGCAAAATTAATGTAGGCAAATTTAGATGATCAGGTAGACACAATACCAGCTCCTGTTAGGAATAATAATAGCACCGCATACTTAATTGCTTGACTCCCTTTTGAATGCACAAGAATAAAGAAGTTAGAGTAGTCAAAAGTCCTTGAAATAGTTTAGGAAAAGTTAATCAAGAACATAAAGGCAGTAGCACAGCAAAGCAGGGGAAATGCAGCATCCTGAGATGAGATGTCACGTGTTGGTTTGTCACGTCCGTCATGGGACCCATCCGTGTGTTGGCCTGGTTGGGTGTGGGCATCCAAGATGGTGTCTGGTTTTAGTTGGTCCAGGGGGAGTTTCCTGGGTCATCTTTACACCTGCTCCATAGCCAGAGTAACGTGTCAGCCCTTGCATCATTAAATGGCTCCATAGAAGAATGAACTACAGCAGTTGCCCCTTAGCCTAAGTGCGGTTTTGCTTTCCATGGTTTCAGTTACCTGCAGTCATCCACGATCTGAAAATGTTAAGTGGAAAATTCCAGAAATAAACAATTCACAAATTTTAACTTATGTGTCATTCTGGGTAGCTTGATAAAATCTCGCGCCACCCAGCACCATCCCACCAGGCATGTATGCATAAATCATCCCTTTGTCCAGGGTCTCCGCCTGTATAGTCCCCCGTTAGTCACTTAGCAGCCCTCTTGGTTATCAGATCGACTATCTTGGTATCGCAGTGTTTGTGTTCAAATGACCCTTATTTTACTTAATAATGACCCCAGAGCCAATCACATAACTTACATCACGGTATATTGTTAACAATTGTTCTATTTTGTTAGTAGTCATTGTTGTTCATCTCTTACCGTGCCTTAATTTATAAATTAAACTTGACCATAGGTCTGTATGTATAGGAAACAGTATACCCAGGGTTCGGTACCGCCTGTGGTTTCAGGCATCCACGGGGGCCTTGGAGTGATTGATCCCCACGGATGAGGGAGGACGGCTGCGTGTGCCCGTTTGCATCCCTAGCTGTTGGTTTCATAGTTTCATAGTATTTGTTTCCCTTGCTGTTGCTTGTTGGCTTATTTCCCCTGATGGATCTCAATGGATCTCAGAATCCTTGTGATGAGACATCTTGTTTTACGTCTTTAACGCCTGTGTTATAAAAAGGCATATTCAGGTTGTGTTTGTTAATTGATAAAGTTAGTTCTTAATAAAAAAATGCAGATCATTCTCTTTCCCTCTCTTCTTGCCCGCCTTCCCCTCGGGTCATGCTTTTTTTCTCTTTTCGCTGCGTCTCTCCCTCCATTTCATCCTGGTTTTTTTTGTTGTTGTTCTAAAGTATGGGTCACGGGGAGAAGTGCTGAAAAATGTGCGTTGAGCTGGCCCTTCTGTACCCTTTCTTTTTCCTAGGAAAGCCTTGCTTTAACTGAATGCCGCTTAGTTTTTTATTTGGTCACTTCTGCCCTCCCCTCTGTGCAGTCTCCCCTCACTGAGGCAGCCCCAGAGGTGGAAGGTACCCACTGGCCGGCTCACGGCACAGACTTGCCTTGGACGGGGGCCAGGCGCAGGGTTGGAGCTGGGCAAACACTATTCGACCAAGGAGCTGATTGGATGGAGGCCCAGGGTGGAGTACCTACTCATGGGCCAATGGAAGCCTTATTTTTCTTAAAATAGTCCAAACAGTGAACGAGAAATAAGTAGTCTGCTCATTAATTCTGTAGGTGGCAGTAAATTCGGAGGTGTTGCAAAGCTCTCTGTGCACAGAGGAGGTTGGGGAAACACAAAGAGCTGTAGAAAGGTGAGGCAAGGCTGGGGGAGATGAGATTCCGCCTGGAAAAGTACAAGCTGCCATCTGGAGAGAAATGAGCTAAGATAGTGTGCTCTGTGGGGCATAAGTCTGGTGCTGTGATTGAATAGGAGCCAGAACTGTTCAGCCCAGTTTCTTGTTCTTGATAGTCAGTAGTAATCGTTTACTTTTTCACCCCAGAGTTTAGTACTCAGGAATAAAGCCAGTCCTATAGTCTGTGTTTATAAGGCTTGTCCTTAAGACGAACAGATAAGAAAGAAGTGTGTCCCTCTAAAATCATTGGCCCGTCTGCTCCCACTTCCTTTGGCTCTGGCTCTGGCCCCCCAAGGCGCTGAGGGGTCCAGGATCTTGGAGGTTGGTTCTGGGAATTGGAAGAGCGGCTGACCAGCTGGTGGGGCCAGCTGCCTGCTCAGTGTGGATCGGGAGCCGGCGCCTTGCTTCTGGGTGTCTGTCCAGCAGGAGGGCTCACAGAGTCGGCCTCTGGGCTGCCCAACAGTTTATAGATTTATAGATCTCCAGCCTTTGTGGCCCTGCCTCCTCCTAGGAGCGTCTAATTATACAAACATGCTTTAATGCTCTGAGCTGGCTTCTGTTCGCCAGTTTGAAAAACTGCTCTCTCCTGATGGGCAGTGGGAATGCCTTAAGTGTGAAGAGCAGGGAGTTTCAGAGTTGGATCTTTGTTTAAGTCCCCGGCAATCATAGCCCAGGTGCTTAATGTCTGAGCCTCAACTCGCGTATCTGTAAAATGGCACACTACGGTTAAAGAGATGTTGTGTATAAAGAACTTTGCTTGGAAGTGATCTTCAGCTGGATAAATGTTAGTTGTCCTTGAAATAAGTATAGGTCATATTCAGAGCCTTTTCAATATGATTTCTCAGAGGAGACCCTACCAGATGAGGTTGCCCTGGGAGATGGCACTGACGGACTAGACAAGAACTAGGGGAATAATGGTGATCTCAGGCCCTGCAGGGCTAAGACAGGACATGAGCTCACAGTGGAGCTTCCTGATACGGTTGTTCGAATGCCAAGTTATCTTCGTGCCTTGCTGCGTGGTAGAATAAATAAACATTTGCAGGGGGTTTACAAAAGCAGTGATAGGTCCTTCCTTAAGCAAAGATGGTGAGCAGTAAATGATGTGATGACCATGACAGAGGGGAGTGAAACTGACCGGGGGCCACAGAAGGGTGGAATCTTGACTGGGTCAGAGATTGCGGACTTTTAGGTTTATGAGCACACGTCTGTACAGCTGCTTTGTACTGCCTGTCACTCTCTGCATGTGAGGAGGAACTATTTTGGGGAGGAGAGTGATGCTGGAATGGGTGATCTGATTTGTTTCCTTCCACCTGAACTGGGCAGGTAGCCCTGACCCACAAGGTCTTACACTGCCTGAAAGGAAATCCATTTGCTGATAGGGAAGATACACTTAGAGATAAAGAAGAATATTTTGTTTACAGCTTCCTTCTCTGTAAGCTGGGTTTAATCAAAGTATTAAAGAGCTGGTGACTAGACCGTATCCTCCTTGTTTCTGAAATCTTACCCTCTGAAACCAGACCATAATTACACTGATTATTGTTTTCTAATTGTTTTATCTGCATTCGTTTTCTCTCCCCATCCCAAGGGGACTGAGGATTCTTTGAGGACAGACTTCATGACTCTCTTCACTTTCCATCATGATTGGACTCTATAAATACGAGGTGTGATCAAAAAGTACGGTGAATGTTTAAATAAAAAAAATTATTACAGTAAAAGACACTTTGCTATTAACCCACCTCAAAATACTCCCCCTCACTTCAAACACACTTATCCCATTATTCTTGCCACTTTCTGAAGCAGTTCTGGAAGCCCTCTTTCGTGAGTGTCTTTAGCTGTGCTGTCGTGGCTGCCTCGACGTTCTGAATCAATTCAAAATGTTTTCCTTTCATGGTCATTTTGACTTTGGGGAAGAGCCAGAAATCACACGAGCCAGAAATCACACGGTGCCAGATCCGGTGAATAAGGTGGATGAGGACACACTGTCATGTTTTCATTTGACAGAAATTGCTTTACCAGAAGTGATGTGTGACACGGAGCTTTGTCATGATGGAGGATGAAGTAAAAACACTCACAAAAGAGTACTTCCAGAACTGCTTCAGAAAGTGGCAACAATGATGGGATAAGTGTGTTTGAAGCGAGGGGGAGTAGTTTGAGGAGAATTGATGGCAATGTGTCTTTTACTGTAATAAATTTTTTAAAATTTAAACATTCACCATATTTTTTGATCACACCATATAACCTAGCTGAAGGATTAAATAGGGATTTAATTTCTATTAATTTATATTTTTCCTGTTTCCTAAAAGGACAACATGAATATAACTGAATTTTTATCTTGAGAAATATTTTAAATGAAGGTCATACATTTAATGTAGTGATGTCCCTGCTTACTCGGGGAGAAATATCTTTATTGTTCCTCAATCTTTCTGCCCCTCTTTAGTCCCTACTGGTTATTTTATTTCTCTCTGTGATTGAATGATTGTTGGTGTTTAAATACTGGGGTCTCCTCTGCCTTCTTGTGCCCTGGGAAGCTTAGAATGACCACTGTGTAGCGCTTCCCCTCTCGGGTGTGTTAACACTATAATGCCGGTATCAACAACAGCCTACCAGACTGTTGGAATGTGCAGACATTGAGCTCCCCCTCTGTTTCTGTTTGTGAAGGGCAAAGGAGACATTTCCTTCGGGGAGAATTTATATCTGAAGGATGATCATGGGCTTGGTCAGAGATTTGACCCTGGGGGCAGACTGTTGACCAAAAGTAGCCTAAGAGGGTGTGGACTGGGAGATGGGCAGTATTGAAGAGATTCCCGGAGTGGGTTGGACTTGGGGACTTCTAAGATCCTTTCTGTACATTCAAGCTTTGTGATAAGTGGCAGGTGGGGTGTGGTGGCTGATGTTCGCCCATTCCTTTCGCTTCCCGTCTCAACACCTGCCTGGAAGGAAAAGGTTAGAGTTGGAGAAGCACCTTCCAATTTAGCGATCCGTCAAGGCAGAAGGAGAACTGGCAAACATGCTTGCTTTTTGCTTGCTCGATCTGCATGCTCTTGGAATGTCTTGTTTGTCTTCGTCTTGATCTTAGTCTATGTACGCAGGCATTTGTTTAATCATAAATTATCTGTAGTTTAAATTGCCTCTATCTGGAGTCATTAAGACCATTTATTTTTAGAACTTTACAGGAGACATTTATAAGTGTGGCACAGGCTTCCTGTATAGCCAAGAGGCACAGAAATGTCTTTTAGTGTTTTAGTATTGGGCCTTCCCCCAATTTCTAATAATCTTGGTTTCCCCAACCGTCCCTCTACCAAAATTTGCTTTCTAGAAAAGCCCTGCGCTTCAGCATGAATAAGTTCCAGTGGGTGTGATACGGAGTTTCAGTTCAAGCGGAGGCAAGGAAGCTCTGGTTGCTGGGTTAACAGAGGCAGAAGGTATGAGGATTTTTTTTGGGGGGTGGGGGGGTCTGTGTTGGTGTGCAGAACTTGGAGCTCCAGCTGGTGACTGCATTCAAGCAGAAGTGTGTTAAATTGATTTGCTTTGCTGGAGCCCAGCTGCTCAGGTGTTTAGCCCTAAGTGGGTGGCCCTGACATCTTTGGAAGTTCTTGGAAGCTTGAAGACAGATCAGGAAACACAGAGACCTCAAACTTTTGAGATTCCCACAGATATGATATGGAGGTGATGTTCTGTGTAATCCCAAACTCGCTGGAAGGATTCCCTCGAATGGGCATCAGAGGCCCGTGTGAGAGTCGGGGAAGCATTATCATATTGCCTTAGAATGAAAGGATGTCATGGAACCTTTCCTGTGGGACTTCCTCTCCATGTGATTTGCTGAGCAATTTTTTTTTTAATATTCAGATTGACTTAAAAGGTTTAGAAGGACATTAATTTGCCAAATGAACTCAGCTCAGAGAGTCCTTGACGACAGAAAAGATAGTTTTATATGAGTTAGACTAGAATTTTCCACAAGTTTCTACCATGTAATATGCATTCGTCAGAGTTAATATGCACCTATTGCTTCTGGTCCTTTCCTTCTTATTCTGCTACTTTGGTTCCCTGCTGAGAAGACCCAGATCTGGTCCTGTTTGGTTACTCATCTGCCCAGGGCCTAGTGCTGCTATGTGGGCAGCGCTCTTTACTGCCAGGCCTAAATGCATAACATGGCAGCAAGTGCCCAGGTGATAAGGCCAGGTAGATCAGATTCAGAGTTACCAGGTGTGAAGTCCAAGATGGCGGTGAGGTAGGAGGAACCACAAAAAACCTGAATAGCCAAAGAAATCTTGAGAAAGAACAAAGTTCAGTGTATCATGCTCCCTGATAGCAAACTATTCTGTAAAGCTACAGTAATCAAAACAGCACATTATTGGTATAAAATCAATGGAATAGAGAAGAGAACCCAGAAATAAATCTTCACTTATATGGCCATTTAATTAACTTGTGACAAAGGAGTCAAGAATATACCATGGGGTAAAAGACAGTCTCTTCAATAGGTGGTGCTGGGAAAGCTGGACAGATACGTGCAAAAAAATGAAATCGGACCACTTTCTCACACCATATACAAAAATAAACTCAAAATGGATTAAAGACTTCAATGTAAGACCTGAAACCATAACATAGGTAGTAAACTCCCTGACAGTTCTTAGCAATATCTTTTTGGATATGTCTTCTCAGGCAAGGGCAACAAAAGGAAAAATAAACAAATGGGACTACATCAAACTAAAAGTTTTTGCAAACAGCAAAGGAAACCATCAACAAAATGAAAAGACATCCTACTGAATGGGAGAAGATACTCACAAACCATACATCTAACAAGGGATTAATAGCTAAAATATATAAGGAACTCATACAGCTTAACCACCAAAAAAACCCAAACAATCCAATTTAAAAAATCAGCAGGGGAGCTGAATAGACATTTCTCTAAAGAGGACATATAGATGGCCAACAGACATATGAAAAGATGCAAAATGTCACTAATCATCAGAGAAATGCAAATTAAAACCACAATGAGCTATTACCTCACACCTGTCAGAATGGCTGTCATCAGTAAATCAGCAAATAACAAGTGCTGGTGAGAATGTGGAGAAAAGGGAACCCTGGTGCATTTTTATCGGGATGATAGATTGGTGCAGCCACTGTGGAAAACAGTATGGCGATTCCTCAGAAACTTAAAAATAGAACTACCTTATGACCCAGCAATCCCACTTCTGGGTATTTACCTGGAGAAAACAAACACAGTAATTCCAAAAGATATATGCATCCCTCTGTTCATTGCAGCATTGCTGATAATAACGTAATAGCCAAGATATGGAAGCAACCTAGATGTCCATCAGTAGATGAATGGATGAGGTGGTATATTTATATACACAATGGAATAATATTCAGCAATAGAAAAGAATGAAATCTTGTTATTTGTGACAACACGGATGGGCTAGAGGGTTTTATGCTAAGTGAGATAAGTCAGACAGAGAAAGACAAGTACCGTATGATTCCACTGTGGAATCTAAAAAAAAACAAATGAATAAACAAAAGTAAACAGAAACAGACTCATAGATATAGAAGAGAATAAGTTGATGGTTGCCAAAGGGGAGGGGAGTGCTGGGATGGGGAAAAAAAATAAATCTTCACCCCGTTACCTTTCAGGAATAAAAGCCACTTGGCTTCTGGTACTATGCGAGTATAATAGCAGCTATAGGAAGCTAATACATATACTTCCTAAGGACCTCTAGTCTCTTCGGAGATTAGATGCGCTGGGGTGGGGGATGGTCTTGTCAGGAGTTTGGTAGCTCTGTCGACCTCGCTTAAAGTGAGGGAGTGTGGTTTTATCTGGAACTCGAAGGAGCACTAGGAGCCCAGAGGAGGCATCTGATGAATGTTGGCTGAATGAATGAATGAATGAATGAATGAATGAATAGGCCTGAGAATGGCCATGCGTGCCCTTGTAGTCATTAAATAGCCCCAACCATGATAATTACGGTTGACAGTCTTCAGCTCATCAGTACGGGCCCGCTTGTCAGTACAGTCCCCATCCCTCTGCTGTGTGTCTTCTAAGCTCCTGCAGGTTGAGAAACCAGATGAATTAAGATCTCTGTTAGATCTTTGGATGAAGAGGAGCGGTTTCCTAAGTGAGGACCTAAGTGACTTTCTAATGCATAGATTAAAAATGTTTAGAATCTGGCCTTTTAACATCAATTTTCTGAGCTCAGAAGTAATTTTTCCCTGCTCCCTTTAAAGGTGCATTAGGTAGGTTAAGTTAGGAGAACTGGAGAAGCCATCCAGGAGCAAAATCCTGTGCCCCAGCAACAAAAAGTGGCCCGCTTCAGGCTTATTACTGTTCTTTTTTGTTTTAGAGTTGAAAGTGCTGAAAAGGGAGAGGAAATTGTAGGAAAATATAATATAATTTTACAAATTATACGCAAAAATATAATTTTGATGTAACATAGCCCCCTACCCTGCTCCTATAAATTTCTTTCGGCCTTTCCTGCAGGA
This sequence comes from Hipposideros armiger, assembly GCF_001890085.2. Lineage (NCBI taxonomy): Eukaryota > Metazoa > Chordata > Mammalia > Chiroptera > Hipposideridae > Hipposideros > Hipposideros armiger. Next base: position 1,386,341 of record NW_017731731.1, read on the forward strand.
AAAACAAATCAAAATGAGAAAACAAAACAATAAGTAAAACCAAGTTACCAGGTGATGAGGCCAGGCAGACCAGGTTCAAAGTTAGTAGGTGTCGAGTCCAGGTAGACTAGGTTGAAAGCAAGTGTGATCACTTGGATGAGGTATTTAACATCTTGCCCCCTTTGTGTGGAAGATGGGGGATAATTAAAGTCCCTGGTGTAGGGTTTAATAGCATGGATTCTGGCGGCACCAAACTGCCTGGGTTTGACATGTGGCCCCACCACTGCTAATGGTGTAACTTCGGGCAGTTCACTTGACTGTGCCTCAGTTGGCTCATCTGGTAAATATAGGATGTAAATAGTACCCACCTCACGGACTGTTGGGAGGAATAAATGACTGGCTCACAGGAGAAAGGCGTAGAATAGTGCAAAGCGGACACTAAGTGCTGTGTAAGTTTTTGGTCTAATGAACTACCTAAAGGGGCATTGCATGAGCAAATGAATATAAAGCACTTGGGCGTAGTATGGGCTCAGTACACGTCACTCTTTTGCCTATTAACCTTGGCAGAGAGTAAACTGATTATCCCTCCGGATTTCCAGTTGTCCTGTTTCAAAGCTCTCAGGATCAAAACCGACACCAGCAAGTGAAGGGAAACCTTGGTGCTTGTTGTCTAGCCAGGGGAGAGCACTGGGCTTCAGAGTTAGGACTTTTGTGTCCTGATGCTGTGTGCACTAGCTGTGGAATTTGATCCTGAATCTTGTTTTTTTTTCATCTGAGCAGTGGGAATTAGGATGCTTGGAGGGCAAACCAGGTGTGTTTTATTATCTCCACTTTATAGATGAGCAAACTGAGGTTCAGAGGTTTACCCACAGTCACATAACTGGTGAAGAGCCTGCTGGAACATAGAAGCTCTTCGGACTGTGTCCAGCATTGGCCAGTAATCCTGTGATTTCAATATGCTAACGCCTTGAGAGAATGGTCTTTCCCCCACCCGCTCCCTTTTAAAGGGCAGACATCTTCCTCAAGAGTCTTAACTGTGGTTCATATGACTTGTCCTCAGTTCAGAAGAAGTTCCTGCCGCTTATATAAATGTATTGTGTTCATTTAGACCTCTCTTCATTTCACTATTTGGGACTTTTCCTGCAAAACCATTTAACTATACAGTTCATTAAACTATATTTAGTGAAAATTGCACCTAATAAAGTTTTCGGGTGTCCTTTTTTTATGTCTTGGTGCTATAGCTCTATTTGATAACATTTGTAAAGAGACCAAATATAACAAGTTTTGTTTGATTTACTTCTCTTTGCAGGTGCCTTTTGTAGGGTGTGAAAAGTTGAAAAGAGAACTCTTGTTTTGCAGAGCAGTCACCCCTATTTAAAAACATGGTGTTGGGGTTCCATGACAAAGCTGTTTAAAGCCCTGAGTGATGACAGTCCATTGAAAATGATTGAGAATGTGCTACAATTTGTTTTACAGATGGATGGTGAATTGTAGTGATTGCTTCTAAACTTAAACAATAGAATTTGTGGCTGTAGCTTAAAAACTTGTTACTGTGCTTAGAGACTAGGTAGTATTAGTTATGGAATGGGGAAACAAAATTTTAATTTGTTGTTTACTTGGTTGAGTCAAAAGAAACTTTGTAGTCATTACTGTTTGCAGCTGTTGATAGGTTGTTTTCATTGAGCCCATTTGGATAAAAATTTTTGCAAAGGACTACTTCTGTTGAAAAAAATGGGCCTTTCCTATGTGGCACCTTTGTGCTAGAAGCTTCCTTTGTAGGACTGGTGGTCCAGATCACTCACTACTGATGGGGAGCATGAGGCCTAGAAACAAGGACTGCCCTAGAATGAATATAAACAAGTGTGCTTAATAATTTTAATGTAGGGATGTGATTAGTAATTTCTTATCAGTTAGAGTCCTTGCTCTCTTTTACTTCTTACTTTACCTGGCTTACCCTCCAGGCATTAATTGAGAAACTTGATTGTGTATCTGTGTTATGTAGTCATTTGTGATGTGAAAACCAGGGCTCAGAGAGGTTAAGTAATTTGTCTAAGGTTATACAGCTAGTGAGTGCTGAAGCCTTACGTTTTCTGGCATTCCAGAATATGATCTTTAAGAAAAACCCTAGAAACTTTTCTATTTTAAAATAACTCTTTTCCAGCTTGATATTTTGCCAACTCTGTCACTTCCAGTTCTCTGGCTGCAAAATAGAAAGCCAACCTCATTAAGAATTTGAGGATGAGGGTTTCTTTTTAGAGAAGGTGGCAGAGTTGATGTACTTACGAGTAAATCTAGCGATCTCTCCCTTAAGACGTTCAGGAATAAGCACGCACGAAGCCACTTGATATGTGAGTTCACGTACTTGTGGCACAAAAGGAAGCAAGCATCGGGCATTCAGTAAGCAACTGCTCTGAGGCAGGTGGTGTTTTTTCACCCCTGCTGATATTTGTAAGGCATGGGTCCTTCTCAGGATTTATTGTCGCCCTGTGAAGCAGGTGTTCCTTCACCTATGGACAAGGCAGCAGCAGACTGGGGAGTGTTTAATAGGTCCGATGCAGGGAGCCAGTGGGCGAAGCAAGCCTTGAATTCAGCTTCGGATTCCGAGACGAGTGTTCCGTCTCTGGGCCACAGCTTATGTTACATAATGTTTCTTTATGTTTATATGCAACATAAATCTCCAATCGGATGGCTGGGAAGTGCCTTTGGCTGGCTTTGTTGCTTCAGCTGTCTGAAAGGAATGGCTTTCATAAACACTGAGCGGGAATTGGATTTTTGCTTTGTGATAATTCATATTACAGAAGCGTGAAAGGTCATTACCACCAGAATTCCATTAATCCCTGAAGCCGTGGGTCCTAAATGAGTTGGCCTGCCGTAGACAGTCACATTTCCCCCCTTTCATATTTACTACCACAAATGCTTTTTTCATTTTTTTTTGAAAAAAAAAATTTCGTGAATGAAAATTTAGGACTCAAAAGAAAGGAAAAATAAAACCTCATCCATAAACTCATCATTTGTAAACAGTTGTTTTCAGTGTGTCTTTTTTTATTGTGGAGATATATGTATTAATAATATAATAATATAATTATATATTAAAATTTATTCTAACCATTGTTAAGTGTCCAGTTCAGTGGCATGAAGTACATTCACACTGTTGTGCAGCCATCACCACCATCCTAGAATTTTTTTGGCTTCCCAAGCTGAAAACTCCATATCCATTAAGCAGTAGCTCTTCGTTTCTTCCTATCCTCTGGCAACCACCATTCCTCTTTCTGTTGCTACGAGTTTGACTATTCTAGATAGTTCATATAAGTGAAATTGTACAATATTTGTCTTTTTCTGACTGCCTTGTTTCACTTAGCGTAATACCCTCAAGTTTCATCCACGTTGTGGCATGTGTCAGAATTTCCTTCCTTATTAAAGCTGAATAATATCCTATTGTATGTGTGTCGCATTTTGTTTCTCATTCATCCTTCGATAGACACTTGGGTTGTTTCTGTATCTTGGCTCTTGTGAATAATGCTGCTATAAAACTGGATGTGCAAAGATCTCTGTGAGTCCCTAGTGTCATCTCTTTGGGGTATGTACCCAGAAGTGGAATTGCTGCATCATATGATAATTCTGTTTAATTTTTTGAGGAACTGTTTTCCACAGTGGCTACGCCAATTACATTTCCCCAGCAATGCACAAGAGTTCCAATTTCCCCTCACTCTCGCCATTACTTGTTATTCTCTGTGTTTTGCTATTAGCCATCCTAATGGGTGTGCAGTGATACCTCCCTGTGGTTTTGGTTTGCGTTTCCCTAATGATGAGTGATGTTGAGCATCTTTTCATGTGTCTATTGTTAGTATTTTACAGACTAGTGTACCCTTCCAGTGTTTACCTTGGCATCTAATTTTTTTGTTTCACGAATGCAATCATGGTCTACACAAAACTGTTCGGTATATTCCGTGTTTTCTACCAACCACCGTCATCATCAACAGGTTTAGTGTTGCAGCAAAGTGTGAAGGTGTATTTGAAATTCACCCGATTGGTGATGTATTTAGTGATAATTCCCACCACCAACAATTCTTCTGAGGGAAGTCATGGTCACTGGGATTCGCAGCCATTTGTCGGGAATGCCATAGGGCTGTGCTCATTGTGAACACTCTTCTGGATTTCAAGTAGAAGGACCTGGGATTTATAACAGAGTGAAAGGAGCCTCAGTGAGGGCCAGTTAGTTACACCTTTTCTTGAGATGCTGATGCCCAGAGGATTGGGGACAGCCTGTGGGTGACATGCATGACTGTAAGGCAGACTCTTCAATGAATGGGTTAATTGCATTGCTTGGATTGTGAGTGGAAAGATGGCGTCTGTGGGATAAGCATACCGTTCTCCCCATGGTGGTGTTCTAAACTTCCTTTTGTCTTTTATTTGTAATCTGGAGGACATTTTCATAGAAACAATGTTACCGGGGTGACTGTTTCCTAGGTTACCCCTAAAGGCCAGGGAACCCATGTGTGGATTCAGTGGAGCCAGCACGGCATGCTGGGAAAATCAGATTTATGGGGTTTGCACCTGGCATTGCCTGGTCCCTGTGGCTGTGAGCGTGCTGGGCCTCTTCCCCCCGCCCCTTGGAGGTCCCAGTTCCTCCTCCAGGCATGGGGATCACACCGGCCAGTGTGCATAGTTATTGAGTAAAAGAAGTGTAGTGATTGCTGAGTGTATTCGTTTCCTAAGCCACAAACTTGGCGGCTTAGAATAATACGAGTTCATTTCCTTCCATTTCTGCAGGCTGGAAGTCCAAAATCAGTATCTCTCCCATAAAATTAAGAGGTCAGCGGGGCCACACTCCCCCAAGGCTCTAGGGGAGAGCCTATACCTCGCCTCTTCCAGCGCCTGGTCTCTGTAGCTTTCCTTGGGTTGCGGCTACATCACTCCCATCTTTGCCTCTGTGGTCCTATATTCCTTTCTCCTTTTCTCAGTGTGGCTTTTCCGCCTATATCTGTGAAATCTCCCTCTGCCTCCATTTTATGGGGATATGTGTGATTGCATTTTGGTTAAGATCCTTAATCATATCTTTTACAAAATAACATCATATTTACAGGTTCTGGGGATTATGGTCTGGGAATATCTTTGGGTGGAGGGCATATTTTAGCCTTCCATTATGAGGAATAATAGTCATAGTATTCTCCACCAGTGTTTTACTGGTGATTGTCTTTAAGTTTTTTATACAGATCGCTTGTGGTCACGTGGCGGGGCAGGGAGCAGGTATGGCCTTCACCCCACACTGTGACATTTAAGTCCCTGGCACAGTGCCTCCCAACTTATCATATTTCTAAGAATTTTCTGCTATACCACTGTGACTCACTGTCATTCGGTTTTTTTTTTATTAGCTTCAGGTGTACAAAACAATGTAATAGTTAAGACATTTCACCCTCACAAAGTGATAACCCCTCTCCCCCAATCTACTACCCCTCTGACATCGTATATAGCTGTTACAATTCCACTGACACTCTTTCCTAAGCTGTACTCCACATCCTGTGACTATATATTAAATTATACTTGACATTCAGTATTATTCAGCTTCAGGTGTACACTGCAGTGGTCAGGCATCTACACCGTCCATGAAGTGGTCCCCCTAATAAGACAAGTGCCCATCTGACCCCCTACAAAATCTTTATAACATTATTGATTATATCCCCCCCAAACTGACTTTTGTATCCCTGTGGCAATCTTGTGGTTACCAATCAGTGCTTTCTAATCCCTCACCTTCTCCCTCATCCCCACCATCATTCAGTTTTATTCTAGTATCCTTTTGTCTGTCTTTTCTCCTCCATCCCCTCCTCCTCCTCCTCCTCCCCCATCCTTCTGTTACTCCTCCCCCCTCCCCCCTCCTTCTAACCTGGATGGACTTAATGGTGTGGGCACTGATAGTGTGTTATTTTGCATGGTTGGCACTTGGGATCAGGAGTTCTGATGAGGCAAGAAGAAGTCATGCCAAATATTATGGGTTAATTATACCCATGTAATTCCCTTCCTTTGGGAGCCCACGGGAATGTTTCAACTTGACCGTGCCGGTGGAGCCAGCAAAGACCCCCTTCTGAGACACGCAAGAAGGAGTCGCTCACAACATTTCCCCACTGTGGTTTTTTTTAAGATTTTTATTGGGGAATTGGGGGATGGAAACAGCGCTGGGGGATTGCGGGAAGGGGAACAGACAAGTTGCTATCCTTTTGTTCTTCAGTCTAGTTGTAGAGGATGTTGCTTCACTGGCCCAAGTTGGCACCATCATTGCGCTCTTCTCGGGCGAGGCAGATCAGTCGCTGGCTCTTGGACGGCTGCTCACACTGGCTGCTGGCTACACACGGTAGCCCATGGCAACCCACTGCAGCAGGGG
>NW_017731731.1:1400460-1407465 GCF_001890085.2 Hipposideros armiger
TCTTTATACATCCCGCCCTGGATACATCTCTGTCTCCACATTTCCCTCGTCCCGTAAAGACACCAGCCATTGGAGCAGGGTCCACCCGATTCCAGTGTGACCTCAGCTTATTTTGACTCGATGTGCACAGACCCTATTTCTCAATAAGGTCACATTCACAGGTCTCGGGGTCAGGATTTCAGCATGCCTGGGGGACATATCTGGGGGGCTCAGATGAACCCACAACACACCACTTCCACTTTGTTGCCACTCTGAAACGCTTTCCCATATTTGATTGATGTTAGAGGCATTGCTGTCTGCATCAATTTTATTATTATCTATGTGTTTCTTCCCCTGTTTGTTTGAGCTCAGAGTCATTCTTTTGATTAAGTGTCCTCCCCTCCCCCCTTCCCTGCTCTAAATCTTTTAAGTCTAACTCGCTGCTTTGTCAGTCCTCTGAAGACAGCACGATTCTATCTGGACATTTCTGTTTTGTGTCTTTCTAGGGGAGGCACACACATTCCTAAGATCCTGCATGGCAGTCACCATGGAGACAAAACAGTTATTTATCTGTGATATGATTCCTGTCTGTCTGTCCCACTAGACTGTAAACCCCAACAAGACAGGGGACCATGACTTTAGCTCACAATTTTACGTACCTTTGGTACCTAGCTAAAAGGTCTGGCGTAGCATTGGTATTTTTAAAATGTTAGTTGAATTAAAAAAACCTTGCTTTTCTATTAATTATAGTTAGGGAGAAGTGTGGTATAATTTTAAAAAGATTCATGTACCCCCCTCCCCCCAAAAAAATTAAAAATCAAATTACCATATGATCCAGCATTTCTACTTCTGGGTATTTATCCAAAAGAATTGAAAGCAGGGTCTTGAAGAGATATTTGTATACCCACGCTGATAGCAGCATCATTCAAGGTAACCAAAAGGTAGAAGCAACTCAAGTATCCATTGATGGATGAACGGATAACAAAACGTGGTGTATGTGTGTAATGGAATGTTACTCAGCTTTGAAAAGGAAGGAAATTCTGACAGACGGATGAACCTTGAGGATATAATGCTAAGTGCAATAAATGGACCACAAAAAGAGAAACACGGTGTGATCCCACTTAGATTACTCAAATTCAGAGGTAAAGTAGAAAGATGGTGACCAGGAGCAGGGAGGAGGGGGAAACTGGAGTTCTTGTTTAATGGACACTGAGTTTCAGTTGTGCAAGATGGAAAGAGTTCTGGAGATGGAACGTGGTGATGATGGCACAACAGCGTGAATATACTTAATACCTCTGAATTATACATTTGAAAATAGTTAAGATGATCAATTTTGTGTTCTGTGTTATCACAATAAAAAAAAGATGGAGGGATGCAAAAAAACTGTGTGTGTGTGTGTGTGTGTGTGTGTGTGTGTGNGGGGCCCTCTGGCGTCCCAAGCCAGTTCTTTACCATTGCGCCACTCGGCCGGCCCTTGTTGAACTTTTTCATGCAGCCTTTTCTGCACTTCCAAATAGTAAACTTGGCTAACTGTTTGTCCAGTTGGTACAAATTCATAATGAATAATCCCTCTGATATCAAAAAGGTAGGCAACATTGTTGCAACAAGTTTGCGAACTTAATTGTCAGACCTCATAAGACATTTTGTGTATTACACACCTGGATGTCCATAGCAGGTTGCTGTGTGACATTTCTTACCGTGGGCTAGGTTTACCATCTGACCCTAACTAGCTGCCCTTCTTTGTATCCATCAGCTGGGACAGTGTCTCTTGTCTATTTTTGCCAGTCAGTTCCAGTTGCCCATCAGTTTCAAACGGATCCTCAAATTACAGTTCCTTAAAAACATTTTCCTCTTGCTACAGCAAGTAGGCGTAAGCTTGGGGGTATAATAATTTTGGAGTATTTCCTTAGTGTTATTAAATTTTTCCTTTCTGCTCTTCTTTTCCTGGGACGCTGGTGAATTTTGGGTTGCATGTGGTCAGCCCAGGGTCAGGGACGCCTGACCCAGGATTTTTAGGGCTGTCACACACAACTGAGAGAAGCACACCTTGGTGCTATAACTCTTTGTTGGGACTGAACAAACTCTTTTATAGCTTGGACTCCCTGCCAGTCATAGGGTGCTTTATAAATGTTACGTCATTTGATTTTCATAATAGTTTGAATGAGATTTTATTATTATCATCCCCTTTACAGATGAGGAAAACTGAGACCCTGAGGGCATGAGTTGGCCGAGTTTGGGTGGCTGGTAAGTTACAGCACAGAGATTCGAGCCCAGGCATCCTGGCTGTGGAGACAGTGCTGATAATCACTCTGCTATGCTGTGTCCTAAATAAATTCTTGAATCTTATGAAAAGGTGCTCATTTTGATTGAGGCTCTCCATATTGCTGAGTGGCTTCAGGGGCCAAAGCCTTCAGTGTTGTCAAACTGCTGCCTTCGGTGTCCTAGGGTTGTCCTAACAAAGTACCATCAGCTGGGTGACTTAACACCACACAGATTTATTTTCTCTAAGTTCTGGAGGCTAGAAGTCCAAAATCAAGGCGTCAGTGGGGCCTTGTTCCCTCTGAAGGCTCCAGGGGATAAACCGTTCCATTCCTCACTCCCAGATTCAAGCTTGAGGACACTCCTTGGTATTCCTTGGCTTGTTGGTGCATTAGTCCAACCTCTGCTTCTGTTGTTAGGACGCTAGTCGTATTGGATTAGGGACCCACTCTTCTTCAGCATATCCTCATCTTAACTAATTACATCTGCAGGAACCCAGTGGTAAAATGTAACCGGTTACTGTCATGGGCTGAATCATGTCCCCCCCCACCCCCGTGTTGAAGCCTTAATCTTACTCAGTAATGCAGAAGGTGCCTGTATGTAGAGATGGGTCTTTGAAGAGGTGATTAAGTTAAAATGAGGCCATTAAAGCGGGCCCTCATCCAATCTGACTGGTGTCCTTATAAGAAGAGGAAATGGGGACACATGCAGAGACCTCAGGAGGCACAGAGGAGAGGCCCTGGGAGGACACGGTGAGAAGGTGACCATCTGCGAGCCAAGGAGAGAGGCCTCAGCAGAAACTGGACCAGCGGACGCCTCGATCTCAGACTTGCAGCCTCCAGAACTGAGAAAACGAATTTCTGGTGTGTAAGCCGTGGAGCCTGGGGGACTTTGTTATGGCGGCTCTAGGGAACGATGCAGTTGCGTTCGCAGGTAGCAGGGGTTAGGATTCCAAATAAGTTTTTGAACCTTATCAGCAGGGTTTGAGTTCACCTTTCAGCCTAGGAGGTCCTTTGATGACTGTCCCTCATAGGATGTCAGTTCTGCTCTGGGGTTACACGGAAGGGCCGTTTTTCTGTCCTTCCTGCCTGGACACTAATATACCTGCTTGAAAGACATAAACATTCCCCCTGTGGGCTGGGGAGGGCACTGCAGGTGGGTGTCAGGCAGAGCTCCTGGGCTGACTCATATTCTCCCATTTGAGGGCTTTAGAGGCACATGGGAACTTGCAGGTAGCAAGAGCTGACATTCTAGATAGTGTGGCGCCTGAGGGACAGGGACATGCAGCGTGGCTTTGCCCCAAAGGGAAGAGCCTCTGACTTTTATCCCTTTTAAAGGTGATGGTTGCCTGACAGNGTAGCCCATGGCAACCCACTGCAGCAGGGGCTGCAGCCTACGCCATCGCCGGTGACTCACGGCAGCCCAGCTCCAAGTTGAGCTGTTGTTCAGCATCTTAACTGTAGAGGGCAGTGCCACTGGCCCTCACATGTGGGATCTGAACTGGGGCCCTCTGGCGTCCCAAGCCAGCTCTTAACCAACGCGCCACTCGGCTGGACCTCCCCACTGTGTTTTTACGCTGCCCAAGGGATCGTCCCTCGGACCAGTGGCCATAACAGGGAGCCTTACATTCATTTTTCTTAAACCATTTGCTCCATGGAAATTCTGACCAACTCCAGTTTCACGCTACAGAATTCCTGGCTGTTGTTGCTGCTGCCTGCCTGAACATGGTGGTAGGGGTTTGGTAGCCTGTGAAGTTGCTGATCTCACACTGACCTTTCCCATTCTAGAAGAGGCTCATTAGGTTAACTCAACAAGCATGCGTTTCTCAGGTGCCTGGCTTATGCCAGGCTCTGAGGCACTTAAAAGATGGAGCTCCTAAGCTATGTGGGCGGAGGCGAAACAAAGTATTGATTATGGCCATGGCAGTGGGTGCCAAGCTTGAGCGGCTATCAGAGCCACTGGAGGGCTTGTTGCAGCACAGATTGGCGGCCCGGAGTTCCTGGTTCAGCAGGTCTGGAGTGGCATGCAAGAATTTTGATATTGATTCTGCTGGTCTAGAGAGCACACTTTGGGAACCATCATGCAGTGGGGTCACGGAGGAGAGTATCCACCCCGTAGCAGAGGTCAGGAAAGCCTCACATAGGTGGGGGTTTTCCAGCTGACCTTCAAAGGTTGGGTCGGATTCTCCTAAATGGACAAAACAAGATGGGACATGCCAGGAAAGCAAGGTGTGTGTAGTGGGGCAGGGAACGTCATGGTGGGGCATGATTTTGGAAGGGTGGCCTGTGGCTAGACAGTGAAGGAAGAGGGAAAGGTAGAGAACAAAGGGGTTTCGGCTGAGGGCACAGGACGCTGGGGTTTCTGTAAAAGTGTAGTTATCTCTATGGAAAGCTAAGAGTGCCCTTTGGCAAAGTTTCCCCAAACCAGGTGAGGCCCTTCCGCCCCCTTCTGTGTCGGAACCTCAAAGCGGACTTGAAAGCTGTGTGTACAAGTGTGATAGAAATAATGGGAGTTGGAAGCAGGTAATAACGTTGGAAGCAGGTAATAACGTGGCTCTATCTTGCGTTCCATCTGTCCCAACCTCTAACCCAGGCTTTCTGCTGAACAAAGTTGGCTTTGTCCTACTGTCCCACCCAGCTGTAGGTTTGAGGAGGCCAGTTCCTAGAAGAGAGAGGGGGCAGCTCAGCTGTCTGGCGGGAACCACACCCCGACCTACAGGCGGGGGCTCTGCAGTGCTCATCCTGGAGGACTGGAGGACTGTGGCTGTATGAAAATTGAAATCAAAATGAGCTTTTACTTTCTTTCTACCTTGTAGCTTAACATTTTCGGCAGCCACTTTCTTGGCCCTGAGCTCACCTTTAGACCCTCGAAGCAAGAGCCTAGAATTTGCAGATTCTCTCATTTAACCTGTTTGGTTAGATCCGTGCCTTTTCAGCTGACAACCGTTTTTGTTTTCTTTAGTCCAGAGTTTGCATCACATGTGGGAGCAAACATCTTTGACTCTGCAGCCGGTGAGTGTGTTCATAATTTCAACTCTTAGATTGAGGTGGAAAGACTTGGGGTTAGGGCGGGAGGAGGGGCTGGTCAGAGCAGTTTTTGAGACACAAAAGGATCCACCCCCCTCCTCCAACCAAATATGTCCGTGTGTGGCAATCCTTTGGGAGAATGTTGCAGAACCTGTATTGGCAAAGCAGGTCTGGTTTGGTAGAGAGAAAACAATCATGACAGCCTGATTTCTGTACAAGAGACTCCTTTAAAATAAATTCAGAATTTCACTTTTCCAGTAGAGGTCTGCTCTGGTTTCTAAGGAGCTTGTTTTGACAGTCTGATTCCACTGCTGACGAACATAGGGGGATGACCACTGCTGAGAGTGAGAGTGTGTGGGTTACCCTCTTGGGGGCTGCATTGTACTGGCTGAGAGTTTGCATTGTGGTGATGGATGTTAACTAGACTTACTGGGGTCATCATTTCGCAGTATATCGAATCGTTATGCTGTACACCTGAAACTAGTATAATGTTATAGTCAGTTATCCCCATTAAAAAAATAAATTACCTTTTAAAAACTTGTGTTTTGCAAGAAACTCATTTAGCATTGAAACTCAAAGGGGGAAAGTCCTCTTAATAATGAACAAGGGCATCGGAGACTGTGAGGAAATTGATTTAAGAGATCAGTGGAAGCAGCATAGGCTGGTTGGTAAGAGCATGGAGCTCTGTTGTCTGGGCTTGAATCCTAACTTTGGGCAAGTGGCTTCTCAGGGTGTTAGTTTCCCCTTCTGTAAAATGGGCATTATGCAGCCCATGGATGTCGTAGTGTCATTATGAAGATTAAATGAGTTAATTATTTGTGAAGAGCTTAAAATAGTGCCTGGCTCATACATGGTACATGCATATGCATGGGATGTATGCATGGCACATGTTTATAAATTTTATTAAACAATATAGCTTCCTAGAAGACATGAATGATGTTGAAAAGAGCAAATGTTAAACTGGACTAACTTTAGCACAGAGCTGTTTGCCTTCTGGAAAGCCTGCATTTTCTTTAATTTCCAATCTTAAGTGGTTTCTTCTGGAACACTCAAGTGTTCCCTATGTTTAGAGAAGATTCTCTTAGACTTTGGAAAAGAAAGAGTCACTGAGCCTTTCCCTCAGAATTTAGTCTCTGGAGTGAAATATTTTGGGTATAAAAAAAGAGTTGGAGGTTTGAAGAGTGTAGTGCCCATGGTTTGCAAACTATGGCTCATAAAACATTCATCGGCTTATTTAGGGCTGTTGTGGTAACATTAAGAAAATTGCAGTAGAATAAAAAATTTCAGTGCATCTCACATGTAGGGGTCTTGTACAAGGTCGGAGAATTAAGTTTGCAAACCCATTTTAGGAAAAGTGCTACATAACTCATTGCTGAATATCACTATGGTCACCTTAGAAGTACTCCCCTTGGGAAGCTATACACCAACACCAGCACCTAGTCCTGACGTTGGTGCATAGCTTCCTAAAACAATTTTGGAACCCTTTATCTGGAATAGCTATCAAAGCTGTCATCATATTACCCTTGATGTCCTGAATGTCATCAAAATGTCTTCCTTTCAGTATTTCTTTTATCTTTTGGTAGAGAAAGAAGTCATTGGGGCCAGATCAGGTGAGTAGAGAGGGTGTTCTAATACAGTTATTTGTTTACTGGCTAAAAACTCTCTCACAGACAGTGCTGTGTGAGCTGGTAAATTGTTGTGATGCAAGAGCCATGAGTTATTGGTGAAAATTCAGGTTGTT
>NW_017731731.1:1410909-1447933 GCF_001890085.2 Hipposideros armiger
TTAGTAGAACCAGCACCCCTCAGTCATTAATTCTGTGGTTGCATTCCTTGACTTGGGAAATTTCCCCTGAGCCCTCAAAACAGCTAAGTGAAAGCCGAGAAATCTGGTGGAATGGGGAAAAGGGGAGGGTAAAAACAATATTCACGGCCCACCCTAGTGCCCACTCTTACAGTCTTGCTCCAGCTGAATTTTATCAGATGGCTGGTAACTGGGCACGCAGTCGGTTGGACTCACCTATACAAACAAATAGCGTCTTTGGTTAAAACTACTTCATGGATTTTGTGGATTCCAGAGAGAATTCCAGTTTTGGGTTGGTGAAATAGGAGGTTATCTTAGTCCATTTGAGATGCTATAATGAAATACTACAGACTGGGTGGCTTAAAAGTAACAGAAATGTATTTGCAATAGTTCTAAAGGCTGGCAATCTGAGATTAGGGTGCTAGCAGGGCTGGGTGCTGGGGAAGGCTCTCTTCTGGGTTGCAGAGCTCCAACTACTTGCTGTGTCCTCACATGGTGGGAGAGGCTGGGGAGCTCTGGGGGCTCTTTTGTAAGAGCACTAGTCCCATTCCCGAAGCCCCACCCTCCCCAAGGCCCCACCTCCTAGTACCTCCACGTTGGGTATTAGGATTTCAACCTGTGAATTTTGAGGGGCACATTCACACCACTGTAGAGGGAGCGATGAAATACCCAAGGGGAGGGGGTTGGGCTGGGGTGGTTGCGATTGGGTAAATCAGAACCAAATATCACTTCGGTTCCTTATAGTTACAGAGACATCTAGAAAGTGATTTTCTGCTTCAGATTGACTCCCACATCTTCTTTCAATCCCGGTTGACCTGTGGTCTGCTGCCAGCAGCAGATTGTATTAAAAAAAACCAGGCACTCCTGCCTACCTGCCCTCCCCCATCCCCCAACAAGCGGTGGGTGCTGTCTTACTGAGGGGCTGTTTCAGGGTCTTCTTGGAGGTGGAATGTGTGGGGTGGGAACAAGACTGCATTGGTGGGGTTCGTGGTACTGACCTTGTTGACTGCATTCCAAGGTCATTCTTTAGCTGTGTCTTTATCCCTCTGGGACGTTTGAAGAATCCCAAATGGTGGCTGTTTCCAGTAAGAGTCGGGCAGGGAAGAAAAGGAGGCAAAAGGAAAAAAAAATAAAGGAACCAATAAAGCACCTACATTTCTTATATTTCTCTTTCTCCTGCAAAGACTTATTACTGAAGATAGCCTTTCCTGAGATGCTGTTTATTATTTGTATTTGTAAAAGTGTCTTTCCTTAGGCGAGTCATAACTTTTGTAGTTCCCTAAAAGAGAGGGAAAGAAGGAGGATGTATTATAATAGTTACCTGGAGGTGTTGTGGGGCAGTGTGTTCCGTGCCACCTCCAAGCAGTCCGTGGAGTTCTGCCTGGAGGTGCATCACCCCAATCTCTGCCCCCATCGTCATATGCCGTCTTGGTCACATAGGATTAAGGGCCACCCCACTCCAGTACGACCTCATCAATGAATTATATCAGTGGTGACTCTGTTTCCAAATAAGGTCGCATTCTGTGGTCCTGAGGATTACGACTTCCACATAACCTTTTTGGTCGGTTTAGCCCATAATAGAGGTTGTATATATTGAGCCTGATGGAAGTTGATGAGGGAAAGTAGCCTTGTTGGCCAAGGGTCTGCTCCATGCCAGGCACTGTGATAGGCACTTTCCATTTCTTTTTTTTTTTTAAAGATTTTTATTGGGGAATTGGGGGGATGGGAACAGTGCTGGGGAATTGGGGAAAGGGGAACAGACAAGTTGCTGTCGTTTTGTTCTTCAATCTAGTTGTGGAGGATGTTGCTTCACTGGCCCAAGTTGGCACCATCATTGCGCTCTTCCCGGGCGAGGCAGATCAGTCGCCGGCTTCTGGACGGCCGCTCACTGCGGCTGCTGGCCGCTCACGCTGGCTGCTGGCCACACACGGTAGCCCATGGCAATCCACTGCCACAGGGACTGCAGCCCACGCCGTCACCGGCGACTCATGGCAGCCCAGCTCCAGGTTGAGCTGTTGTTCAGCATCTTAGCTGTGGAGGGCAGTGTCACTGGCCCTCATATGTGGGATCCGAACCGGGGCCCTCTGGCATCCCAAGCGAGTTCTTAACCATCGCGCCACTCGGCCGGCCCGGCACTTTCCATTTCATCTGCTTGATTGAATTTCATTGTTAGGACAGATCTGAGGGTAGGGGGTGTCAGTTCCATTTTATAGGTGACGAAACCGAGTCGCAGACGTTCGGAAGCTGGCCTAGCCACCTGCAGCCTGTGAGTGGAGAGCTGGGCTGGGAGCTGGGTTTCTGACAGCTGGCGGACGCTCCTTCCACGTGCAGGCCCTTCCTTGCCTGCTGCTGCCCACCTTTCCTCAGGGGCCGCGCTCACGTGTGCACGCCTCCTTACAGCACCGGAGTACCCTCCATGGAGATGGGATGAGTGTATCCTGACGTTATTTGTAATTGATGTTTGCCTCCCTCCACTTGGTCTGTTAAAGTTCTGGGGGACAAACCCTCTTACTCAACCCATGTCCTGCTTTCTTAGCATCCCCTGCCCCTAGCCAAGCACACACGTCAGATAACTTTCTCATTACAGTTCCTGTGGCAGTTTCAGGCACAGACACAGGTGTGCCCACCCAAATACGCCCCCCAACGCAAGAGAGACTGAGTAATAGAGGTGAGGTCTCGGCTCTGACAACGCCGTGGGTTTCCTCAAGGGAGATGGAGGTGCCATGGGGTCCCCCGCCTGGTGTTCTGACAACCAGAAAGCCAGGTGAGTGCACTGTCTTCTCCACCTGGCTTCCTCAGACTGTCGTATCTTAAATTTCTATCGTTGTCCGAGAACGTGCTCCATCCTCATGAAATTGAACAAAGAGGCGAGCCTAGAGTAGTCTGAAGGGTCATGTCCCCATTCTGAATTGCCAGACACTGGAATCATTGTATGATCATCTTGGAAACTGAAAAATACCGCATAGGTCCAGGAGTGTCTCCACTTCAGTGCCACGGCCACCGAATGCCTGGCTGGTCATGGTCTCCCAGGGGGCTGGCTGCCCATGGAGGCAGCTGGGTGCTGTTTATAGTTCGGGTCTGCCCTGTGCCCAGAGCTGTTCTCCAGGGCTGTGCAGGCTGTGGCAGTCAGATGTAGGACAGACGTGCCCCGTGTCAGATGATTAAATCTTAGCACGAGCAATACCAGCTTGCAGAACAGGGCTATGGGGACTCGTCTGTGGTAAGTAAATTACATCGCTTATTTTAGGGGACATTTCTATTCAATTTAGGCTGAAACTTGATAGGCTGAACCATGCGTTTCTAAGCCCCCAGCTCCATTTGTCTGGAATCAGCCCTTTCTAAACAGGCAGCTCTCCAAGAGCAGTGGCCCCTGCGGTCACATCTGGGCAGCACCCTGCCTGCCAGGTGGCTGTAATCCCGTTTTCTGGGTCTCTGGTCTAAGTTACTCCAGTCCATATGCTTGCACTGTTATTTTCCTTCCACAGTTTTTTCAAGGTAATTTTATCTTGTTTATATATTTGAATAGGTAATAAATGCACCTGATTCAAAATTCAAAATGTACAAAAGGGTTAGGTGATAATGAAAAGTGTATCTCCCACCCCTGTGCCCCAGCAACCTCATTCCCCCCATCCAGAGACGCTGCTAATGTTGCCATTTTTCGTGTCATCACAGATATATTATATACAAATGACTTAAATGTGTGTGTGTGTATCTAGAGGTCTATACATTTATCTTTCCCCTTCTTTTCTTCTCTACTGATGACCCAAGTGGTAACATTCCATATATATCCCCTTGGCGCTGTTTTTTTTTTTCCCCACTTAGCAGATTTTACAGATCTTATTAGATATTAATAGCTTCGTCATTCTTGTAATGAGTTCTTTTGATATTATTTCAAACTTACAGAAAAGTTGCAAGAGGAGTATAAGAAACTTTCCTGTCTCCTTTACTCAAATTCACCAGTTGTCTGCATTTTGGCCCCATTTGCGTTGTAATTCCCTCTTCGTGTATATCAATATATACCCAGACACATTTACACGTTTGTTCTCAGACACATCTCTCTGTACATACATTCATGCACGCATTTTTTTCCTGATCCATTTGAGAGTATGTTGGAAACACGTGTCCCTTTGTCGTGTCAGCTCTTCAGTGTGTCGTCCCTGAGAACAAGGGCTGCTCTCACATGCTCAGAGAGCCTTTAATTGCACTTTCTCCACATCTCATTTTATGTTCGTTACGTGGGTATGCGTTTTGTTAATTTTTAGGACACATCTGCCATGACTTTTCCTTTGTGGGAGTGGAGAGGGACAAGCATGTTTTCCCCGCTGAGCCGACGAGGCGTCTCTCCCTGGACCCGTAGCCGTTTCCCACGTGGCCTTTCCCGTAGTGTTTGTAGAGCACCGGTCCTTCCCTCACATTTGCTCCGGGAGAAAGGGCATCCTTCCCTGGGAATGGGAGGGGGCGGGGAGTCCTTCCTGATCCTTGGTGCTTCACCTCGCTGCTTCTTGAATTGGACCTCTTGGAGAGGAAGACGGAGGCAGGAGGAATGTCCTAGGGACACTTGGCATCATTATTTAGTGTCCAAGGTGCATTAGGAACTTGTCAAAAAGCTATGGGAAAATGAGACCCCATTGCTTCCCACAGGAAGTCAAATTCAGTCTCACAGGTGTTTGTGGCGCATACTCTGTGCCAGCCGCACTGCCAGCCTTGGCCTCTACTCCATTCTTAGCCCTGAGTTAGTGACGAGGTCCCCACATGTTCCTTCGCCAGCTCCAGACCTCATTGCCTGCTGCTGCAGGATCTGTTTCTCTAAAGCACAACTCCAGTGTGTCACTGCCACGTCACACTTCGCCTAACCCTCGGCTGCCTGTCAGATCAAGCCAGGTGTCTCAGCCTGGCATCAAAGTCCCACCAGGTGTCACTGTTTTGTTGTTGTTGTTGTTTTTTTAAACTCATGATTTGCCTACACATGCCCTGCATTACAGTCCCACAGTACTAGCACTGTTCCCAGAATTTTTGCCTTGTTTGAAATCTCAACTAATAAGATCTCTTCCTTTTTTAAAGTCCTCTACCCTTTCATATCCCTTTTTAATCACTGATAGCTCGTGTGCCTTAGGTTATATAGGTATTTGTTTATTTACCCCCCTTTCCTACTTAGATTACACATTCCTAGGAGGTTAAGTTCATCCTGCTTCCCACTTCCCCTCATTTTCCATGTTCCAGAAAGAATTCAAGGCCGCCAGGCTGTATGTGAGACATCGCTGAATTCTGCATACCTGTACATGGCATGCAGTTGGCATAAGGTATTTGCAGGATTCAGCTTAATGAAAGTAAGAAAGTCAGTAATTGGTTTCAGTTTCAAGTACTGGGGATGTTCATATATTCAGTAATAACTTAAACAGCTTCATAAACAAAGTACACATATTAACTATCAACTTAATGTCATTAAAAAGGCAACTTCATTAAAACATACCTTTAGATTCTTTACCCAGATTTACTTCTTGTCTTTTCACTGAGCACATGTGCACTTTTGTGGGGAATCAATATGTATGTAATGTGATACGTGGATTTTCTCTATGTAAGATGTCATTATACACATATTAAAGTAATTATTTTTAATGCTTGGGCAGTTTCAGGAAACTAGTTCCTCAATGATAAAGTTGTCGGCAAATAGAAGAGCGTCTTTTAATCTAGTCAGATGGTGTTATTTGTTACATGTCTGTTTTCTGAGGATAGAAAGCCTTACATGAAATTTTTATCTTTGACAAGGTGATTTATGTACTATTATCTACCACTTATGCCTCTCACCAACCTCCACTCCTGAAAAAATTGCTTTGGGAGTTTTCTTCCCTCGTGTCTTACAGATCCACGAGCGGAAGAGATAAATGTGGAAGATCTTGTGAATCCTGCCTTTCATCGTTCTTCTCGGTGCTGTTCGGGACCTCTTTTCTTCCTCTTGAATGTCTTAAAGGGCATCAGCTGCTTAACCTTCCGTTGGAGTGAGCTACAGTCAAGTCAGGGTGTGGAAGGAGGAGGCAGAGCTTGGAAACAGATTGGTAATTGACAGGAAGTCATTGGGAAGGTTCTTGCCACCTGTCTTCTCACTGCCTTGCCTTCTCACTGCCTTGCCGAGGATCTGGTCCCTAAAGTAAGACACACTCTGTTTCAAGCTTTAGGTGTCTATATGATCACAGACTCTTGGTGGTGAGCCTTGGTGTAGGATTCTGCCAGCTAGCATGCTTTTGATGCTAGCAACAAAAGACCCAACTAAAAGTTGTTCAGACAATATGGAGTTTAGTATGTCACATGACAGCTCCAAGGTTACTTCAACGATTCAGTCATAGCATCAGAATCCTGAGTTCTTTCCATTTTTCTGCTCCAGAAGCATCAGGGCGTTTGCTTGCTCCTTGGGCTTCTTTCTGCCCAGTGGCCAGGATGGCAGCTGGAGCTGCACCACTACAAGTTGGCGCAACGTTACCTGGCCAAAGAAAGACACCCATGTCCTCCAGTGTGCATCATTTCATCTGTAACGAAACCCTGCCCAGAACTGCCCAGCTTCTTCCATTGGCTAAAGCTGGGTCACATGGCTGGCCCTAACCCAATCACAGGCAAGGAGAGATGGGATGCTCCTGATTGGTTCATATAAGACCTAATTTCAGCTGGGAGGCTGTTCTCCAGTCCACAGTGGCCTGAGAATGTGAACTTAACAGTGTTCTGTTGGCAACGAGGGAGGCTCCCAGTGTTGGCTTTTGGGAAGGCAACTGGGGATTTATTATTATTATTATTATTATTATTATTATTATTTTTATTATTTTTTTTTTAAGGCTAGGCCTAGACCTGCTGATGGCCTACAAAAGTTATTTTGTTCTTTGCTTACCCAGTGGCGACATTTGGACATTTTGAAACTCTATACTTTTGGGTGTGATATCTTACACTTGAAAAATTCTTCCTGAAACATTAAGATATCTGTAAGAATTTTTCATGACTATGAAACTACTTTAAAAATAACCAAAAAACTAAATCATTTCACACAAGACAGAGTTAGGGAAGGCCTCACAGTGACCCCTAGAGTTTTTTTCCTTTTTTTCCTAGAACCAATTTTCACATTAGGCCCTGGATAAAAAATTCTTCCTTTTCCTCTCATTCCTACTGGTTAATGAAACTGTTGAAAGGAGATTTTAATGATCTGGAAACCTTGTTTTTTGGAAGTCGTCTGTGAGCACTTGGAGCGTGGAAACAGTCAGGCACGGCAGGGAGGGGGTTGACCTCTCAGCTCCATGGCGCTCCCTTCCTGGGCACTTTCTGCTGTGAGATGGATGAGTAGCTGACAGGCTGTCTCAGACTCAGGTCAGCATCTTTACTCAGGAGCGGATCCCTTGCAGGTGTGCTGCGTGGTTGGCCTCTCGGGGACGGCTTCCCAGTGCCTGCTGTCATCGAGATGGATGGGCCTGAGTGACGCAGGATGTCCCCTCACATCTGGGTCTGCACCTCTTTTCCCAGCACTGTCATTATTGCCTTGCCGGTGCCTGGTGGTGATGGTGGCCTTGAAATGTATGCGTGGCAGGCATTTATGTCTATTATTTCTTTTCTGACCGTGAAAGACATTTTTGTTGGACAGAATATAGAACATACAGAAAGGTACAGAGGAGAAAACAAAAGTCGCCCCAAGTCCACCATGTGTGAATAGCTGCTCTTAACATTTAGATGTTTCTTTTCTTCAGGCTTTTTCCTCAGGCGTATCAATGTCCTCCCTCCCTCCCTCCCTCCCTTTCTTTCCTCCCCTTTTTCATTTTTCTGTCAGCATATCATGAGGATTACACAGAATAGAGATAATTTTGTATTTTTCCGTCAGTTAGCACACTATCTGGGGTCAGGCTGGATTCAAGTTCCACCTCCTGTTCTAAGCAACATGTGGTCATTACGTGCCTCAGTTTCCTAATCTGTGAAAGGGGATAAGGGACGTTGGAGAACTCATTGTCAAGATCTCTGTTGAGTGGCTTGTCTTGTGTCCAGCACTAATGTCTCTTGACAGATGTTCCCTTACATCTCGGCGACCAAGCTTTGTCGCATGTCTCCCCCCCTCCCACCCCACCCCCATGCTGTAAAGAAGGGCTGAAAGCCCTAGTTTCTGGCAGAGGAAAACAGGATGTCCTGGGGAGCCTTGACCAGGCTTTCTCAGCCCTGGCTTCGTAGCCCTTCTGAGCCCAGTGCTTCGTCGTGAGGGGCTGTCCCGTGCATTACCGGGCTCTCCCACCAGATGCCTGCAGCACCCTCTGCCCACTTGGGACATTGTCAAAACTGACTTTGGTTAATAACCACTGGGCTAGACCGCTCAGGATTTATCACCTGGGGCTGCCCATGGCCACCCTGAACAAAACTGGTGGCAACCACGATGAGCTGCACAGCTTCTGGTCCCCCATTTTCCTGGTCTCTGAATATCTGACGTGCGTCTTGTTTGAAGGCTCCAGGATCCAGACAGATGTCCTAGAATCCAAGGAAAGACCTACCCATGGCTGGAACCACACTGCAGCCAGGGCCACCACTTGTCCTTTCTTGACTCCAGGTCGAGGCACCTGTGGCCCCAGTGAGTCATCAGTTGAAAGGGACACACAGCAGGAAAGTCTCCAAGCAGTGATGGGACTCCCCCTTTGTCTCAGGCTGTGGGAATGCAGCTGCACACGCAGTACTTCTCCTCATAGACTCCCCGAAATCAGAGACCACTGGGCCGTCATGAGGAGGGGTGGCCCAGCCCGTTCCCTTCTCGGCTGAGAGCCAAAGCAGGAGCCTTCTGCCTGGCCGGGCTGCTGAACTCCATCACGAGGAGCCATCCAATGTGACGCTGCAGGTTCAAATAGCGCCGGACCCAGGCAACACGCAGGACAGAGCATTTGTCACATGTAGACGAAGTGTTTACTAAATCTCACTTCCGCAGGCTGCCGAGCTGACACTCCCTTGGTCCCTCTTGCCATGACCCTGAAGGCCGGCCCGGCCCAGCAGGATGGTCATTTCTCCCACCTGTGATTTCCTCAGAGGACTCAGTGGCAGGGTGATGGTGGCACCGCTGGCCTCCAGGGGGGCACTGGGGAGTTTTCCGAGGCTCGGGACCAGCTGTCAGAGGGCAAGCGTTTTCCTTCTTTCCCAGAATGATCCAGGGCGGAATTTTCCCGGTCTGGGGGGCAGAGAGGCTCCTGGTCCTCTGGAGGGCACGCGGGTCAACAGCATGGTGGTGCCTCTTTGCACACAGCTCGGGTTTCTTTGGTGGGCGAGAATCATTTTTGAATCGTGAATCATCAGGTGGTGGAAGGATGAGTGTGCTGTTGATTTCCCCTCGTTTATGGTCAGCTTATTACTGAAGCTGCGCAGGACTAGCTGATGTCCATGAAGACGGCGGTCCCTGGCAATCGGCGAGTTAGAGCATCTGGTATGCATGTGTACGTGTTAGGTGGCAGCGCAGAGCAAATAGGCTGCGACTTGCAGTCACCAGTGTGTGACCTTGCATGGGGGCTTATGCTCTTGTGTCTGTTTCCTTATCTGCAAATGGGGATGATAGCAGTACCCGCCCCTCAGGAGAGCTCCGAGGACTGAATGTGCTTAGACCAGTATCTGGCACATGGTTAGCGCGCAGTAACTATTTGTTAGATTTGTTGGCTCTGCGCTGCGTCCTTGGGACACAAAGTGTGTGAGTGCCTGTCTCTTCAGCAGTGTCCTGTGTGTAGAGGGCAGGCCGTCTTTGGGGGTGAGGGAACCGCATTGAGGTTCCTGGTACAGTGGTGGCTACTAGAGTCCCCAAAGGGATATGGTCATTAGACGTTTGTGGTTCCAGGTCTGTGTTTTGATGTAATTCCAGATTTTGCCTTTTGGCTTCTCTCTGCCAGCCATCGCCACACTCTCAGGCAACAGTGATAGTAAACGTTTCCACTTCTTTGCCTCTGGATTACCATCTGAATTTTATAGGCTCCTAGAAAATGCCTCAGTGAGTTTTAAAATGTTCACCCGACAGCGCAGCCTCTTGGTACCTGAATCACTGCGTGGTCTGTACCGGAAGAGACGAGTGGGTGGGAATGGCCCATGTCTGAGAAACACCTGCTTTCCTGGGACCAGTTGGAATGCACGTGGGTATGGCCTGAGTCGTGGGAAGGCAGCTTGGCGCCTCAGACTTGCTCTTAACAGTTTCTTTGGCATCATTATCCCGAGGGCGACCTTTGTGGCATGCACAAGCTACCCCACTGGTTGGGGTCTCTTCTGTATCTTGTAGAAGCAGCGTTTCCCACTGCCTGTGTTCCTGGGCCATGGATGTTTAAAAAAATGGAGTATCCTTTTCTAACTCATCCCCTGGTCTTACCTGGGGAAGCCATGGAACATGAAGATGACGTGGCTGGGATCAGGGTCCTCGATGGCCTGTAGGGCCCCCTTCCCGGAAGTCTGAAATTTCAGGACACACAGCACTGAGGGCTTCGGGGGCTGATTGAATAGCTGGGCCGTGAGCAGGTTTGCTCAGGTAGAAAGAGGTGGGTAAAGGGTTTGAAACCCACAGTATTCGTTCCTTCAGACTTCTACAAATGCTTTCTTTCTGTTCCTCTCTGATTGATTGTCACGTTGGTTAAGAAGAACTGATATTGAACTAAGGGCCTTGCCCAGGAGGCAGCTGGGTTGGGTTTGGAGGCCACACACAGGGCCCACACCATTGAATTTACGAAGCAGGCACTGAAGTCTTGATGTATTGAGCTCATACCTGTTGGGTTTGTGCCCTCCGATGGAGTAGGGGGCAATGCAGACATAGTCCCCACCCTGGCAGCCTTCTGGTAGAGTCCGTGGGGAGATGGACAGTGACAGGCAGTTGGGGACATGCACCGTGCTTAGCGGGTTTCAGCAAAGGTCAGGATTCTGCGACATCCTGGTTCAGTCCCCTTTTCCAGGGCTGCCTGGGTTCTGTTTGGGAGTTTTTAATGTTGGACTCTTGCTTTCCCACCTGCTGGTGACAAGGGTGTTTGTCTCCGGTCCTCTGTGCACATTTGCCAGCTGCTCCTTGACTGGACTGCAGACTCTCGCAGAATCAGCCAGATATATGGTTGCCCCTCCCCAGACCTGAGTTTGCAGTCAGTTCTCTTCATGCTGGCAGGGCCCACGGTGCTGCTGCCCTGGGCGCACCCACCAGCCGTTACCCCTTGGGGTCCTCTGGTTTTTCCCAAGATGAGTGGAAGAGGCTGTCACGGAGCAGCTGCTTCTGCTCTTAGACACCCACCAAGCAAGACATGAGTCTCACCATGTTGAAACTGTGACATGTGTTTGAAAATAAAGTTTTAATTAGAAGGAGCATTTCGCAGCCTCAACCTGGTGCTGGCTGTCTTAACATTGAGACTAAAATAAACTGGCTCCAATTTCTTGGCACAGGACCCACTCTGCCATTTTACACACTGACTCTTTTGGTTGGAAGCATGTGGTGTGGTTGTGTGTGTGTTTTCAAGACCTCAGGCTTCATTAAACAAAGGAGAGGGACGCGTTTGCCCCTGGGGTGGTGGGGGCTGCCGCACCATTTGCTTTAGCCTGTTGGTTTCATCCCACTTATGTTCACTTATGTTTATAAAATGCCTCCTTCTTTGTAAATGGAAGTTTAAGGACTTAATGGAAGGAGCCATGAGAGATCGCACTACATGATGTAATGCTGCAACCATGGCCTTTGGAGCCAGAGACGCTTAGGTTCATAGCCTTTTAAAATAACCAACTGAGGGCCGGCCGAGTGGCGCGATGGTTAAGAACTGGCTTGGGACGCCAGAGGGCCCCGGTTCGGATCCCACATATGAGGGCCAGTGACACTGCCCTCCACAGCTAAGATGCTGAACAACAGCTCAACCTGGAGCTGGGCTGCCGTGAGTCGCTGGCGACAGCGTAGGCTGCAGCCCCTGCTGCAGTGGGTTGCCATGGGCTACTGTGTGTAGCCAGCAGCCAGCGTGAGTGGCCAGCAGCCGCCGTGTGCGGCCGTCCAGAAGCCGGCGACTGATGTGCCTCGCCTGGGAAGAGCGCAATGATGATGCCAAGTTGGGCCAGTGAAGCAACATCCTCCACAACTAGACTGAAGAACAAAACAATAGCAACTTGTCTGTTCCCCTTCCCCCAATTCCCCAATAAAAATCTTAAAAAAAAAAAATAAAAAAAAAATAAAATAAAATAACCAACTGACTGGCAGGCTGTTTAGTCTCTGAGCTTCTGTACCTTTATTGTAAAATTGCTATGAAACCTTCTTTACCAGTTTAACGATGGTTATAGATCATCTATGCACAGTGCCTGGCACAGTAGCAGCTTAATAAATAGTATCCATTATTATTATAACCTAATGGCTAGTACAGTCCTTATCTTGCTCTGGGTCTCTGCCTGCGTCTCCCATGATATTTTCAGTGTTAGGAGGCCTCGACTGGCGATGCTTCTGGTTTAGTGAAGGACTGGCAAGCCCCAAACTAACTGCCACATGCACATGGGCTGGCAGGTGGGTGTGTCCCCGAGTGTCAGCTTGCATGTTGCGTCACCCTTCTGTCATGCTTATCCCCTCCCACCCTGCACCCTGCCTTCCCACCTCCCACTGAAAGCCATTACCAGACAGAAACAAAACAAACTGGCGCAGCCTAGGTACTAAAAAATAAGCCCTCTCTTGATTTCCTCGGGCCATGTACATCCCAGGTGACTGAAGGGTCGAGTCTTGACGTTTGTGTGTAATGCAGAATTTCTAGTCAAGACGCGTGATTAACAACAGGCTCCCCAAATGGAGCTTATGGTTCAAGTTGGAGATACTGACTGTGCCCTTGGCATCTGGGTTGGATTTTATTGTTGAGCTGAGGACATTGATGGTCACTCAAACTCACTTTTTTCTTAGTGCGGGAACCCCTTTTAAAACATGCCTGACCTATAGGCCTCGATCTGTACCCCTGATTACTATTGGAGATCAAAATTCTATCAGAAAGCAGCCCCTTTCCATTTTGGGGGTAGCATCTCTAATTTTAACTTACACTGAGCTGAAACCCCTCCTCCAGTGACTTCGCCCCTTGGCCTAAGAGCCCCCCCAGTATCTGAAGAGCATAGCTGTCTCTTCCCTCTAACTCCTCTTTCCAGGTGAAACTTTGCCATTTCCTCTAACTCCCATTCCTTGGGCTGTGTTTTTAGACCACACAGGATTCTTGCTGCTTTCTTCTGGGGGCTGTTCTCCAGCTTGTCAAAGACCCCCTTGGATTGGGTTTCATTTCCTGTAGCTAACCCCATTACTCCAGCTGTGCTTTGACCATTGATCTCTCTTCTTCTAGATTTATTTTTTATGGCATGCATTGTTTCTTTTTTCTTTTGCAGCCATGGGACACTATTGTCTCTGTTAGGTTTTGGTCACCTAGATAGCGTGGAACCACTTTTGTACCATCTTCCCAACCTGTTCTCGTGTTGTTGATTGTATTGAAACCTATGTATGGAGGGTTGCATAGAGCTAGATTAAATTTTATTTTCAGTATGTCTAGGTCTTTCCATTTGCATCTCAGGTAAGTTAGAGTCAGTAGCACTGGTGTTCTTCTGTTCTATAGTCTGGATAGTCTGGACAGAGGATGGTTTAAGAAGCCGTTAATTTCAAAGTCCTCCCACCTCTTTAACCCTGAAGTTCAATGACGCTGGCTGCCACCAGCAAGTCTGGATTACTGAGAGGTACAAGGAAAGAAGAGAAGAGAGGAAGAGGAAATATGGGTCTGTAGTGGAAAGTGGTGAGTTCCCACCAATTTAGTTATTTATTTTTAAATAGTGGCAGCTCATTGGACCCAAGACATTTTCTGCCTCCACTTAGTTCTGGCTTGGTACTTAGGTAGGACTGGTGTTGAGTCAATCTCACTAATAAGCCTAAAATAATCAGTTTTCCCCCAGTATGGAAAGCTGATTTTCTTGGGTAATTTTGTAGGTGACTGTGTATTGTTTGGCTTGGAAGAGCTCAGGCCTAATTATTTTTATTAGCTTTCGTTGGTAACTAACTGGATTTTCTCTTCCACCCCACTAAAGGTATTTACCAAAGACATGTACCCTTTTCCGCCTTCTTGTTGAATACGTGACCTGCTCCAATTAAGTCAGAATAGTGGTTATTATTGAAAGAACGTAGGATTTGCTGTCGGCGGACCTGGGCTGGACTTCTGGCTCCCCTTCCCTGTAGTCCTGGGACTACAGCCAGGAGACAAAACCCCTATGTGCCCCAGCTCCTTCCTTGTCCATGGAGAACGGTGGGAGTGTGGTGAGAAGGCAGTGATGGAACTACGTGAAGGGCACTGTTGAGGTTGGAAGGGTGATAATTAATCACCCTCTTCTCTTCCCAGAGTTTAGAGCCAATGGAGGAATATAACAGAGAATTCAGACAGATGGGAGATGAAAATGTCAGCATTACAGATAGAGCTGGCTGGACAACAGGCTTCGCGGTGAAGGCAAGTGGGCTTGGTCACTGCCCTTTCCCGCAGGAAGAGAAGGAAACGGCAAGCCTTGAATGTGATGGGCTCCAGTGACAGAGTCCGGAAGGCACCAATCATCATTTGCTCAGTGTCTTCTCCCAGACCGCCAACCAGGAAAGTTCTCTTCCTCCCTGGGAGAAATGAGTGAGGGGATGTTGAGGAGAGGTTGAATTTATTTCCTAGGCCTGCCATGACAAAGCACCACAGACTGGGTGGCTGAAACAACAGACATTTATTGTCTCACAGTTCTGGAGGCTGAACATCCAAGATCAAGGTTTTGCTGAAGGCTGTGAGGGAGAATCTTTTCTAGTTCTTGGCAGTTTGCTGGCAATCTTTGGTGTTCCTTGGCTTGTAGAATTATCACCCTGATCTCTGCCTGTATCTTCACATGGTGTTCTCCCAGTGTGCCTGTGCCTGTCCAGATGTCCGCTTTTTTTTTAAGGACGCAAGTCATGTTGGATTAGCGGCCACCTTGCTCCACTGTGACCTCATCTTAACTAATAACATCTGCAATGACCCTATTTCCAAATCAGATCACATTCCGAGGCACGGGGGGTTAGGATTTTGACATATGAATTTGGGGACAGGCATTATTCAACCTGAAATAGAGACCTAGTTTTTTTCCTTCCAGGAGAGTTGGAGGGTCTTAGGTATTAGTACCTAGTAGGTGCTCAGTAGTCTTCTGTTATGGATTGAATTGTGTCTCCCAAAATTTATGTGTTGAAGCCCTCATCCCATGTGGCTGTATTTGTAGACAGGACCTTTAAGGAGATAATTAAGGTTACATGAGGTCAAATGTGTGGGGCCCTAATCCAGTGGGGATAGTGTCCTTCTGTCCCCACCAGAGCAACTTTTTCTGTCTCTGCGTGCACACAGAGGAGGAGCCACATGACGTAGTGAGAAGGCCACTGACTACAAGCCAAGGCGGACCGGTCTCCTCAGAAGCTGGCCCTGCTCACTCCTTGATCTTGGACTTGCAGCCTCCAGAACTGTGAGGCAATAAGTTTCTGTTGTTTAAGTCACGCAGTCTGTGGTCCTCTGTCATGGCAGCCTGAGCAGACAAAGGTATTTTTCTCTCTTCCAAAGGTGAAAGCCGTGTGCGGCTCCATTCGTAGTAACGTTGGCCATTGTTGAGGTCAGGGCTGGTGAGCCCGCCTTTCCTCTGGCCCAGGGCAGGGTGGTGGCTTCTCCTCTGTGTTATTTCCAGGCTTCTGTCTTCCTTTAATGGATTGGATAGCCCAGGATGAGAATGCTTAAGCACTTTGCTTGAAGCCACTTGAGCAGATTAGGCAATGGAACCTGAGGGCAAATCCCCGTATGCAGAGCTCACTTGAGTAAATCCAGGACAGATACATTTAATTCCTTATTTCAAAATGCAATTCATAGTGACATGTAGATGTCATTGAGTAGCAAAGAAATGAAAGGAAGTGGGTCAGTGACACACTGCACTGTTTTGTGATAAATGTAGGCTAACTGATTTAATGGAAAAACCACAATTTAAGCGAAAGTGGACTTGAAAAGCGTAAGCCCTCGAAAAATCTCCAGCTACCCAATTATGGCCAATATAGAATGAGTGCAGCACTTTGAAGCTAAACCTTTTAACAGCAAACACTCTTGCTCTGCCTTGCAGCTAAAACCATTGCTTTAATTCAAAATATATTTTCTGGATGGTGACTATGTGCCTGGCTTTGTGCTAGGCATTAAGCGCCAAGAGCTGAAAAGCGTAGTTGCTGTCTTGAATGAGCTGACTATTTGGTGGGGCCTGCTGAGTGGACAATGGTCACACTGTATTGCAAGTGTTACCTCAGAGGGCAGAGGGAGGTAATTACAGCTTGCTGTGGGAGCACATTGGGGGAGGGGGCGTATTTCTCACACGGACTAGGGCAGACCCCAGGGTTGGCTTTCTTAACGAGGGGTGATGTTTAAGCTGTTTGTAAGTGTATCGTCGTGGAAGTGTGTGTAGGGGGGATAGCCCACTTTGAGGACTGTGTACACACAGATACTGCCTACTCACCTCCTTTCTCTCCTTCTTTTCTTTCTTCCTTCTTTTCCACCAGTTCTGTTTTAGTAAACTGACTCCATGGGGTGAATAAAAAGGCTGGATTTGTAGTTGATGCCAACTTCTGTGGTGTAAATATTTCTACCATGGCTACTAACATGACGTCAACTGGCCCACGAAATTTCTGAAACTATAACAATTGGTCACATGTCTCTACAGTTCCACTCAGCAGACCACTGCCTCCTACCCATCCATCATCCACTTATCCATCCATCCATCCATCCATCCATCCATCCATCCATCCATCCATCCATCTTTACATCCTTCCATCCATAAATATAGTTTTAAGCAAACAGAATCATAGGAATAAATCACATTATAGATTTTAGTTTCTTTAGTTAGGTCCTCTCATATTAGACAAGAAAACTGATATCTAGAGAGAGAAAGCGACTTTCTTAAAGTCTGTTTGTAGAGCTGCGGTACTGGACTATGGTCTTCAGAATTTAAGTTTGCAGCCGCCTCCCTTCGGTAAAGAAAATGCAGACTCAGATGTGGCTTGGTAATTCCCGAGGCAGAGCAGCGTGGAATTCATGTTGTACACACAGCAGCTCTGTCAGTGCCTGCTTTTCTGTGACAGTCCTAATACTCATGAAAGTGTTTTTGTTGTTCCTGTCTCAACAGTTGCGGGTTCCCAGCAGGCTCACAATTTCCTTCGTAGAGGTTTCAAAATGTCCCTGTTGAAATAACAGTCTTTTCCCAGTTGGTAGCAGAGAGCTTCAGAATTTAATTTAGCCATTGGCTCTTGATATTTATTCAGTTTTCAGTGTTTCTGGATTTCATTTCTCTCTCTCTCTGTTTTTCTCTCTTTCTCTCTCTCTGTTATAGACATCTCTCCTTTGGGACGCCAACTCAAGCCACCCATATGTGGTGTTAACCAGCTTCTTCTTAGGAGCCCCATTTGTGTTGGGGTGAAATTTCCTTGGACATACCTACGGAGTTGAAAATTTCTTTCCTCCTTCCTGGGCTTCTTGTAGTGTGTCTTGGAGTTTTTGGGAGATGAATAATTGAGCCTGCTTTTGATGGTCTTCAAATTGTTGTAAACTCTGAGAGAAAAGGGTGACTCTTGCTATCTGAGAAAGTTTATTTTTGAAACTGGAAAAATTGGCTGGTGAATTGAATGCTCCAGAGGACTCCATTTAAAATGTACTAGTGAGTGAAGAAAAAAAATAATAAAACCCAAGTTGCCAGGCTATGCATTAAGGTTTTCTTAAAGATTTTATTGGGGAACTGAGGAGGGGAACAGTGTTGGGGAATTGGGGAAGGGGACCAGCCAAGTTGTTGTTCTTCAATCTTCATTGTGGAGGGCGCCAGTCGCCATCTGGCTGCCCGATGGCAGCTCTTGGCCTCTAAGCTCAAAGGGCTGTGTTTAATCTTAGTTGCGGGTGGGCATAGCCACCATCCCATGCGGGAGTTGAACCAGCAGCCTTGTTGTTAAGAGTGCACGCTCTATCCAATGAACCATCTGGGCAGCAGCTCAGCTCAAGGTGCCGAGTTCAGTCTTAGTTGTGGGTGGGCATAGCCACCATCCCATGCAGGAGTCGAATCTGGCTAAGAGCCCACGCCTTATCCACTGAGCCATCTGCGCAGCAGCTCAGCTCAAGGTGCCGAGTTCAGTCTTAGTTGCGGGTGGGTGTAGCCTACTATCGAACAAGCAATCTTGTTGTTACACCAGCTGAGCCATCCTGCCACCTGTTAGCAGCTCAGTGACAGCTCAACTCGGGCGCGGTGTCACTGGCCCATGTGGGAATTGAACTGGCGGCCCAATTGCTCAGAGCTCATGCTCTTAAGCCAACTCTTAACCAACTGAGCCACTCGGCTGGCCCTAGGATGTCACTTTTGTAAAAAGTAAGCCAACAAATTGGTGGTTACCTCTGGGGAGTGAAAATTAGAGTGGCAGTGAGCTAAAGAGAAAACTTTCACCTTTTAATGTTATATGTTTCTGTTTTGTATAATTTTTTTTCTTTCTAATTATGAGCATGTAATAAAGGAAACCCAGACTAAACAGAAAGCATGGTTATGTTTTAATTGCACTCATCTGGACATGGGTAATAAACTCACTATTGTCTTCTAAGACAATTTGCCATTTGTCCAATATAAAGTTTACATGGGCCTAGATGATAAATTATAGCTTAGTAATTTTAATTTTGATTTTCAATTACAGTTGACATTCAATATTGTGTTAGTTTCAGGTGTACAGCACAGTGGTCAGACATTTATGTAACTTACAAAGTGACTCCCCTGATATATCTTGCCCCCGTCTGACACCGTGTATAGTTATTACAATATTCGTGACCATATTCCCTAAGCTGTACTTGTAACTTAGTCATTTTAGATACAATTAATTTTGGTTGCTAGAAAATGATAATTGCATCCACATTCAAACCTGCTCAGGAAGGATGGAAATTTAAACTTATGCTTCACTGTGCGTTCTCCCTCCCCATAATAATTTTGATCAATTCTTTCTTAATGAGATTAATCACCTGTTTCTATGCCCTGCCTGCCTATGCTGGTCATTGTTCAGGACTTCCAGCAGAGATTCTAAAAACCGCCTGGAGATACCCTGTGAGCGGACATAGGGCCATTATGTTTCTCCAGCGCTCCCTGATGATGGAGCTCTGGGCCGCCTTGGGCGTGGATGAGCCATTGGGTTTCTCTGGCCTGCCTGAGCGGCCTCCTGTTCCGACACCAGCTCTCCTGCCTCCGCGCTCCGTCCCCTTAAATGAACTCCTTTCATGCACTTGGCTGCCCTGTCCTCATCGTTAGGATGTCCTCTGGTGTCCCTGATCTCAAATTAGGAAAAACAGATTCAGCCCCATTCCCTGTGGCCCCGAGCGTTTGGAAAGGTAGGGACTGCGTGGATATTGTACAAGAAATGGATCAGTTTGGAATAGCCGAAAATGGAAAAAATCAATGTGACCTCTTCTCCGGGCATTTGCAAAATGAGGCAGGTTGCCTCTCCCTATGGAAACAATTTCCGGAAATGTGTGGAGTAGCCAAATGATATGTTATTGATGCGAAGCACAGTTGGGATTATGCTAGTGGAGGAAGATAGTTCCTCTGTTTCACAGTCTGTGCAGACCTCTTTTAAGTTATTAGGTTGAACTATGTGAATTACCAAATTGAGCTACCAGAAGTACAGTTTCCTCCAGTGCAACCTAGGAGAGTTTATTTGCTGAGCTGTAAGACATGGGAAATATGTGTCTACATTACGAAAGGACATGAGATGGACATGCCTTAAGGAAACCAGGCATCCTTTTTGTTTTATTTTTCATTTGAACCTGTCTGTAATGGTTAGTGTTCACTTAGCTGACACTTGGTTGTTGCCTCACTTGCTTTCAGAAAATATCTGGAGCAAAATTGGTTGCCTAGCAACATGTTCCAGCCCAGGAGGGTTGGAGAATGGGTCAGTGATTAACAATTATGTACAATCAAGTTTAAAAATGCATAGCAGCCTGCAATATCCATGCTCTGACCATCAGGAAGCATCAGTATTCTGCTGGCCTGGGTCTCTGGCTATTTTATGTGAATTAATTGCAATTGTGGTCTGGAACTCCTGGTTGCAATTAAGAAAAACTTCGCTGTGGAGTAAAATAGGCGCATGGTGCCCCTCTACACAGTATCCGTTTTGCAGAAGCATCTGACACCCGTCATCTGGTTGTCTGCCTATCTAGACACTCAGACCCTCTGGAAAGTGAAAAGAAAAATGAAGAATTTGGATATTTATGATTGTTGTCATTTCAACAAATTGGCCCTCATTAGTGAATCCTTAGTTTGCCAAGAACAAGTCCACACAACATGAGTGACAATGGCCCTGTCACTCAACCTAAATCATTCTTTCAAGAATTACGAATCCTGTGCAGGCATTCCTCCTGGAGTGGCCCAAGCCCTTAGTTGTTCCTCTTCCTTCCGTTCCAGCAAAAGAGAAGATAATTTTTTTTAAAAGATTTTTATTGGGGAAATGGGGGAGGGAACAGCGTTGGGGAATTGGGGAAGGGGAACAGACAAGTTGGTGTCCTTTTGTTCTTCAGTCTAGTTGTGGGGGACGTTGCTTCACTGACCCATGTTGGTATTGTGACATTGCACTCTTCCCGGGTGAGGCAATCGCTCGCTGGCCTCTGGACGGCCGCTCAACTGGCTGCCGGCCACTCACTGTAGCTCATGGCAACCCACTGCAGCAGGGGCTGCAGCCTACGCCGTCGCTGGCGACTCACAGCAGCCCAGCTCCAGGTTGAGGTGTTGTTCACCATCTTAGCTATGGAGGGCGCAGCATCACTGGTCCTCATGTGGGATCCGAATTGGGGTCCTGCTGCTCAGAGCTGGGGTCCCAAGCCAACTCCTAACCAACGTGCCACTTGGCCGGCCCGAGAAATTTTTTATAATCCAGCCCTTACTTAATCTTTCTGTCAGCACAAATATCAATGGTGTAAATCCTGAAAATGGCAGTAAAGCTAAGAGGCATTTTTATAACTCTGGTAAAGCCATTAAGACACATTGTATTGTTGAGAATCATTGACTGTAATTGGCTAATCAATTTTTAGGCCCTTTCCATTTGTATGTTGTTTAATCAACAAAGATAAACCGCCCTGCCAACCTTGAAAGCTCCAAGTCGGAGGACCGTGGCAAACATTTTGCTTGCCCTGCCTAAACTGCTTTCCAACAGAAATGTCTTAATTGGAGATGATTTATATTCAGAAGCGCAATGTTTTATTATTTGTCTGAAGAAGGAGAAAGCTGAATAAGCAAGCAGCAGCAACCGTTTTAGGCATCTCTTTTGACATTTATCTACACTCTTTATCCCGTAGCCGTTTATATAAAAATAACCTTTCCTAGCTCTTGCTGCTAATGCTTCAGGCTCCAGCTCCTGCATAGCTGTCAAATAGTCCCCATAACCTTTGCTTGGAGTCGGGTTTTGCTGAGGAGGACTTCCAAAACCTAGGCCTTTCCCCCCTTTTCCTCAGATTTTTACCGCCCCTGACATTTGTTCTCTGAGCCTTTGGTGGAAAATGGCTGCCATCTTAGTGTTGAGTGCAGCCCAGGGAGGTGGGCCGCTGTCTTGCTTTGTTGGTGGGGAAATGTCACTAGCCATGGCTGACAGGGGGGGTCTCAGGGTACGTGGGGGCTCTGATGTGAACGGGTGACGAACTTCCCTGAGATTTGCAAGAATCCAGTTTTTGCTTTTGCTGCCTTCTTTGCACTCCAGGGAAGGGGGAGAGAGATGACCAGAAGTAACATTTATTTAATGCCTATACTGTGTGTTTTTATTTCTCACAACAACTCTGTGAGGTAGCTAAACCCTAATACCTGCTGAGGAAGTTGAAATTCAGACAACATGAGTGATTAGCTCAGAGTCACATAGCTTGTGTGTGGAGTGGCTGCAGTTGGAATCCCATTCTGTCTGTCTCCAATTGTCTTCCTATTTCACTTGGCTGCTGGGAGCCTGAAAAGGCCTTCCCCGTTCCTGTTTCTCTGTACCAGATTTCCCCTGCAGGGCCCCTGGGGTGCAGGTTCGATAGCATGATGGTAGCTAATGGTTTGTGATTGTTTGCTGTGTGCCTGGCACTATTTCAAGAGCTGTGTGTGTGTTAATTTATTTCATCCTCACTCTCCTATTAGCTACTGCTACTCTGTTCTCACAGGTGAGGAAACTGAGGCATAGAGTTGTTGGGGCACTGGCCCAAGGTCACATGGCTGATAGCTGGGGACATCAGGATTTGAATCCAGGTAGTCTGACCCAGTGCCCACACTCTTAGGGGTTTACCTTCCATTGAATGTACCCCTGTCTGT
Source organism: Hipposideros armiger (assembly GCF_001890085.2). Taxonomy (NCBI): domain Eukaryota; kingdom Metazoa; phylum Chordata; class Mammalia; order Chiroptera; family Hipposideridae; genus Hipposideros; species Hipposideros armiger. The sequence continues at coordinate 1,433,224 of NW_017731731.1, forward strand.
TCAGCGCTCTTCATGCTCCAAGCAGCTAAGATGAAAGAAGAAAGGAAAATAATCAAGTTTTATAGAACTTGCTCCGGACTTTGTTATGGATAGTGGAGGCCATCGGTTTACCAATTGCCTTGATTCTTGGCTAATGCATTGATTTTCAGCTGCACTGGGATGCCCATCCTGCTACCTTTTCTGCATTTCTGGTCAGCTTCCTCTGCCTCTGTTAAAGGTCCTTGGAGCCCTCTCAGACGGGTGGGATGCCAGCTGTTCTCCAGGGACCACCAAGAAACCAACACTATGACCTGCAAATCACTCCATGGGGGGGGGGAAATTAAGTGAACCTGGAAACCAATATGATGCAAATTCCACAACTTCTAAATAGTGTCCTGTAAGTAACTAGTTCTAGGAAGCCAATGGAATGGTAAAAATCCAGCAAGTAAAAATCCAAAAAAGCCCGAAGCTCTGTGCTGTGTGTCCTAGTGCCTTGGCTTCTCACTCGGCACCCCAAGCCACAGCATCTTTGGGTGCCAGGGATCAAGTGATCCCTGGATCAAGATCGCAATGAGGAAGAATTTTGACATTTGCTTGGAGTAGGAAGGGCTGCAGCAGGTCAGGTCAGTTAATATAATGATGATGGTAATACCTGCAGAGTATTTCTGATGGCAACCTCTATTGAAAACATTTTGCATATATGAATCATTAATTGTGCATCGATCTCATTAGATAGATGCTGTTATTATCCTCATTTTACAGATGAGAAAAATCCACTCCGTTAAATGGACCAGGTCTGACAATTAAGTTCGCCAACTTGCCACCGTGCGCTTACATCGGCAGCACTGTACAAACAGCTTGGTAAGGTTTCATATCCTTGGTGTATCAGTGTCTCACAGCTGTGTTCCTGTCGACGTGTGGCGGTGTCTTGCTGAGCAGCGCTCATTATTGTTGTTGCATGTTTTTATGTGCCATCGCGAGAATGTCTGAGCTTGAATTAGAGCCAGGAAAAAAAACATTACATTTCTTATTAAACTTGGAAGGAGTGGAAGCGAAATCAGGGAAATGTTAGACCAAGTTTATGAGGATAATGTCATGAAGAAAATGGCAGTGTACAAAATGGATTAAACGTTTTTCTGAGGGGAGAGAATGTGTCACTGATGAAGTGAGGTCAGGGTGGTCAGTAATGAGCAGAACTGACAAAAACATTGCAAAAATTCATCGAATGGTGTGTCAAAATCATTTGCTGACTGAGAAGCATAGCAGACCAAGTAAACATTGATAAAGTTAGGAAAATCTTAACTGAAAATCTTGGCATGAGAAAGGTGTGTGCAAAAATGGTCCTGAAGGAACTCACCCATGAGCAAAAGCAAAGGAGAGTCGAAGTTTGCCAAGACCTTTTGGAGAGGCAAGACGATGTTTGGGCCGTGTTATCACTGCTGATGAAACATGAGGGCACCAAAACGACCCTGAAACAAAGCATCAGAGTGCACAATGGAAGTCAGCCAATTCTCTGTGAACAAAGAAGTTCCATCAGTCAAATCAAGTGTTAAAACTATGTTGCTAACCTTTTTTTGATATCAGAGAGATTATTCATTATGAATTTGTACCAACTGGACAGTTAACCAAGTTTACTATTTGGAAGTGCTGAAAAGGTTGTGTGAAAAAGTTAGACAAAAACAGCCTGAACTTTTTGCCAACAATTCATGGCTCTTGCATCAGGACAATGCACCAGCTCACACGGCACTGTCTGTGAGGGAGTTTTTAGCCAGGAAACAAATAACTGTATTGGAACACCCTCCCTACTCACCTGATCTGGCCCCCAATGACTTCTTTCTTTACCCAAAGATAAAGGAAATATTGAAAGGAAGACATTTTGATGACATTTAGGACATCAAGGGGAATACGACGACACCTCTGATGGCCATTCCAGAAAAAGAGTGCCAAAATTGCTTTGAAGGGTGGACTAGGCACTGGCATCAGTGCATGGCATCCCAAGGGAAGGACTTCGAAGGTGACCATAGTGACATTCAGCAATGAGGTATGTAGCACTTTTTCTAGGATGAGTTAGCGAACTCAATCGTCAGACCTCGTATATTGTAAGTTTAGGAAGATTACTATAAAAAACACATCTTAGAATCAAGGACATACAGTGCTTGGCTTGTGAGCTGCTGGTGCCAGTATTTGGCTGCTCTTCGGAACACAGATGCCTCCTTACTAGATGGGCTTTGGAAACTAGCTGAGATGTGCTGGTCAATACTATAGTTGGCATTTATTGAGTTATTACTGTATGCCAGACACTATTCTAAGAACTTGGCATGAATTTTTAAATCCTCACAGAAAGGTAGGTACTATGATGATGGTTATGCCTGATTTATAGATGAGGAAATTAAGTCAGAGGGGTAATATAACTTGTCCAGGGCTACCCAGTCAGTATGTGGCAAGACCAAGTGTCAACTGAGGCTGCTGGGCTCTCCACTGTGGTAGCCTGGGCCTCTGAGCTAAATGCCCCTGGTACAGCCAGGAAAGGGACAGTGACAGGGAAAGGACACGGCCGTAGGGCTCTGTGTGGATTAGAGGCTCTGGTCCCTCTGAGGTGCCCTTACCCAGGTGGCTCTTCACTCTCTCGTCGCATTCTCCCTGGTGTAGAATTGGCGGTTGATTTTGTTGGCTTCTCTTTGTGTGCACCTGAGTTCACCCCAGTAGTGAAGGATATGAACATAAAACATACCTGGGAAGGCAGTTAGTGGGTCTCGGAGGCACATTTCTCTCTGACCTCACAGCAACCCTGTGAGGCTCATACTGCATGGTCCTCTCCATGTTGCAAAGGGGGAAACTGTCCCAGGGAGGGTGAGCCACATATCCTTGGCCACACAGCAGGTGAGGGGCAGAGCTGGGCCCAGCCACAGGTCTGTAAGGTGGGGGTTGACTCCATGGTGGAGCCTCCTCCCTGTCCCCAGAATGGGGTGCCTGCTGACAACTCTGGGATTTCCTGCAGGCTCAGCTCCGCCAGTCTGCTGTTTCCGGAGCTTTTCTCCTCCTGAGCTGCTGCCTCCACACTCCCTGCCTCAGCAGACCGGAGCTTTCCAGAACAACAGGATGAGCTTTTCCACAGCCCCGGAATTGTTTTGCTATTGCTTTTGCCTCTGAGCACCTGCTGAGCTGATGAGCTTTTGAAATATCACTTGACTGTTGGATGGGGGCTGTGAGTAAGTTGCAGGAACACGCAATCCCAGCTGCCTCCTTGGAGTGGGCGGTGGCACGCGGAAGAGGTTGGTGGTTCCACCTCGCGCCCAGCCCGCTCTGTGAGGGGAGGAGATGTCTTCCTGCTTGTGAACCTGGCACAGGTACCCATCATCCTCCTCGTCATTTTTCTTCTCCTGGGCAGACGGTGGCAGTTTCCGTGCTGTGTTTCTCATACAGCTCTGGCTCTCCATTTTTGGGTCAAGTTTTATTTTTTTTTAAAAGATTTTTTTTGTTGGGGAATTGGGGGAGGGGAACAGTGTTGAGGAATTGGGGGAGGGGAACAGTGTTGAGGAATTGGGGGAGGGGACCAGCGAAGTTGTTGTCCTTCAATCTTAGTTGTGGAGGGTGCAGCAAGCTCATCTCCAAGTCCAGTTGCGCCGCTCAGCTCAAGGCACTGTGTTCAATGAGTTGCGGGTGGGTGTAGCCACCATCCCATGTGGGAGTTGAGCCGGCAGCCTTGCTGTTAAGAGCACACGCTCTATCCACTGAGCCATCCGGGTGGCAGCTCAGCTCAAGGTGCTGAGTTCAGTCTTTAGTTGCGGGTGGGCATAGCCCACCATCTTGAATAGGCAATCTTGTTAGGAGCACGTGCTCTCACCAGCTGAGCCATCCTGCCACCTGTTGGCAGCTCAGCGGCAGCTCAGCTCGGGCGCAGCTCACTGGCCCATGTGAGAATCAAACCAGTGATTCTGTTGCTCAGAGCTCGCACTCCTGAGCAAGGTCTTAACCAACTGAGCCACTCGGCTGGCATTTTTGGGTCAACTTTTGAGAATACGATACATTTTTGACCTTTTTCTTTCTGGATTTCTCATGTCAGAAAACTGTACACATATGCAGAATTCTGTATATAAATTCTGGATTTTCATTTGAATCTTTATACTCAGATCCTTCTTGGATATATCCCACCCCTTTATACCACAAAATCTAGTTTAAAAATTGGGTTTTCTCTTTATTTTCCCTCCTGTCAATTGAGGGCAAGTATGAAAAATTAAATGTTAGATTATCTGCCCCCCTTTTCTCTTTCCACTGTCCTTCAGAGGTCTGGCAGGAAAATATATGACACACTCAAAGAGGTGACAGCAGAGAGTTTAATGAACGTGTGTCATGGGATTAAGAAGCAGAAAGGGGGCAGTTAGGTAATAGGAGGAAGTGTGAGGTAATGGGGTAACAGGAGGAAGCCCCTCTGACTTAATCCGTTCCGACTGTTATAACAGAATACCACAGACTGGATGATTTATGAATGACAGAAATGCACTTTTCACAGTTCTGGAGGCTGGGAAGTCCGAGATCAAGGTGCCGGCAAACTTGGTGTCTGGTGAGAGCTCACTTCCTGGTTGATAGATGGTCGTCTTCTGTGTCCTCACATGGTGGAAGGGGTGAGGGAGCTCTCTGGGGTCTCATTTATAAAGGCACTGATCCCATTCAGGAGGGCTCCACCCCCATGACCCACTCACCTCCCGAAGGTCCCTCCTCCAAATATCACATTGGGGATTAGGTCTCAACATATGAATTTGGGGGAACATATTCAGTCTATGGCACTCTTCAACCTGTAGAACTAGGGACAGAGGGAGCGGGTTGCCTGAGAGGTGTAACTTGTGGAGAGACCCCCTAGGTGACCCTGCAGGGAGCAAGCAGGGGACCATGCTCCTTTGTTCTTTACTCTCCTGGAAGCTACAGCTATCGCCCAAGGGGTTAGAGGGCCACAACCTGGTTGATGCGGGACATAGAGGTCAGCCTCTCAGGGCACAGGTCCCCACGGAAAAGATGGGAATAATCTAAAGGGCAACCAGAGAATAGTTAGCACATCCGCCTTCAGATTCTTTTTTTTTTTTTTTAAAAGATTTTATTGGGGAATTGGGGGAGGGGAACAGCATTGGGGAACCGGGGAAGGGGAACAGACAAGTTGCTGTCCTTTTGTTCTTCAGTCTAGTTGTGGAGGACGTCGCTTCACTGGCCCATGTTGGTATTATCATTGTGCTCTTCCCGGGCGAGGCAGATCGGTCGCCGGCCACTGGATGGCAGCTCACAGCGGCTCACGGCAGCTCAAAAGCTCACAACCGCTGCAAGCCAGCCCCACTGCAGCCTACGCCATCGCCGGTGACTCCCAGCAGCCTAGCTCCAGGTTGAGCTGTTGTTCAGCATCTTAGCTGTAGAGGGCAGCGTCACTGGCCCTCATATGTGGGATCCAAACTGGGGTCCTCTGGCCTCCCAAGCCAGCTCTTAACCAACGCACCACTCGGCTGGCCCATATATTGTTTCTTCAGATGTTTTTAAACCCAGTGTTTTAGTTTTTTTCCCCACTCTATTTTATTTGTATGCCTGTCATTACAAGGTCACTTTGAAAGGTTTCATTACGTTGCATGATGGCGAACCAGTCTGTCTCAGTATCATAGGGAACTGTATATAAATGAACTCACATGGCATTATGTTCAAAGGTAGTTTTCCCTCATCATAGGATAGCTTGATGTATAGAAATAGGCATTTCTAGATTTTTCAAAACGAAAATTATAAGTGGTGAAGCAATTGAGAAATGAAAAAATGAGTGTTATGCTGTGTAAGGAATTATGAGGCAGTGGGTGTAAGTGACACCACCAAGCTTGGACATGGGAGTCTGGGGTCTGCTGCTGGCTCCTGCTAACACTTGTTCTGTGACCGTGCATCTCTGTAAGGTGGAGTTCCCATTGCTAACGAAGACTTTCTCCTTAAGCAAACTGTCGTCAGGCTCCTCTGAGCCCTCTTTATGAGACTAGACCTGGACCTTGATACCTGTACTGTCTTTGGCCTGCCTTGCCCAGTTTTAGCAAGAATGCTGCTAAGTCAGGTTAGAGTGGATCCCGCACCCTTGATATTTTAATCACCCTGGGCTGCCCTCAGCAAGAATCATACTGTCTGTTGGTTTCAGAAAAATTCCCCTACCCTGATGTTTCCTCTCAGTAATTTTCCGGCCGCTGAGCCCGTCACTCTGCTTGTTTGTTCTATTTGGAGTTGAGCCCCATTTCTCTCCTCTATTGCAATAGTCCTGAATAAAGTCTTCCTTATTGTAAAAGCATCAGAATAAGTTTTTCTTTAACATCACCCACCATAAAACCTTGGAATTGTTTGGATCCTCAATTTCGAGGGCCACGTGGAGCTCGCTGTGAGGAGCCCACTCACCCCATTGGTAAACTGGCTCTCATTGTTGAGAAGCCAGCCTTGATTTCAAGCTTGAAATCGATCTTGACTTTTACTCATTTATCTCAGTTCTCCCTTTCCTTGAAACCTGTTCCCTCTCTCACTAAACAAATATATTAGCTTTTTATATTTTAGCCATCTCAATGAAAATGCTTTTAAGCAGCATTTATGTTGCCCTTCTTGGTTTATTTAACAGGATTCTCAGCCTGGTTGAACATATGTTGCAGACTCTGGGATAGTGTTCGTGTAGAAGGTTGCAATTGGGGTGGTGCCCCAAGGGGCTGGAATCTGTGTGGACTCTGTCTTCATAAACCCCTGCATTGCTCTGCTTCTCGGCTTCTAATTTTAAGTCCTTTGTTTCTTTCCTCTGCTGTTAGCTCTGGCTGATGTCTTGCTGGATACAGTTTTATAAATGATGCGCTTTTTCTTTCATGGGATAAAGTGTTAGGGATTTGTGAAAGCTGTTTGTCAGTCAGAAGTCTTTTTTCTTTCTTAATTTCTAGGTCAATGGCTGTGTTCCAGATGTTAACATTATCAGAAGCCTGACCTCCACATGGTGAGCAGTGTACACTCTCATATATGCCCTGTATGCTTTGAAGGACTTTCTAGGTGCAAATATGAATGTATTTGCTTTTTCATTTGTTTGTCATACGTGTATGGCCCTAAATCTGTGCCTGGTGTTTATTACTTTTCGTCCCTGTTTTTTCTGCATGACCTCATTCATGGGTATATTTGAAAATAACAACTCATATAGGATCAAAACAACCAAAGTCATTTGCTTGAAGAATTTTAGGATGACAGTGTAAAAAGAAAATCAGATTTATTTATAAATATTTCAATATGACTCTGAAAAACTAAGGATTACTTTTGTTGAACATCAATGCAATATTATCATGTGTAAAAAATGAACAATAATTCATTTCTTAATATCACTAAATATTCATGTTGCGATTTTCCTGATTACCTCATAAATATTTTTTCACAGTTAGTTAAAAATACCTCAGGTTAATCAAAGGATTTAAACAAAGTTCACACATTGCATTGGTTGATATGTCTCTTAAGTCCCTTTGAATATATGTGCTATCGGTCCCTCTCCTGTTCTCCCTTGCAATGTATTTGGTGAAGAAGCCGGATCTTCTGTCCCGTGGAGTTTCTCACGATAGATTTTGCTGCCAGCATCCCTGTGTTACTTAAGATGTTTTCTTGTCCCTCAAATTTCCTATAAACTAAAGGCTTAATCAGATTCAGGTTCAGTTTTTTGGTAGAAGTATTTCATATGTGATAGTGTAACTTCTGCCAGGTGACACATTCCATCTCTTTTTGAAATCTTAATATTGACAAGTGCTGTTAATCTGATGATCCATTGTTAGGGTCCCATCAGGTTTTTCTCCTCTTAGTTTTAGCAGCCATTATGGATACGTAGATCAGTTCTTTATTTAGGGTCTGCACTAAGGTGATAACTCTCATTCTGTCATTTATTCTGTATTTATTAGCTGGAAAATTTCTATAAAGAAGAACTTTATTTAAACCTTTAAAAAAAATTACCTGGCGGGAATAGTTTGTATATAAAAGGCAGAATAATGGCTTTGTTATTTCTTCTTATTTACCAGATTAATGAATTAGTTCCATATTATCCTTAAGATGATCAGTGAATTTTTTATGAAAGATGTCATTCCGAACTCTTGGATTGTTAACATATTTGACATTGGGATAAGGATTTGGTGGAAACAGTAATAAAAAATCGCCTCTTTTTTTAGATGTCTAAATTCTACTTGAAACGTGTTTCTATAGACTAAGAGAAGGAGGGAAGGAAAGGTGTGGAGTGAAAAAGGAAGAGACTAGGAATTTATAAGCATAATTGAATAGAAATAGGATAAAGAATAAGCATGCTAAAAATAAGAGATGGAAAAAAAAGGAACCACCTGAGGAGGAGAGGACTAAGGGGTGATTAGGGAGGTGATAGGCAGGAGGGGAGTGTGTCAAGATCCAGATCGCAGAGGGCCTCGTAAGCCATTGTAAGGACGTTGGGGGCCATGGGATGGATGTGCCCTTCACTTATTTTTTAACATAAGAATATATTGTTGGGAAGGGGTCAAGGACAGAATCAGTGAGACTAATTAGAAGGTGACCGTGACTAGAGGACTGGTGATGGAGGTAGTGAGAACCAGCCAAATTCTTGACGTATTTTGAACGTAGAGGTGACAGGATTAGCTGAAGACAGAATGGGGTATGAGAAAGGAGGAGATATCCAGGAGAGGGAAGAGCCACATGTATTTGGGGGATAAGAGGTGACAGTGGTGGACCTTGGCTGCTCCCTGGGCCCTTCTTGGCCATTCAGCAGGTAGGAGTTCAAGGCTGGGAATGGAAAGGCTTTTGTCTACTGAGCTTTTCATTCTTGGGTGGTGGACAGATTCATTTTCTGGTAGACCAATTACCTCTTTTAACTCGGTGACCCCTAGCCTTGCCTACTGCCAGCTACTAAAAGGGCCAGGCAGTTTGGGGAGGTTACTACTGAACCTCTAATGGACACCCAGTTCAGAAGATAAGCCCCATGATGGAGTAGAGGCTACTTCGTTGAGAGGTAAACACTTGTATCTTGAGAACAAAGGTTGCTGAGAACTGTTTCCTCCCTCGTGTCTCTACACTTGATTTTGGTTTTAGAAGGATGATCCTGGGAATGGTGGGCTTTGCTCAGTGTCTTGGTGGGTAGCTTAAGATCAACCCAATCTCTTTGCCTTTTCCTGCCATTTCTTACAGGCAGGTCTTAAGTGTGCTCTGATTCACTCCTCCTTTCTAGCACTTTGAGGACCAGAACAGTGCTTGGCAACTTATACTATGGGCCTGTTTTTGTAAATAAATTTTTATGGGAACACAGGCACACTTACTTGTTTATGTATTGTCTATGGTTACTTTCATGCCATGATGGCAGAGTTGAGTAGTTGCAACAGAGAATATATGACCCACAAAGCCTGAAATATTTACTATTTGGCCTTTTACCAAAACCAGTTTGCTGTCCTCTGGACTAGGAGATAAGCAGAGGATGAATAAGGCTCACACAGAAATATTCCTCATCACTAAAATGCCGCTCAGCCTTAGTACATGTGGCTGTGAAATTCTGTGGCTCACCAATTGTGGCTGAGTTATTAAAATAACTTTATGCCCCTTTGTTCATTCTGCTGCATGTTAGATGACATTATCCTTACATTTGAAAGGAAAAATAATTCAACATGGATAGGTTCACTTTACATGTGGCATCATTTTACTGGGTAGATAGTTGAATATTGGTAATCCTGAAGTTTAGCATTTTGAGACCTTATTTGCTGTACCCTCTTTCTCACATAATATAAAACCTTCTCTTCCATATGAGCAGACTATTATGTTTTGCTTTTGTATGATAAAAAATTCTCCATCCTTTCCGTGAATATGTCATGTTAAGTGTTTTCAAAATAAGTAGGCTTGCGTATTTCCTCCTAAATGGAACTCAGCTAGTTTTATCTATGCTATTCATTTTGTCTTTTGGCTGTATTGTGTGTTACATTATTATGGATGACTGTGGAATTCTTTATGTAAGAAAAAAAGATTAAAATAGATTTAAAATGTAAAGGACTTTTCTTTCTTAATTGCATCTTAATGTAATAAAAGCCAGAGTGTAATTATTAAAAGTGATAGAAAAAAAAGAATTAAAACAATAAAAATTGCTTAGCAAAGATCCTGTTTCGTAATGCATTCAGAAATAATTGGTATCATAATGTGTAGTTAATAATCTTTGAAGTATGAAGCTTGGGAGGGTAGGGGACCTCTTAGGACTTGGTGATGTTTGAATTAGTTGCTATGGTAGCACTTTTGCATCTATGCACAGATCGTAGCATCTTATTACCTGCCTTGTTAGTTTTTTGTCTTTGTTTGTTTTTGTTGTTGATAGAGGGAGATACTAAAAGAAGGGCTAGGACAGAGGGTCCTTTAATCTTGATCAGACACACCCACTACTGCCCTGGATTGGTCAAGGAAGAGAGGAGAGGAGAAACTCCGCCGTACAGGCAGTGGCTTTAGCTCAGACCGCAGGGAGATTTGGGAGTCGGTGCAGACCAGGTGGAGGACCTTTTTGGCCCAGGTGTCAGGTTGGTCTGGGGCTTACGCTTGGAACAGGCTGAGAGGCCTCCTCGGCTCGTGTTCTAGACCTGCCCCCTAATCTGCCCCGTGGATCTCCTTGCTGAGATGGCCAGGAATGATGAGTCCAAGGAAATGTACCGCCAGGAAAAAGGGGAGGGAATGGACTTCAAGGCTCAGAGGCAATTGGCTCCCTGAAGCTTGGGAGACCGGAACACGCAAGATCATAAGTAAGAGTCCTGGGAGAGAACATTCCAGGCAGACCTGAGCTTTTATTCGCTATTCCTTTGGTTCAGGAGTTCCTTGCCCATGACCATGACCGTCATGTCCAGGCTACTTCTCAGAGAGCTGGTGGTGATGGGTGCTGTTCATCGTCCTCTGGTTGCTGAATATCTGAGCTCCAGCCTCTTGGAGGAAGTTAGCTCTGTGTGACTGTGAAGAGGCTGTTGTCAAAAGCCACACCAGAGCTTATCTTTTGAGAAAATCATGTTGGGGGGTATAGGGAGGCAGCACTGCCCAGTACCCTAATTTGAAAGAGACTACTGCTGCTCAAAAATTTGGGGCCTGTTCTTTGGAAATAGCTTTTAGAGTCTGGGGTGTATTCTATGAAATATCTTCAACAATGGCAAATATTTCTCTTTTTGAGTGGTTTTGATTTTCAGTAAAATTCTGAATGCAGTTGCCCATCAATTGGTTTTCTACTTCCGTTCTTGTCCACAGAGTAGTCAGAGGGCTCCAAATAGCACTGAAATCTCACCATTCCTCTGCTTGGCGCATCCTCTGACTTCCTCCTATGGTGGGTTTGAAAGCCAGACTTCCTGCCATGGCTGCAAGGCCTCTGGTGATTCGGCCCCCTCTCCCTCTCCCCTCCCCTCCTCTTAACTTCGGGCACCCCCCACGCCCTCCTTGTGGGACCAGAACACTGCCAGCCTCAGGCCTTCCTCCTGTGTGCCAGAGATGCTCTTCCTCTGGCACCGCCTGGCACGCCCATCACTTCCTGCAGGGCTCTGCTCGAATGTCACCTCCCCAGACAAGCCTCCCTGAGAATGGCCTGTGAACAAGCGGCACCTCCCAGCCGCCCTCATCACCTGTCATTACGCTGCTCAAGTCTCACCATAGTACTCGGGGCCATTGGAAGTCTCTTTCTTGTCACTGTTCCCAAGGCCACCAGCGGCCTGTTGCCTCAGAGGCTGCCACAGAGCAAGTGCGGTCACTCGGACACGTCTGCTATGCAGGATAAATTCTGCAGTTGGATCGTGTCTTATAAAGACTTTCCCAAGATGACTACATTGAGGGAATAGTTCTGATTCAGGAGTATGTGTTTTGACCTACCTTGATAACAAAACCAAGCCAAACTAAGACCGTTTGCTTATCAAGCCTCATGTGTTGGAGTGGTCCGCTGTGTGGAGGTGTATAACACAGGGTGTCGATCTTCCTGTGGTTTTAGACCTTAGTAGCCCCCCCTCCCCAACCCGACGCCAGCACAGTTTCACTTGGTTAACAAGGAGACTCCCGTAGACCGGGGCCTCTCAACCTCAGGACTGCTGCTGACTTTGGGCTGGGTTATTCTTTGTGATGCGGGCTGTCCTATGCATTGAAGGGTGTTTAGCCATATCCCTGGCTTCTGCCCATGGGATGCCAGCATACCGTCCTGTTTGTGACAACGCAAGTGTCTGTAGCCATCACCAAATGTCCCTGGGGACGGGGAGTAGAATCTCCCTGGGGGAGAACCATGGGTCTAGAAACACCTGCATACCCAGGAGCCTGCCAACAACCTTTTGTACCATCCTTTATCATTTACCCACTAGTGTGCATCAAGTTTGTGAGTGTCTACCAAAGTATACTGAAACAATAGCACGTTGTTTAATTTGGGATTATGTTGATGCCTGGAGTTTTGTTTTGTAATCTACATTTGTGGTCTTAGCTTCTTTGTCATCATGGTCCCTAATTTTTTCCCTTCATCATTTATAAACTATCCCTCTCCAAGGAGGATGTTGCTCTTGTGTGGTCATTGTGCGAATTTGATACTTAAAATCACAGTCTTGTCTGGAAGAAATCTTGAAGAATCTCTGGGCAGTGCATGTACAATTAATGTCAGCATCATCCTTACCATCTTGTTCATCTCTGTTATTCTAAGAATGAGGAAACTAAGGCTCCAAAAGGGACAGCCATTCGCCCAAATCATGGTTCATGCTGGGGTGATGACTGTGGAGGTGTTTCTGGAATTTGCTGCACTTTTGTTTTCTGTGCGGGTTGATGCTGTAACATTAGCAGAGCTCTCAGGGGGTTCTTACCTCCCCCTGGAATCACCACTAGAGCCTGAACATAAAGTGCCACTGTTCTAGGCTCATCGAGGATTAGCCGACCAAAAGCTCTTAGCAAAGATGATCAGGGAGGGTTTTAGGGGAGACAGAGAAGTACCTTAAACAACATAGACTTTTAACTGAAAAGGGGAGACTGTGTGTGAAAAACAATGCAAAGGGAGTCATAAGAGGAGGAAGGATGAACCCCCGGATAAGGAATTGAGGGGCGCAGTCAACCAAATGGGACACGTGGATCTCATTTAGATCTGGGTTTGAACAGACCAACCCTGCGTGCACGCGTGAGAATCAGAGACATTAAAAATCTTAATGGATAATTGTAGTAAAGAAGAATTTTTTTGAGGTGGCTGTCGAAATAGTATTGTGATTATTTTTAAGAAAAAGGTCCTTCTCTTTTAGAAATACGTATTAGAGTATTTATGGATGGCATAACACGATGCTCAAGATTGTCTTCAAAATAAATAATGCAGCGCGGGAAGACCACAGTGAGACAGGATCGACTAGTTGCGGTTGGATTATGGCTGCATGGGGATTATGTAGCCACAATACAAAATTCTCTAGTAAAGAGTTAAAGAGCAATTGAAAGCTGATCAATTTGAGTCCATTGCAAACTCCTTTGCAATGAAAAAATATGGTAAGTAATCAATGTGGACATCTATCCATTTTTAATCTTATCTTGAAGAGACCCTTCCAGGCCCAGAAGACGCTCCCCAGTTTCCCTGGCAAAGTCCCTTTGCCCTGAGGGACAGGTGCGTGTGGGAACAGGAGCTGGAGGAAGCTTGCCCTCGTCAGGCTGGCAGGGAGGCTGCCTGTCCGAGTGCACTTGGCTGCTGGTCCCCACCGGGTGTTGCCCTCCCTGTGCCAGCAGAGAACCTGCAGTGTCCCTGGGGAGCTGTGGTGCTCCTGGGAGAGAAACGTGAAGGCCTTCCTCCCTGACCTCATCCCTTCTTCCCCTCCCAGAAATGATCTGGGAACCAACTTGGTTTCCCCCCCATCTATTTTATTATCGAAATGTCATATAAGTATATATGCTCTTTGTAAAAGCTATACAGAATAAAAATGAAAGTTCCTTTCTTTCTCTCTCGCTTGCCATCAATTTTATTGCCCTTTCTAGAAATAAGCATTTATAATAAAGTGATAAAGGTATTTTAGGTTTTTTTTTTGTTGTTATCACCATGTCAGATTTTTTCTTTCAATAATGCTAAAAATTTTTTAAGCAGTCACAGAAACTTGTGAGTATAGCTCAAAAGAACTTTCTTAACCTCCACCCCCAAACCCCTCCCCTTCCTGGAACCCCCTGAGAGTAAGTTACTGACTGAGGTGCCACCACCCTGGAAATCTTAGTGTGTATTTCCTACATCCAGGGACATTCTCCAGCATAATCACAATATAGGCACCGATATCAGGAAATTGATATTGACACATTGCTACCTTCTAATCCTCAGACTATAGTCAGATGTCGCCTCTTATTCCCATTATGTCCATTATAAGGAAAAGCTCTCCTTCCGAAACATACATGTGTTGCATTTCGCTGTCCTGTCTCTGAGTACCTGTTAGGAGCTCTGCCTTATTCTAAACCCGGGAACTTATCAGCACAAGATATAGACAAAAACCTGTCTTTGTGGAGCTTGCATTCTAGCAGGGGTGACAGGAAAGCAGGAAACCTATCAAATACTACATCCTGTGGAATGTTAGAAGGTGATAAATGCTATAGATAAAAGTGGAGCAGGACACAGGTAATTGGAGTGCAAATTTTTTTTTTTTTTTAAGATTTTTATTGGGGAATTGGATGGGAACAGTGCTGGGGAATTGGGGGAAGGGGAACAGACAAGTTGCTGTCGTTTTGTTCTTCAGTCTAGTTGTGGAGGACGTTGCTTCACTGGCCC
>NW_017731731.1:1448934-1450046 GCF_001890085.2 Hipposideros armiger
TATGCTGAGGTGCTGCGTCAGCCTTGCTAAGGACGCAGTCAGAGAGTGTGCCTTGCACCAGCCTCTCCTTTACAGCTCCGGATGGGCCTCTCGGTCCCCGGCACTTTCTGACGCTCACTTTTCCCTGGCGCGTCTTCTTTCCTCCCTTGTTCATGGCGTGGCCCTTCTCTACACCTTTCTTAGCACTTTCTGCCTTGGAGAACTTCACCGAGCCCCTCTCCCCCTGGTAGTGCTTACCCTGGAGCAGGTACTGCTTTAAGCACTTAACAGTTACAAATTCATTTAATCATCAGTCGCAGCCTTAGGTCGTATTGTTTTTTCCATGTTATAAGTGAGGAACTCGAGGTTCAGAGAGAATATATATGTAACTTGCCCATGGTCACACAGCTAGACGTGCTGAGCTCAATCCCAGGGCATTTGCTCCAGTGTGTGCGCGCTCCTCATTGTGTGATGGACACACGTCCATACGTGACTGCCCTCCCAGCTTCAGCCCTGTCTGAACCAATTATTCGTAACCAATAACCACAATTTAGGGTCCTAAAACAAGGTAGACTTAGGATTTCACAGTTCCATGAGTCAAGAGCTCAGGTGCAGCTGAGTAGGTGATGAGGCTGGAGTCAGGTGTTGGGCAGACTGTGTTCTCATCTGGCGAAGGAAATGCCTCTGGGCTCATTCACGTTGGAGGCAGAAGTCACTGCCTTGCGGTTGTGAGACCGAGAGCCCTGGATTCTTACTGACTGTCACCTGGAGGCCCGTGTCGGCTGTTTCTCACACACAGCCCCGTCCTTAGGCAGTTCACAACCTTTGTCAAGAAAGGCCCTGTCTGCTAAGATGGAGTCTCACATAATGAAATGTAATCAATGGAGTAACATCTCACCGCTTTTGCTATATTCCATTGGTTAAAATCACGTCACAGATCCTGCCCACAGTTGAAGGGAAGGGGTGGGACAAGGGTGAAGATCACTGAGGGTCCCCGTAGGACGTGCCCTTCATAGATGGCTCACTGATCTGGGAAATTGAGCCCCAAACCACAACACCACAACTCACCGCTCCACCTCCTCCAATTCTCTGATGTCTGTGTTACCACTTTCTTCCAGCCACCAGATTTTTAG
>NW_017731731.1:1451851-1458788 GCF_001890085.2 Hipposideros armiger
GTATTGTTCTGTACACATGAAACTGATAATAAAAAAATAATAAATAATAAAAAGAAATAAAGGAGGCACTTTGGGGAGATGCCAATTCTTTTGATAGGAAATAGACTTTTCCTTGAATTCGGGGAGGGATGGAAATTGAGTCCTGTCTCTGGTTAATGACAGCCAGTGGGGACAAGGGCAGTGTCCCCAGGGGCCAGTGACTTGCGTCTTCCAACAGCCGCATTCTCCCAGAGTAGCTTCCCCCTCACCCCACCCCACACCCGGCCCTCCCTTAAATTCTGCAGCAAGGCCGGGTATGTGGTCGCTGCCCAATACCAGACTGTTGCCCAAAGAAGTTCCCGGGGTCCCATGCACCTTCCTTCTTTTTTGCAGCCTGCCAGACATTTGCTTTTCTACCTGATTGAATTATGTCTTGGCATGAGCATTTTTTGTTTTGTCTTCGTGAGTTTGCAGGGAGCTCTCTCATGGTACTTTACACAGTAGGTGCCACGACACCAAACCCAGTCCTACTCAAGAAAAAAAAGGGAGTTGGGACAATGGCAGGGCAGGTTTCTCCGTGGAAGCAGCTGGTATTTTCCTGAGTGGAAACTTTGGGGAAGGATCTAGCAGTTGATGGAAAAAGTAAAACAAAAAACAGCAACTGTTTTTCTAAGCAACTGCTGTGAGTCTGGCATTGGGCTAAGTCCTCTACATCCATTGCTTCCTTTACTCTCCAAAGCCATCCGGGTAGGTGGGTACTGTTAGCACACTTGCTCTTGCAAATGGGGAGACTGAGGCTGGGAGAGGTCAAGTACGTTGGTCACAGACATCCTCAGGAGTGGTGGCCAGGGGACTCACCTAGGCAAAGCTGGAGTCTCTGACCCAAAAACTCAAGCCCAGAATTTGGGGGCTTGCCAGCGGTCATGTAGAGATCATTCCTTCTGAGAGCTGCTGTGGTTCTGAACATGGAGTCTGAGTGACAAGAAAGTTGGAGCCCGAAGTCAGAGGTGGGGCTGGGAAGGAATGTTTTGAAAACGTCTTGATGGTCAGCCCCCGTGCTTGGGCTTCTCCAGGTTGCACTTCTAACTTAGATTCTGTCCTCTCATCTCGGCCAGTATAGACGTTTTTGGAGCGACCAGTGTTTCTTCTACTGGAGGCTCAGTGAGCTCTCTGAAAGTGAGCACCAGTGCTTATTATCGGGTCATCAGAAAAGCCATGGCGTATTTTGTCTGTTTTTCAAAGGTCATTTATTTATATAAAGAACAAAGATCAATCAATGATATATTGCCCGTTTTGTTCGATAACCTTTTGCCATCTTTCAGTGAGCTTCATAATTCCTCGTTCATAGAAGGACCTGTCTTTATTTGCGAAAGACTGAACAAGGTGCTGATTTACAGCCTCATCTGAATTGAACATTATACCACACAAGGCATTTTGAAGAGAGCGAAACAAGTGGAAGTCTGATGGCGCAGGGTCAGGCGAGTATGGTGGGTGTGGCAACACATCCCATCCAAGCTCCAATAATTTTTGACGGGTGACCAAACATGTGTGATCTTGCGTTGTCGCAATGGAACACAGCTCCTTTATAATTAACAAGCTCTGGACATTTCTGGGTGATGGATTCATTCAATTGCCGACAGTACACATTTGAATTGATTGTTTGGTTCATTGGTAGGAGCTTGAAAAACACGACACCTTTAAAATTCCACCACACTGAGAGTGTAACCTTCCTCTGATGAATGTCTGCTTTCCATGTCGTTTGAGGCGAATCATCACATCGGGACCAAGACCATTTGCACACTACATACTTGTAAACAATCCACTTCTGATCACCAGTTATCAGTCTCTTCAAAAAAGGATCGTTTTCCTCACGTTTGATGAGCATATTACAGATGTTTATACGCGCCGTCAAATGAACTTCTTTGAGTTCATGCGGAACCCAAATATCGAGCTTGTTTGTATCCCAGCTTCTTCAGATGGTCGTGAACGCTTGAATGATGGATGTTCAATGTTTCTGCAATCTCTCATGTTGTGTAACGTGGGTTTGACTCAATCAATGCCTTTATTTTGTTCATCATCAACCTCGGTGGGCCTCCCTGACCGAGGAGCGTCGTTGAGATAAAAATCACCATGGAATTTCGTGAACCATCATTGGCACTGACGTTCTTGTAGAGCATTGTCACTGTAAACTTTATGCAACGTTTCACAAACTTGACGCACATTCTTCCCTTTATGGAAAGTAAAACGTAAAATATGGCAAAAATGCAGTTTGGTCTTCCATCTTCAACTTGTTGTAAAATCTCCAAAACTCAATCAAATCACTCAGTTTTTTTTTTTTGAATGAAGCTAGCACTGTCAGCTGTCAAATGACATAGCAATAACATAGATGCAAATGACTCTAGTACTTCCAAAAATGAACTAGTGCCATCTGTCGCAAACATGCGTCATGACTTTTCCGACAACCCAATATTAGCTCAGGACGGATGGGACTGTGTGTGCCGCCTTGCCTCTGGACTGGGCGTCTGGGTCATGAGGTATGGTGTAGCCACAGATTACATGCCCATCCTCAGTACCCAGCAGCAGGAGGTTGCTTGTCATTTCCAGTTGCGGAAATTTTGGCTGAAGGCAGCGTTTGTTTAAAAACAAAACAATGACAACACCCATCCCTCCTGACCCTCCTCACCCCTGCCTGAAACAAACCTCCCCAAAATCAACCAACAGATGCCCAAAACACCCTTCGTTTCTCCCTGCCCCCCAACTGCATTCATTTTTTCTGGGTCAGGGAAGGCTAATTGATAATTTCAATGGATACATTCAACTCAGGAAGTAATGGATGGTAGTTTTAAAATGGCTCTTGGATTTTATAAGGATTTGGGATATCCCCAGTCTCCTGTGAAAATAACAGAGCCTTTGGGTATGGCAAGGAGTTTGAGTGTCTGAGATCTCTGCCAGCTTGGCTGTGGTGGGGCAGCATTTGTGACAATAGTTAGAATTCTATGCAGTTGCTAAAGGCCTGTGTCTCTCTTTTAACTGGAATTATAGACATCCAGAATGACAAGGGGACACTTAAAATCTCCTTGATTTACCAGACTATTTGCTACAAAATTTGCACCTTCCATGAGGGAGTCTTTTGGAGTGGGCATTGCCCCTCCTTCAGCAAAACCAAACTGTAGTATAAAAGAACTATGGTTAAAGAACATTCCAGAAGACACTTGACCTAACCAGAGTAAGGCTTGTCATGGCATTACAGAATGTCAGAGCCGGCAGGGAAATAGTGATAAAATGAATTCAGACCATTCATTTTACAGATAAGAAACCGAGGCCCTGGAGTTTTAAGTGTTTTGCTCAAAGTCAGGATTCACTCATCACCTTAAACTATTTCTCACATTACCCTGTGGCATTTGATGTTGTATTCCCTATGCTAGGTGACATTTCCCAGGGAAATGGTACCTACTTGTTGGGTGTGTATGTGCCATTGAGTCAGCTCTGGCTCCTGGCGACCCCATGAATGAGTGACATTCCACAATGTCCTGTCCTCACAGCCCTGTGCAGCTCCTATAGATGCACGCCTCTGCTGCTTTTATGGAGTCCGTCCATCTCATATTGGGCTTCCTCTTTTCCTGCTGCCTTCTATTTTCCCAGCATTCTTTTGTTTTCCAAAGAACCCTGCCTTCATGTGATGTGCCAACATAGAACAGCTTCAGTTTTGTCATTTTTGCCTCCAGCGATATTTTAGGCTTAATTTGCTCCAGGACCCACTTGTTCGTCTTGCTGGTGGTCCAGGGTATCTGTCGAGCTCTCCTACAAGCACCGGATTTCAAATGAGCCCAATTTTCCCATGTCAGCCTTTTCATGTCCAGCTTTCCCATCTGTACATACTAATTGGGAATATGAGGGTATGGGTGGATCTTAGCATGGGTCTCTAATGACACATCTTCGCTCTTAATGATCTTTCCTTAATTCCTCCATTGCTCCCCTTCCGAGCCTCAGTCTTCTTTTGACTTCTTGGCTGCAGTCTCCATTTCAGTTGATGACTGAACTAAGTTAAGCAAAAGCAGTAGTCATGTTTCTATTCTCTTATCCTTAGGAAGGAATGCTGACATGTATTTTTTTTTATTGTTAAATATTTAATGGCAGACTCCAGTTAATTTGGATATTAGGTCATTATTTATTTGAGGTCCTGATAAATAGTCCTCTCTCATTTTTCCTCAAGCTGAGAGATTTCACTTTGGTGCTTGTGGGGAAAGTAAATATGGAATTTATATTGTAGCAATTAGTCATCTATCCTAATTGTTTTCCTTGTAAATTCCCAGATTACACATGATATGCATCAGTCCGGGCTGCTGAAGCTTTAAAACCATTGCGACATTGTAGATATTTCACTTCTCCTTTGAAATTTCAGGCAATCAGGAATTTGGTAGAAACCTGCCTTTCTTAGTTTTAAATCAGGAAGCTGCATTCCTCAGTTGCTGTTTTCCTGTGCTGATGCAGGCTGACTCAGCACTATGCTTTTTGATGACAGGAAAACCAGTGCAAATTCTAAATTTTCATGCCTCTATTTAAGAGAGTGTATTAAAGTTGTTTGATAACTGCCATTACAATTTCCCTGGGATAGCATATCTTTAACTCTTTTTGTATAAACACAGGTCCCACTGCTGGGAGCTAAAGAGATTAGAATTGATTTTCTTGAAATTTTTCACTTAATGAAATCTCATCAATTTTAATGTGAGACTGGGGAGGGTCCAAGGTTAACAGTTTACAGACTGCGGCTTCTCTTTGGGTTTTCGTGAGGCTGTACTCCTGAGGGTCAGGTTTTATGAAATCTGTTCTAAATGACTTGTATGGGCGCCAGTTCTGTGTGATGTTTTATATTACATACGCGGTCAGATTTATGTTGCCTACAGTGCGTTCCAAGTCCTAGTTTTTAGGGATTTGCCAGAGAGGTAGGGATGCTGTTAGCCTACCTGAGAATGAAAACTTGGAAAACCATAATAATTTGGGGCTCATTATACAAACCAGGGCTATAAAATAAGATTTTTGAGGTCCCAAATAAGCATATCAGAAATTGTACTTTGAAAGCTGAAAGAGATTTACAACTTGGGATTCACAACAGGAGTCTGAGACCTGGGGATTTTATTTCAACGGTGGTGGTGGTGGGGTCAGCTGAGATTTCTTACACGAGGCCATTAAAACTGTTGGGGCCCCATTAGAACTTGAATCAAGTTATGGTACCTCTGCCCAGAAAAATGTATGCACACGCCATCCAAATTTTTTTTTTTNCACACACACACACACACACACACACACACTTTTGCCCCTGTCTCTCTCTGGTGTTTGTCTAATTGTGCAACCTTTTCCCGATGAGCAAATAGCTTCTCTCACATTTCTGCTCTGTTCATTCCGAGCTTGTCTGCCCCTTTAGGCATGTCCTCAGCACCCTACTTGTTCTACCCTGGCAGCACCCCCACCCCCCAAGCCTCCTTGATTCCCCCTGAAGCCCACTCACTCCTGGTGCTTTTTACCCCGGCTTCATGTGGGCATCACCAATCATGACTTAAATTGGATTACTCAACCACGTACAGACTTGGCTAACTTCCCTATACACAGTGTTTTTCTTTCTTTTTTTTTTTATTAAAGTAAGGTTGGATGAATGATCTGAATTAAAACATTCATGAGAAAAACATGATACGTTAAATCAAGCATGCTGTTTGGCAGTGAGTCACCCAGGACGCCTGTCCCTTCAGTGGACTCTGCCTGTAGTCGGGCACCCTAGATATCGGCAGGCGTGGCCGGTAGCCAGTGCCAGAGTGCCTGTGGCCAGCTGCCTGGCTGCGCCTGCTGCACCAGGCCTGCTTTATGCTCCCTCCTCAGAACTACACACCACTCCATGGTATCATGCCGATGACGAGGCCTGTCCTGGCATGTGGGCTGTCAGCCCTATCCATCTGTGGGAACTTTGTTCCTCTTAAATCCTCAGTTTGGCTTCTTAGCTTAATTGACTTCTGGATGGATGAGGTGCTGCTTAATGATGTCTGAAGCCTATAGGATGGTTCTGATGGGCTCTCAGGAGGAAGAGGCCGTCTTGACCCCCAGACCCCTCTGTGGGTCAACACTGCTTTGTCAGGGCCTTTTGGGTCCCCGCTGTGTGCTCTGCCCCTTCCTAAGCCCTGGGAAGTAAGAGGTAGAGAGAAAGCACTGGTTCTGCCTTGAAGGAACTTAGATCTGGGTGGGAAGCAGGGTACCCGTGAAACAGAGCAGCCAGAGGAAGAACCGCCATGGTTACTTAGGATCTGCTTCCTGCAGAGAGTCAAGGACACACATTGGAGAAGGGCCTTGGACTCGCTTTTCTAGAGAAGGGGAGAGGACCCAATGCTTAGGGTAGGGAAGTTGAGAAGGACGTCTTTCAAGGAGGCACTTTGGTTTCTTATCCACTCTGCCACCCTGTGTCTTTTGATTGGAACACTCAATCTATTTACATGTAATGTGATTATTGATAGGTGCGTAGTTATTGCCATTTTGTTATTTGTGTTCCTGGTCTTCATTAGTTAGGTTGTTTTTCTTTTTCCTCTGCTTAAAGAAGCCCTTTTAACATTTCCTGCAATGCTGGCTTGGTGGTAATGAACTCCCTCAGCTTATGTTTTTCTGGGAAACTCTTTATCTCTCCTTCAATTTTAAATGATAACCTTGCTGGATAAAGCAATATATAATGAATAATGTTGTAAATAATTTTTAGGGGGCCAGATGGACTCATGTCTTGTTAGGGAGACCACTTCATAGTCGGTGTAGAGGCCTGACCACCGCACTGTAATTCTGAAGCTGATGTTGAATAATATTGTATGTCAACTATAATTATATATACATATTGTCATGGGATGTGGAGTAGAGTGTGGGAATGGAGTCAATGGAATTGTAATAGATAAGTATGACATCGGGGGTGGGAGGGCAGTAGATGGGGGAG
>NW_017731731.1:1464253-1491754 GCF_001890085.2 Hipposideros armiger
CTGTTGGCAGCTCAGCAGCTGCTCAGCTCGGGCCGGGACTCGAACCACTGTTGCTCAGAGCTCAAACTCTTGAGCGAGCTCTTAACCAACTGAGCCACTCTGCCGGCCCCATCCAACTTTTTGTATACAGGTTTGAGAAGTTCATGGATTCTGCTGGAGTTGACAGACTGACTCATTTTGTCATGCGTATTTCAATTTTTGTTCTAGAATCTTGGTGTCTAGTTCTGTGCTGAGCTGTGTAGTCCCAACAAAATTTTGAGTCTTTCTTGATTGTCCTTTTCAGATTCAGTGTTGATGGATTGACTTCTGATGTAGCATTAAGAAGTTATTCTTATAAATTAGAAGCATTAAATAAACTGCATTGCTGCTTTTTCATGAAAAACAACAAAACAAAACAACAACAATAACAAAAAACCTCGCTGTATGATTATATTTGAAAAACCATTTTCAAAAAGTCAGATCCTACCTCAAAGGGTTACACTAAGAGTTAAACTGGTGAGGATTATAGCAGAATGTTTAGTCGGCTCTGAACCCAGTTCTAAAAAGTGTTTTGGGCTGTGGGCCATCTTAGCTCTCTAAGGTAATTGTCTTGCGGGAAAAGGTTGCCTCCCCTCACCTGCCATGAAATCTCTGACATTGTCTGAGGAGCTGGCCCGAAAGGATCTGTTCATTACTTCTTGCCCATTACTAGAGGGTTTAATTATCCCCAATGACACAAGCAGTTGGGGAACCTGACAGGCCCGGCCATGTCCCACATTGGGCTCTTTCATAACCCGTGACTTCCCATCTTTTCCTTCCTTTGTTTTTCAGAGTTGAAACTGAAATGAAAGGCTCAAGTGTCTCAAGTTTTCTATTAGTCAGGGATGCTTTCTGCTTAAATTACTCCAAGGCAGTTAAAAGTTGCTTTCATGCCTGGATAATGTGTACGTATAGAGAGACAATTGAATTTGGTATTTAATATATTAATTCACTGAAACATGGGCTCACGTCGGACCCATCACTGGAGACTTGTAGCCCTGGGTCTTCTGGCCTTTGCCTCTGTGGTCTGGGGTGGTAGGGTATTTTTCTTTTAGTTTATTTTCTTTTCTGAGTGTTACTGAGGTTGTTTAAAATGCAGAAGTCCAGGGCACTATCTCAGCAAAGTCTGTCTCCTTGTCCAAACTTTAGTCAGGCCCCTCTGAGGCCTGTTTTTGTCTAGGCGTCAACCTTGGCCCCCGGCTCTCTCTTTGGCCTGCCTAGCCCAGTCTTAGCAAAATAAAAGCTTGCCAAGTTAGCCCCCCACCCTTGATATCTGACTACCCTGGATATCTTATCGTTTCTTATCCCCAACTTCGATGTGTACGTCCATGGCCTGCCTTTAGCAGGAATCCCCCTACTCTTGCTGTTTCCTCTTAGTAATTTTCCATCCATTGTGACACCCTCCCCTGCTCCTTGCCTATAACACCCCACTTATCCTTGTAGTGTTTGGGGTTGGACTTGGCCTCTTTCCCTTATTTGTAAAACCCCTATTGCAGTCGTCTTGAATAAAGCCTTCCTTACGATTTTAACATGTCAGAATATTTTTTGTCTTTAATAACCTCTAGATTCTTACTTGATACATCCAAGATTGGACCATGTGCATTAGTGAGGAAAGGCTAACTCCTGAAACAAAATCCAAAATCACAGTGATTGAACAAAAGTTTATTTCTTGTTCACATATAGTTCTCTCCCGAATGGTGATTCCAGGACCCAGACTCCTTCTGTATTGTGGCTCTGCCATCTCTAACGTGTGCCTACCATGGTCACCATATTCCTGTAAGTCAAGTCATGGAAGGGGAGAGAGCATGAAGGTTTGTATGGGGGGAGGACACACCTCTTCCACTCACATTCTTTTGGCTGGAATTAAGACACACAATCACTTTCTCTTCAAAGGAGGCAAGGAACTGTAGGCCAGAGGAATAGGGAATAAGTGTATTGAGTACTAACCCATGGATCGCATTTTATATCTTGTTTTTTTTTTTTTTAAGCTGAGCCATCCTGCCACCTGTTAGCAGCTCAGCGGCAGTTCAGCTTGGGCCGGGAATCGAACCGGCGACACTGTTGCTCAGACCTCATACTTTTTTTTTTTTTTAAAGATTTTATTGGGGAATTGAGGGAAGGGAACAGCGCTGGGGAATCAGGGGAAGGGGAACAGACAAGTTGCTGTCCTTTTGTTCTTCAGTCTAGTTGTGGAGGACGTCGCTTTACTGGCTCATGTTGGTATTATCCTTGCGCTCTTCCTGGGTGAGGCAGATTGGTCGCAGGCCTCTGGACGACCTCTCACGGCAGCTCTTGGCAGCTCACACCGGCTGCTGGCCTCTCACGCTGGCTGCTGGCCACACACGGTAGCCCATGGCAACCCACTGCAGCAGGGGCTGCAGCCTACGCTGTCGCCGGCGATTCTTGGCAGCCCATCTCCAGGTTGAGCTGTTGTTCACCATCTTAGTGTAGAGGGCAGTGTCACTGGCCCTCATATGTGGGATCCGAACTGGGGCTCTCTGGCGTCCCAAGCCAGCTCTTAACCAACGCGCCCCTCGGCCGGCCCAACACCCTTTAGCGAGCTCTTAACCAACTGAGCCACTCGGCCTGCCCTATGGATCGCATTTTAAACAAATGTCACGTGTAATTCTGATGCAGGGGTTGCTTGGGCCACACCTTGAGAAATACTGTACATAATGATTGCCAAGTGTCTTCCAGTCTTAGTGTTCCATGATTCTGTTGTGCTGGGACTTTTTACACAGCAAAATGCAAGCAAGCCCTTTCGAAGTGAAAAGAGAAGTTGAGCAAGCAAAATCACAATTGATTTTTGTGCCCATATTTTAAGTTTGGAAATGATTGTTGCCCTGCTCAGACCAGCTGATGAAATGGTCAGGGTAACCACATCTTCTTCCCAATGGCCCACAGTCGTCCTGATTTGGGAACACACCAGGATATTACCTTCAGGAGCCTCATTACAGGATTGGGAGTACAAGAAATGTGCTTGTTTCCCTGAGCAACTACAGTGGATGTTTTGTCTTATTCCTTTGTCTCTTTACCCACTGAAGACATAAGGGTTTTCCTAACTTCTTTTGCTTAGAATCACAGATTTGGGGCCATGAAAGCTGACAATATCTGCTATTGACTCGGTCACGTATATTGTGATTTTTAAAGAGGCCAAGGATTTGGTTTTATTTTATGTCAGGAGTTGGGCTAAAAGCAGACACAGGGGTGGGGAGGGACAGCGTAGTGATCAGTTCTCCTTAATTCCACCAAGGACAGTTAGGGAGTGAGAAGGAATATTTGGATCTGTATGATATGTGGTTTGAGCAAATTGTACTCGTAAGGGAAAACTAGATTGTGAATACAGAGTCTTTGAGACTTTTTTTGGGTTTCTAATTTCTCAATACCATCAGTTGCAAAGCTAGCAAACATGACGTAGGCTACCGGATGCTTTCTAGACTGAACATATTACTGACACCATACAATATTAACATTTATACAGTACTTATATATGACCTTTGTTTCTCACTTCCTCATCTGAACACTAGGAGGTGTTGTACTATTTTATCTCTATTTTACCAGATGAGGGAAACAGACGTTGAGGCTCAAAGAAGTTAAATAATTGTGCAATGTTGTATTGTGGGCAATCAAGACCCTGTTGACAATCAGAACCGATGGTTTTGTTCCTTCTTGTTCTGATTTGTTCTGCATTAGCCATTATATTCTTGGACAAGCAGTGGTTTTTGGAGAGAGCTCCCTCTCTCTTTTACACATAGATTACATGGTGCAGAAGAAAGCGGTTCTGTTTCCTTTTATGGCAATTATGGTTTCTGGATTAGCATTCAGTACTACCATTTTTTTGAGGATGTGGGTAAAGTCAGTTTTGTTTCTCACCAGCCTTTGATGGTGTACACCATGCTTAGAGTGTATAGGAAGTTTATAAATACTAATGACTTGTCAACTATGGTGTCTTTTAGGGATCATATTATAGGATATTATCAGTCAAATGCATTGTAAGGAATAGAATGCATTTAAGGTTTCTGTTACTCTTCTCATTGGGTCAAGGGAAAATGGTATTGAGTCTCTTTGTAGCCAAGTTCAGTTTTTAACATTGTGACAACCCCCTCCTTCTGTCTCACTGCTTCTGGTGAATTAATGGAGATGGCAAACTACTCTTCCTCAGTCCATGGCAGACATCACCAATCAACTATAGCACTTTTCCCTGGACATAATATCAGGTGGACACTACTGATCATAGTTATTTAGCATATTAGTTGATGCTAAATTCTCACCTCTGGTTAACCATATCCCTACCTTTATTGTCAAATACCCCAGTAATTAATTTAGATCAGTTGTTCTCAACTGGGGACAAAATTGCTCTCCTGGAGACATTTGGCAATGTTTGGAGTTATTTTTGGTTGTCACAACTGTGGCGTTTGCTACTGGCATCTAGTAGGTGGAGGCCAGAGATGCTGCTAAACGTGCTACAATGCACTGAACCCCTTGTTCATCCCACATGACAAAGAATTATCCACCTCAAAATGCTGATAGTGCCAAAGCTGTGAGATCCTGATTTGATCTCTGAAGGGTTTCTTAGTAGTCAGTTAGGGAGGATTAAGAAGTTGGATACCATGGGCCTGCTGAGTGGTGTGTTGGTTAAGCATTGGCTTGGAAGCGTGAGCTCTGAGCAGCAGGGCCCCGGTTCGGATCCCACATGAGGGCCAGCGATGCTGCGCCCTCTACAGCTAAGATGGTGAACAACAGCTCAACCTGGAGCTGGGCTGCCCTGAGTTGCCAGTGACGGCGTAGGCTGCAGAGGGTCTGGCTGGCAGCGGGCGTGAGCTTTTGTGAGCTGCCGTGAGCCACCGTGAGTGGCCGTTCAATGGATGGCGGGCAGCTCCCTCACCTGGGAAGAGCACAATGATAATACCAACATGGGCCAGTGAAGTGACGTCCTCCACAACTAGACTGAAGAACAAAAGGACATCAACTTGTCTGTTCCCCTTCTCTGATTCCCCAATAAAATCTTTGAAGAAAAAAGAAGTTGGATACCAAAGAGTACTTTGGAGACATATCAGAATACCTGAAAGAACAGGTGAAAAAGGGGTTAGCTTAAGGTAGGTATGTGCACAGATCTACTAGTTCCCTCCAGTGCCCTGTTTGAGAAACACAGCATAGAGTGTCATCTTATGGAGCAGATCACAGACACATGAGTGGCTTAATAACATGGTCACCTCTTGGACCCTTTTGTTGTTTGATGCTTAATAGAGTTAGTAAAGAGTAGATGATAAAAGTGGCCGCTCCATTCATAAGCTTTTGTGTCTTCACTCCAGAAACGTTGATCTTTTATTAATAAAGCAATCTGAGATTTGGATGTAGCCACATAATGTACATTCCAAGCTAGTGGAAGCGATCTGTTCCAAAAGAAAGAAATAGTTGAGTAAATGAATATCCATGTAATAGAATATCCATGTAACATCATTTAAATAGTTTCTTAATGACATGAGAACATTTTTAGGATATGTTACGTAAAATAAATTAGGTAAATAACTGTGTATATAATATGTTCTTAACTTGGCTGTATTTATACCAAAAATAGACTGGGAGACTTGCAGTTTCAAGAGTGAAGGACTGTTTTCTCTACACTTTGATATATTTTCCAAATTTTCCTTAATGAAGACAGGTTACTTTTGAGATGAGAAAAGTGTAAATACAGTTGATTCTTGAACAATGTTGGGGTTAGG
This sequence comes from Hipposideros armiger, assembly GCF_001890085.2. NCBI lineage: Eukaryota > Metazoa > Chordata > Mammalia > Chiroptera > Hipposideridae > Hipposideros > Hipposideros armiger. Next base: position 1,469,995 of record NW_017731731.1, read on the forward strand.
GACATGAACCCTCTCCCCAATGCAGTCGAAAATCCATGTATAACTTTTGACTCCATGAAAACTTAACTACAGTTGGCCCTCTGCATCTGTGGATTCCCAACCGTGGATCAAAAAAGTTGACTCTTGAACAACAACGGTTCAGGTCCACTTATTCGTGTAAGTTCAGACCCGTGTTGTTCAAGGGTGAACTGTATTTTAGAGTTAGTTACAGTGTTGAAGTTTCCATGTTTGAAATACATGAGTTTATCATTTGGGGACAAGGGTCTTTGGATTAACGAGTGACTGCTATGTGCCAGCCACAATGCTGGGCACGTTGGAGGCTGACAAATGATAGATACGTTCCACCATATAGTGAGTAAGTGCTGGTGTAAGGATGGGAATAAAGTTTTATGGGACAACAGAGGGCAGAATAGCCAAGTTTCTTTACAGATATGGTGGAAGGCTTCACCAAGGACGTGGCATATGAGAACAATCTTAATAACAGAGTAGGGTTTTATAAGGCAAAGAAGGGCTGACAAACACCAAACCAGTGTTTAAATTGCTTCCTGAACTGTAAATGGGAATTGCCTGCTCTGTTCTGTCACATAATCTGTAAGTTGCTAAGTGAGTGAAAGTTTTTATTATTAACGTCATGCGTAGCAGTAGTGTTGACTGACCCAGGACTTCCCCCGCCCCGGTCCTTTATTTATTTATTTTTTAAAGTTTTTACTTGGAATTGGGGGAGGGGAACAGTGTTAGGAATTGGGGAATTGGACCAGTCAATTTGTTGTTCTCCAGTCTTCCTTGTGGAGGGCGCCATTCGCCATCTTGCTTCCCATCGGCAGCTCGTGGCTTCTAAGCTCAAGGTGTTGTGTTCAATCTGAGTTGCAGGTGGGCGTGGCCACCATCCCATGTGGGAATCGAACCAGCAGCCTTGTTGTTAAGAGCACACGCTCTATCCACTGAGCCATCTGGGCGGCAGCTCAGCTCAAGGTGCTGAGTTCAATCTTAGTTGCGGGTGGGCATAGCCACCAACCCATGCAGGAGTCGAACCTGGCAGACTTGTTAAGAGTGCATGCCCTATCCACTGAGCCATCTGGGTGGCAGCTCAGCTGAAGGTGCTGAGTTCAGTCTTAGTTGTGGGTGGGTGTAGCCCACCATCGAACAAGCAATCTTGTTGTTACACCAGCTGAGCCATCCTGCCACCTGTTGACAGCTCAGTGACAACTCAGCTTGGGTGCAGCATCACTGGCCCATGTGCTCTTAAGCCAACTCTTAACCAACAGAGCCACTGGGCCAGGCCCACAACCCCCCCTCCCCCAGTCCTTTTTATATGACAATTGGATGGATTGTTTTTTTTGGCGTTAAATACATTTTTGTTTGCATTACTTGACAAAGCATTTTCTGGCCTTAATAGGTACATACCTTTTGAGTGACTTTGCATTCCTGGGTCCATAAAAGAAACCCTTTGACCTTGTTGGTTTAAACTCTAGGACTAAGAGCCTTTCAAAGGATAACTTGAATGAAGTTGGATGTTGGTTTTAAAGATGTGAAGACTGAAGTCTGAAGTTGCTGTTGTGGAATGTGGACTCCATTGTTCCTCTACAAACATATTCAATACAGGCAGAAGGGCAGCCAAGTGCCCCGACATTCTTGGTGTGAACCTTGGGGATCACTCTTTGTGAGGAAGTGAAGAATTTATCTGCTTGGTACTGGAGGATGTCTAACTGGTCTGTTAGATTGATTTAAACAGGAATAGATTATGAATTTAGAAAAGAAGATACATGTTGCCTGAGACTTTTAACCATAATACTTTATTCATTCATGAGCTTACGAATTAATTCATTTGGTAATTATTCCTTGGAAGCTAATGTGTGCCTGGCCAGAGGTCACTTGTCTGGCAAATTCTACCCCTTAGAACAGTGCAGAGAATCAGAGGGGTCAAGCTGTCAACACAGGTGCCCCAGCAGTCCCTGCACCAGTGGTCTTGGCTTCCTCCTGGAGAGTACTGTGGGTCTTGCACAGAGCCTGTCCCCTGCCTCCCCGGCTGCTATGGAGTTTGGGAGTCGGAAGAATAGAAGACTTAAGGAACTATACCTGCAATGAAAGTACATCACCTGAGGGCTGATGTTGGGGGTGGTGACAGTCTGTTGGCAAGAGAGGAAATGAAGTCATTATAAGAGCACACCAGAATCGAAAGAGTTTAGCAGTGCTGAGAAGAAACCTTTCCAGGTCCTCACTGTGGTCTGCACGGTATTAGAGCATAACATAATACACGCGATCATTTGTCATCAAGAAGCAAATGATTCTGCGTTCAGTGAACTCTTTGCCATGTTTGGTTCAAATGGTAAGGTGGCATGTAATCTGTTTTAGCTTCATCTTCTCCATGCTGGGAGACCAGGGGAGGTAGGGTGGGGCTGGGGGTGGGGGAGGGGCACCTTGGTTCCCTCTCCTGGCAACTGTAGGGCTCATGTCATCTATTTCCAGTCTGTTAGGGATCACTGTCCTGTGCCCCAGTTGTCCAGTGTCTGAGAACCATTGTTTCATATATATTGCCTGTTTTAAGAAATTGTTTTAGTTGGGGGTATAAATCTGGCCCTTATTATTTCATCTTGGCTGGATGTGGAAGTTCTGTGATATATTTAACAGTGCTTTCTTTCCCTTTCTAAATAGATAGGAAATGAAAAAAAGGTTTAACATTGAAAAATATTAAACTTCAGTAACACAGTAAATTCACATGTGTGGAATAGCATATTCCCTGACAATCTTTGATAATTAAAAGGTGTGATCACAAAATATGGTGAATGTTTAAATTTAAAATAATTATTACAGTAAAAGACTCATTGCCATTAATCCCCCTCAAAATACTCCTCCTTGCTTCGAGCACACTTATTCCATCGTTCCTGCCACTTTCTGAAGCAGTTCTGGAAGTCCTCTTTTGTGAGTGTCTTTAGTTGTGCTGTCATGGCTGCCTCGATGTCCTGAACCATTTTGACTTTGGGGAAGAGCCAGAAGTCGCATGGTGCCGGATCTAGTGAATAAGGTGGATGTTTTTATTTGACAGAAATTTCTGTACCAGAAGAAGCGATGTTGACATGGAGCCTTTCTGTTATGATCACAAAATACGGTGAATGCTGCTGCCAATGCCTTCCAACGGAAAGGCAGGGATCTTCAATATGGGAAGCGGCATGTTGAACTTCAGTAACAGTGTGTGACAAGTTTCAACTTGTTCAGTGCAGTCATTTGAGAGAAGGTGTGTTGTAAATCATCCTCCATCGTGACAACGCTCTGTGTCACACATCGCTTCTGGTATATGGCAATTTCTGTCAAATAAAAACATTACGGTGTGTTCTCATCCACCTTATTCACTGGATCTGGCACCGTGCGATTTCTGGCTCTTCCCCAAAGTCAAAATGACCATGAAAGGTAAATGTTTTTAATCAACTCAGGATATCAAGGCAGCCACGACAGCACAACTAAAGACACTCATGAAAGAGGACTTGCAGAACTGCTTCAGAAAGTGGCAGGAACAATGGGGTAAGTATGTTTGAAGCAAGGGGGCGTATTTTGAGAAGCATTAATGGCAATGTGTCTTTTACTGTAATAGATTATTTTTTATTTAAACATTCACTATATTGTTTGATCACACTTCGTATGTTGTTTCTGTGTATAAGCCCAGGTTAAGATGTATCAGGGTGTTAAGTCAGTTATAACCTTCATCTTATAGCATCATTAAAATCTCTCTTCTCAGTCATCAGGAGATCAGCTCCTTTTTTACTTTTCTGCCTCTTTTTCATATGTTTTGAGAAGTTGTTGTAGAAGAAAGGCTTGACTTTCTAAAGTTTGGTGGCATGGACCTATCTTCAGACTAAAAGTATGGACTAAGTAAAACACAGCTGCAATTGAAATAGACCTATTTTCAGAGGTTGTATTCACAACTGTCATAACTGTTGTGTTAGTTTTCATTTTCTTTATGCAGGTTTGCTCAATCAAGTCACCTGAATGTCGTTAATTTGGGATTAAGGCACATTTCTGAGCATTTTGGCTTTTAAGGAGCAAAATGATGTAACTTTTCTGCAAAGGCTGTAATGATACCAATAGCTATAAATGGCAGTGTTCATGCTGGTGCATTTTTCTTAATCTTTTAAAAGCTAGGATCAAATCTAGAGAGACTTGCCTGACTCCCTTGCTCAGAAGAGGTCTGGCTTTCAATTTCTTTGGTATTTATTGCTTCAATTCTTATTTACCTACCTTAAGTTGTTTTTGAAACATGGCGAGATAGAATGAAAAGAGAAAATAAAAGGCCTTTACTTTAGTGTTGAATAAAGACATATCTAGAGACATTTTAGTTTGTTTCATGTTTCCTTTACAGCTTCAGTTAGCGTTTCTTTGATTATCAGTAAAGCAGAGCATGTCTCTCCCAACGCCTACTGTCATTCATTCAGCCATCAGAGTTGTTTTCCAACATGTATGTCTGGTTGTTGTCAATCCCCTTTGACGGGAGTTAACTGCATATACAGGTTATAGTCTGACCTTTGTGATGGCATTTAAGACCTTCCATGTCTGACCCCAAATTTTTTTCCAGCCCTATCGCCACCATACATTACGTTTTAGCCATAGGGCAAACAGACGTCTTGCTGTTGCTGGGACATGCCATGTATTTTAATACCTGTGTGTGTTTGCTTCCACTATCCCTGGAAAATCTTTCTCCCTGTGCCTTCAGCTGCCAAATCATGCAGGTTGGGACATCTTCCCAGCCTTTACACGTGAAACTACTTCTCTTGTCTGGATTTCTACAACTTTCTCACAGCTGGGCTAGAGGGTGTGTCTGGGAAGGTAGTGGTAATTTGTAAACCTGCAGGTCAGATTACCCAGGTTTTAGCGTTAGCACTGCCGTCCACCATGTACTTGTGCAGAGAGAAGAGGAGGGACAGAACAAAGCGTCTAGAAGGGCATCTGGGAAAATGGTCGAGGCTTTACCATTGAGAAGTTGGGAGCAAAAGAATGACCAAGCCTTTGATGATATCCTCCTATTTCTGGCTCTATTTCCTTTTTCCTGGAGCAACAGAGAAAGTACATTGGTTATGTAAAAGGTGGAGAGCTTTTCACAAAGAATGTGTTGAAAAAAAAAAAGGAATCTTGGATATTGACAGTTTCGCCCTGTATTTATTAAAGTTTCCAGATTTCACAAAGGAATGAACAAGAAGGTAGCCATCGGATCCTGTGCAACTCCACACACCATGTTATGTCACACTCTAGTGATGTTAGCCATATGTGTGGGAAAGGATTTTATTTATTTGAAAAAGTACAAGAAATGTAAATATCTCTAACCAATCCTGCACACCTGCTAAGTGCCAGGCACTGTTGTAGCTCCTTTGGGATGCAACGGTGACTTAAACATAGTCTCCACCTTCAACGGTCTTGTAGTGTAGCTCGGCTGTTCTCACAGTGTGGTCCCTAGACCAGCAGCAGCAGCAGCATCTGAGAACTTGTTAGAAATGCACATTCTTGGACCCACCCCAGACCTACTGAATCAGACACGCTGCGGGGTGGGGCCCAGCTCTCCAGCTGGAGAGATAGACTCATTCAATACAGTCCCAACAGAGCAGCTGAATGCATGTCAAGTATATGGAGGAGTAATTGGGGAGATGAATTTGATGCCAGTGGAGAGTCAGGTAGGTCTATGGATGAAGTTCAAGTTAAGGTGTAATCGGTGAATGGTTGTTCTTAGGATGAATAAGGGAGAGAAGGAGAGCATTTTCAAGTCACATAAACAGAGAACCATGTGCAAAAGTACAGAGCAATCAAAGGATTTGGTCAGTCCTGAGGATCACAGTTATTATTATTGTCATTATGTTGTTGTTGTTATTATTCTTATTCTTATGTTAGGTGATGTAAGATGAGCTAAGCTGGCAAGATCAGTGGCCAGATCATGCTGAGAAGTTTGGCTTTTCTCCTGGAAAATAACCAAATGGGTTTTTAGCAGTGAAGTGAAATAATACCAGATTTGTAATTCTGTTGAATACACACACAAAAAAGAGTCTTTTTTAGAGAAGAAACATTTTTTTTATGACATGTCCAAAACTTAAGTTGATAGTGAAGGAGGAAAAAAATAAAGAATTTAGAATTATTATTATTTATAATAATTCTTATTTATAATAATTCTTAAAGAATTAACAAAATTCTTTTAATAGACTACTTTTTACAGCAGTTTTAGGTTCACAGCAATATCGAGACTTTCCATATACTCCTGGTCCCCACACATACACAGCCTCTCCCTTTATCACTATTCAAAACCAGGGTGGTACATTTGTTGAAACGGATGAACCTACATTGACACATCTTTATCATCTAAAGTCCATAGTTTATATTAGGGTTCACTCATGGTCTCCTACATTTTATGGGCTTGGACAAAGTTATAATGACATGTATTTATCATTATAATTATCACACAGAATAGTTTAACTGCCCTAAAACCTGTGTTTTGACTCTCCATGCTTACCTTCCTCCCTCAAACTCTTGGCAACTATTGATTCTTTTACTGTCCCCAGTTTTGCCTTTTTCAGAATGAAAGATAGTTGGGATCCTACAGCATGTCGTCTTTTCAGATTGGCTTCTTTCACTTACTCGTAGTGATATACATTTAAGATTCCTCCATGTCTTTTCATGGCTCGATAGCTCTCTTTTTAGTGTGGATAATATTCCATCGTCTGGAGGCACCACGATTTATTTATCCATCACCTACTGAAGGACATCTTGTTTGCTTCCAAGTTTTGTGATTATGAATAAAGCTGCTATAAACATCTGTGTGCAGGTTTTTGTGTGGACGTAAGTTTTCAACTCCTTTGGGTAAATCCCACAGAGTGTGATTGCTGGATCATATGTTTAGTTTTTTAAGCAACTGCCTAATTCTCTTCCAAAGTGGCCATACTATTCTGCATTTCTCGAGCAATAAATGAGAGTTCCTGTGGCTCTACATCCTTGTCAGTATTTGATGTCAGTGTTCTGGATTTTGGCCATTCTGGTAGATGTGTAGTGGTATCTCATTGTTATTTTAATTTGCATTTCCCTGATGACATATGATGTGGAACATCTCTTTATATGCTTATTTGCCATTTGTGTATCTTCTTTAGTGAGGTGTCTATTAAAGTCTTGGGACCATTTTTTAATCAGGTTGTATGTTTTCTTATTGTTGAGCTTTGAGTTCTTAGTATAGTTCAGATAACAGTCCTTTATCAGATGTGTCTTACAAATATTTTCTCTCAGTTTGTGACTTGTCTTCTCCTTCTCTTGAGGTTGTGTTTAACAGAGCAGAAGTTTTTTGTTTTTTTTTTTAATTGGGGATTTGAGGAGGGGAACAGTGTTGGGGAATTGGGGGAGGGGAACAGTGTTGGGGAATTGGGGGAGGGAACAGTGTTGGGGAATTGGGGAAGGGGAACATTGTGTTTGTCCGGGACCCATCAGCTCCAAGTCAAGTTGTTGTCCTTCAATTGTGGAGGGTGCAAGCTCAGCTCTAAGTCCAGTTGCCACTTTCAATCTAGTTGTGTGTGGGGGTGTAGTCCACCATCCCATATGGATGTACAACCAGCAACCTTGCTGCTAAGAGCACGCACTCTCACCAGCTCAGTGGCAGCTCAGCTCCGGCACAGCTCATTGGCCCATGTGGGAATCGAACCAGCTACCCTGTTGCTCAGAGCTCATGCTCTTAACCAACTGAGCCACTCGGCCGGCCTCAGAAGTTTTTAATTTTACTCAAGTCCAGCTTGTCAATTATTTTGTTCATTGGTCATGCTTCTGATGGTGTATCTAAAAAGCCATTACCATACCCAAGATTATCTAGGTTTTCTCTTTTTATCTTTTATGGTTTTCATTTTTAGTTTTATTGTTTTGCATTTGACTTGTAAGTCTATGATCCATTTTGAATTGATTTTTGTGAAGGGTGTAAAGTCTGTGTTAATCAATGCTCCTCTTTTTGCATGTGGATGTACAATTTTTCCAGCAACATTTGTGGAAAAGACTGGATTTTCTTTATTGTGCTGTCTTTGCTCTTTTGTCAAAGATCAGTTCACTATTTTTATGAGATTTATTTCTGGGCTGTCTGTTCTGTTCCATTGATCTATTTGTCTCTTCTTTTGCTGGCACCACACTGTCTTGATTACTGTATAGCTTTATAGAAAGTCTTGAAGTTGGGTAGCGTCAGTCCTCCAATTTCGTTTTTATCCTTCAATATTATTTTGGCTAGTTAGGGTCTTTTCTTTCCCCACATAATCTTAAAGAATTTTAATTCTAGAAAATACAGTAGAAAATATACAGAAAAATTTAAAGTTAGAAAATGCTAGAAGGAAAAAAAATGAAAACTTATACTAGCTCAACATAGATTAAACTATTGTTTATCGTTCTGGTATACTTTGGTATAGTCTTTTTTTCTTTGTTTTTTTGTTTGTTAGCTAATAGAAAATAAATTTAAATTCTAGCTTGATATTTTCCCCTATTTAATGAGAACAATGGTTGTGATGCAAATGTTCTTAAATATTTTGTAAACATTATTTTAACCAGTGTTTAACATTCCATGCTTACTTATACTGGGGCTTACTTAGCTCTAATTTGCATGCATTGATTATCCTCCATTTAGGGTTTGATGAGTGTATTAGTCAAGGTTCTCCAGAGAAACAGAACCAAAAGGAGATCTCCAAGGGCAGGAGAAGATGGACATCCCAGCTTAAACAAGAGAGACTTCGTCCTTCTTCTGTCTTTTTGTTCTATTCAGGCCCTCAGTGATTGGACGAAGTCTACTGATTTAAATGCTAATCTCTTTTAGAAACACTCTCACAGACACACCCAGAAATACTGTTTTAGCAGCTAAGCATCCCTTTGCTTAGTCATGTTGACACATAAAATTAACAGTGAAGGATGTGGAAGAGGGATTTATCATGGGAATTTAACCCTGTGCACTTGTGGGAGCTGTTAGAATCTGTGGAAGTCAGTTGTCTTTGCCTCTAAATGGGCATGTTAGTCAGGAAGAAAAGTCACAGGTGGAGCCAAGAGAGCCAGGACACATTGGAGCCCATGTCTCTCTCTCATCATCTTCCACCTTGATGATTTGGGGTGATTTGTAGAAGACCCTATGCCCTTGCCCTTGGAGCTACACATGTGCCAGGCTTAGGAGCTGGAAGGGCTGTGGCCCTGTCGCAGCCCCTTAGGAAGCTCATCACCCAGATATCCCACTTGCTTTTCCACTTGTGCTTTCATATCCTGGGCTAACTTCCTTCGTGGCCGACCCTAAGTGGGTACCAGCCAGGAGAGGGAATTCTGGGAAATGTAGTTCCCACTTAGCTACGATGACATGATTTAAAAAAACCCAATGCTTATCTCTAATTCTTATTATACTATTATGAAATACGGCAGTGGATGTCTTTATTTCCATATGGTGCTTTTTCTGAAGTTTGGGTAATTTCCTTAGACTAGATCCTCAGAAGAGGAACTATTGGGTCAAAGAGTCTACACATTTTCAAGAGTCTTTACATGTTGCCAATTTACACGAAAAAGGTTGCATCAGTGATGGCAGCAGAGCAGACAATGACAAGTCTTATCTTACTGCACTGTGGCTGGTATTGAGCATTGCATTCTCTCTCCTTCAATATTTTTAGGTTTCCATTTGATGGATTTGTTCCCATCCTTGAAAGTGAAGGTATTTTTAAAAAGTTACATCAGCTTTGCAACAAGACTGGTGGAAGGCATGTGCTTTGAACCTTGAGAGAATCAGTTAATGGATATTGTAATAGGTAAGCCACCCTCTCCTATTTTGGGTACTTGCTAATCGTAATAGCAATAAAATGAGAGGGCTAATTAGTTGACACAGATATAGGGATGCATATTAGCAACTGCAGTGAAAATTAGACGCTCACTTGGTGCAAAGTTGCAAAGTTCTTTGTAGCCACATTCAGTTTCGATAGAGTATGTTAGGATAGTTTTTTTTTTTTTTTAAAGATTTTTTATTGGGGAATTGGGGGATGGGAACAGCGCTGGGGAATTGAGGGAATGGGAACAGACAAGTTGCTGTCCTTTTGTTTTTCAGTCTAGTTGTGGAGGACGTTGCTTCACTGGCCCAAGTTGGCACCATCATTGCACTCTTCCCGGGCGAGGCAGATCAGTCGCCGGCTTCTGGACGGCCGCTCACAGCGGCTGCTGGCCGCTCATGCTGGCTGCTGGTTACATACGGTAGCCCATGGCAACCCACTGCCACAGGGGCTGCAGCCTATGCCGTCACTGGGGACTCACGGCAGCCCAGCTCCAGGTTGAGCTGTTGTTCAGCATCTTAGCTGTAGAGGGCAGTGTCACTGGCCCTCACATGTGGGATCCGAACTGGGGCCCTCTGGCGTCCCAGGCCAGTTCTTAACCATTGCGCCACTCAGCAGGCCCATTAGGATAGTTTTTTATTGCAAAGGGTCGATTATTTGCTTTCTCTTTTTAAAAAAGTGTGTGTTTTTTCTCCCTACAAGAATACTTTTAATTTTAATTGACCTCCCATCCTACACACATAATCTGTTATTTTAATTTCTCTTAGTGCTTGTCTTTTCCTGTGTAACATCTGTCTTGTTCATTGCAGCCTCCCACTGTTGCAGAACCTCTTCTTACTGTGCGGATGACTTTTCTTCCTAGTTAATTTTCACTAAGAACTGGCATGAAAACTCAGCCTTCATGAAAACCAAGGTTAAAAACACATGTTGTCTATGACGACGTAAAGCAGAAAGTTTGGGCTCCCTGTGTAGTGGCTTTTGCCAGTGTGGCTTACCAAGGGACTTGAGCGAGCTTGTGAATCAGATATTAGACCACATTCCACTGACTTATGAGTTTTAAGTCATACTTAATATTCCCTTGAATGAATGAACCACAGGTGGTTCCTCCCATCCCTACAACCAAGCAGCCAAACCACTGACCCAGTTTTCACATAAATCAAACTTACATTTTCTTAAACCGTAAAAATCGAAGATGCATGTTTTCTAACTCAAGCAAATAGAATTGAGATTTATTGGCTTGTGATTGGGTGCATAGTTCTACTGAAAATACAGTGATTTCATGGAGCCACAAGCCCATGAAGTTAGCATCTCGTTTGGGGAAAGGAATGTGGGGTACAGTTCATCCCTACCTTGGCTCCTCTAAGTGTCAAAGAGTGGTCCTTGGGACCAACATGGCATCAGCATCACCTGGGAGTTGGTTAGAAATGCAGGCTCATGCCTGACCCAGGTGAGCCAGAACGTGTGCTGCCCCTGGTTGGTTCCTATGCTCAGTTATATCTGAGGAGTTCTGTCCTGGAGAAAGCAGCCTGACCTGTTCTGCATCCATCACCAGCTCGCTGTTTCAGCCCCCCGTCTTGCCTTCTACAGGGCTTTGTTCTGGGATGACTCAGACCAATGGAGTGGCCTCCGTTTTATTGGTCTGTGTGCTGATCGGACCTGTGGAGATTTGTTAAAATTCTTGAAATTCCTTGGAAGCAGTGACTTCAGTCCCTCTGATTTCTCCATTAGTGAAGTCTGACCGAGCAGAGGCTGCTCCCCTTTTTATCGAGGCATTCCTCTGGGTCTGGGAAGGCCGGGCTGGAGAGTGTGGTGAGGACAGGAGCTAGGAGACTTGAGTTGGATCTTTCTAAAAAAATTTATTTATTTATTTAAAGATTTTATTGTGGAATTGGGGAAGGGAACAGCGTTGGGGAATCAGGGAAGGGGAACAGACAAGTTGCTGTCCTTTTGTTCTTCAGTCTGGTTGTGGAGGACGTTGCTTCACTGGCCCATGTTGGTATTATCATTGTGCTCTTCCCGGCTGAGGCAGATCGGTTGCCAGCTATTGGACGGCTGCTCACGGAGGCTCACGCTGGCCGCCAGCCACTCACGGTAGCGTATGGCAGCCCACTGAAGCCCCACTGCAGCCTACGCCGTTGCTGGCAACTCATGGCAGCCCAGCTCCAGGTCGAGCTGTTGTTCACCATCTTAGCTGTAGAGGGCGCAGCGTCACTGGCCCTCATGTGGGATCTGAACTGGGGCCCTGCTGATCAGAGCTTGCGCTCCCAAGCCAGCTCTTAACCAATGAGCCGCTCGGCCGGCCCTAATTTATTTTTAAATGTGGTAAAAGACACATAACATAAAATTCACCACTTAACTCGTTGTCAGTGTACAGTTCAATGGTGTTAAGTACATTTACATTATTGTACAACCAATCTGCGAAACTGTTTTTATCTTGCAAAACTGAAACTCTACCCATTAAATGCTAACTCCCACTTCTCCCTACCCCCAGCCCCTGACAACCACCATTCTACTTTCTGTCTCTGAATTTGACTCCTCTAGGTCCCTCAAATAAATGGAATCATATAGTATTTGTCCTTTTGTGTCTGGGTTCTTTCACTGAGCATGATGTCTCCAAAGACCATCTATGTGGTAGCATGTGATGGGATTTCCTCCCCTTTTACAGCTGAATAATATTCCATTGTATGTATAGACCACATTTTGTTTATCCATTTATCTGTTGATGGACACTTGGGTTGCGTCCCCCTTTTGGCTTTTGTGTATGAATAATGCTGCTGTAATTGAGTCTCTATGAACTGCCTGTGAGACCTTAGACAAGTCACTGAACTTCTGCATCTCAGTTTCTAGTACTTTAAAAATAAGAAGCTCAGACCGGATGTTTTCATGCATTCTTTTTAAGATCTGGTGATAGCCTACTAAATAAAATCAAACCTGCATTTATTTTTTTTAAGGAGAAAATCCTGTGTTTTCTAAAAGATTCCCATGGTTTCTTCTAATGATACTACTATTTAGCTTTCTTGAGCAGATTTAATTTTTGAATATTCATAACAGCAGAGCTTGTACAATTTTTAAAAAACATCTTACTAAGATATAATTCACATTCCATGCGATTCACCTATTGAAAGCATACAATCCAGTGGGTTTTAGTATTCTCAGGGTGGTGCAGTCATCACCACAGTCAATTTCAGGACATTTTTATCACGCCCAAAAGAAACCCCGTGCCCATCAGCAGTCACCCCCCGTCTCCCGCCAGCCCTTCTCTCTTCCTCTGCCTAGTCAATCCCTCATCTACTGACTGGCTCAGTCGATTTTCCTATGCTGGATATTTCCTGTAAATGGAATCATAAATATGTGGTCTTTTGTCACTGGCTTCAGTCACTCAGCATAATCTTTTCACGGTTCACGTACCCCTGTCTAGGGTGTCACGTGAGGGGTTCATTTATCACCAACTGACCATTCCTACAGCCCTGAGCCGGATGTGGGGCTGGGCCTGCAGATGCAGCAGTAGATACCGGACACAGCCCCTGGCTGCAAAGAGCTCTCAGTCTTGTGGAAGATGAGCTTTAAGTGAAGTGTTACACAGATTTCATCACAAAGTGCTAATTTCTGTGACGGAGAAAACTTGGGTATTCTGACAGTGTATAAGGGGAAGGAGAAAGGAGGCTGCTGTGTCTGAATGTTCACATCTCCAACACGGTGCTGCCCGCAGATCTCATATCCGGACATCCCTTCAATCAGTGTTTACCAAGTGGCTCGATTAGGTGATGATGACGTGGTAAAGAGTGGGACTCGGTCTGTGTCTTTGAGAATCTCAGCCTGTTGTGGGGCAGGTTGCCATCCATGCTGACTGCTGATCCAGGGTGATGCTGGAGCATGGGTGGTTCTCCCGGAAGCATTCAAGGGAATCTTTAGGGAGCAATGGTGACCCTTGGTTGGGCTTTTGAAAGATGGGTAAAATTTCTTTAGGAGGCCACTATGTGTATGGGGGAAAAGAACTTCTTAGTAGCGTTCACTAGCAGAAGTGTGAGGATTTCGACGTGTTCATCGGGTGTGGGCATCCAGGAGCCTGGTGTGGCCACAGTGTGGGGCATAGCTCTAGTCAGGAGGCCGGAAGGGCAGGTCACTTCCAGTTTGTGAAGTATCTTCAAGCAAAGGTTAGAAACTTTATTCTGTAAACCTCAGATTTTCAACCTTTAATCTGCGTATTCCCCCCCCCCCCCCCCGGCCTCGCAATTTGAGGCAGCTAATGCCTTCCCAGTCCTAACCATGACTCACCGTGAATGGCAGTGGAGGTGACGTACCCTATAGAGGCCCTTCTAGAGGGCACCAGAATCTTCTGGAGGAATCTGTCTCCTCTGGACTGTTGCTGAAGGCATCAGGGATTTTTAAAGGAGTAAATGGTCATCCGTTTCTTTTAGATTTCACTGGGACATAGAAACACAAGGAGTTAGGAGACAGGTGGGGGGAGAGGAATGGTGCTACCTGCTCCAGGGTCTAAAATTTTCCTGGGCCCAGTCTTGTTAAGTGGCGAGAGATGGTATGAGCTGCCTGCCATTTATGGGTTGTAATTGTCATGCTATATTGCTTGATAAATAGATGTGAGACCGTGGACAAGTCCATCGTAGCTTTAGGACCTATTTCATCATGTATATCGCCCACCTTGGCATGTAGGATTCTATGAGATGATCAAAAATGATGTGGCCTGCAAGGTCCAGTCATTACCATTTCAAAGCAATCTGTCTGTATGTTTTGATGCATTAGTACCAGGACCATTTGTAATTTCATTCCTTTATTCATCCGACATTTATTGTGTGCTCCTAGCTCTAGTCTGTGTGCATTCAAAGATAGATGTGCTCCTACCCTCAGGTAGGTCACACTGTACTCAGAGAAGTAGCACAAAGCTGCAGACTTAGAGTTCAAATGTCAGCCAGCTTTACTAGCAGGTGGGTTCAAAGAAGTCTCATTGGCATTGCTAATGAAAGTTCCTGTCCTTGCTCCTATCTGGGCTGTTGGAACTCTTGTTCGCCTGCAGCGTCCCTCAGGATTTCTGCAGATTCCCAAAGGCTGTCATCAGATGGAGCCGAGGCTGATCCCAGTGGGTCCCAGCCTGTGGGAGCGTCTGCCGTGTCTTTCCTCTCTTGCTGTGCCTCCCTCTGTCAACCCCTGCGCTAGGGGCTGCCTGAAGGACTGTTGCTCACATCTTTATGAGAATATCCAAGTCCTTGCCAAGGGGTGCGTTGTGGGCATACGTGCTGCAGAACGGCTCTCTGACACCTGAGATCTTGTCATCTGGGAACTGAAGTGGCAGTGTTGGGTCCCTGAGACTGGCTAAGCCTCAGGACCCAGCTCCTTCTCTACCGTAAGTGATCCTCCACCACCAAGTTGCTGTACCTGTCAGGATCTGAAATGATTTTGCTTATTTCATAGTAACGACCTATTATTTCACTCTGACACGCATCCCAGCAACATCTCACTGAATGCCGACAACAGCTCCCTAGCGGGTTGAGCAGCTTATCCCAGGATTCGAGGGCAGGCAGTCAGGACTCTGGACTCCATGTTGTATATTATTTGTGTCTTTTCCTACAAGAATATCAATTCTGTGGACCTCATCTCACATCCCTAGTACTGAGAACACTGGTTCTTAGTAGGCTCTCAAGAGATGACGAATGAGTGAGCGAGCGGTCAGGAAGATTTCCTTGAGGCGATAAGGTCTGGACTAATGAGGACAGGAGCAGCCAGGCGGGGAGTAGGTGGAGGTACAGGACATTCCTGGCAGCAGTCACGGGTGGTGTAAGCTCAGGCGTGAAGGGGTCATGGACTTTGGGGATCCTGAAGGTGGAAGTTAGGGAGACCAGGCTGGAGAAGTCTTGGTCCCGTGTGTGTGTTGAATTCCCAGCAAAGTCCTTTTAAATGAGATCAGTAAGCCAGCTTCATTAACATCGGTTACTTGTTAAAAACACCATAGTGCTTCAGGGTCTGGGGTGAGGGGCGTGGGAATCTGTAGTCTGATAGTCTTGCCAGGTGATGCTTATGCGGTAACAACAAAGCAAGGCAGGTGGTCATTTCAGTTGTAAAGCTCAGTTCTAAATGGGTGCTTCCTTTTGGACAATCTTGCATGCTTTACTAAGAACCTATATTGGATATATCTTTAGAAGCTTCAGGGCAATTGGTTGACGTGCATATGGGATACTGGAGTACATGTTTAAAATGGCTCATCAGTATACAGTGTGTCACCGTCCAGTTTTTATCACTCTCTTGTTTAATGACGATGCATCTTTTGCTTCTTGGTAGCAGTGAATTTTTTCATTAACTTGGCTTTAATGAGTAAATTTCTCATGCATTCACAGACAGGTTAAGTGAAAAAACAATAATGAACCCAAGAATAACTCCCCATTGTGGAGTATCGTCCTTGTGCCGGTGCTATTATTCATGATCTCATTTAATCCCCGTGGTACAGAGGAGGAAGGGGGAGGCTAGAGGCATGGATTACTTGCCGAAGGTCTCAGATGTGGTTGAGGCTGAGCTGGCTCCAGAGGGGAGGCTCCTTCCCAGGATGCCGTGGGGTGCTGGCCCGCGCTGCTGCTCCCGGCCATATCTGGGGGAGACCGCGGGAGGAGCTCAGAGGAGCGTTTTACTCAAACCCTCAGCCTGTGATTACCCAGATAGACCACTCAGCGGGGCCTGAGAGGCCTGGGACACAGCTGGGCTTCAAAGCCACCTGCGTGTGTGACCTTGACCGCCCTTTCTTTCAGCTTCAGTAAAAAGAAGGGACGGTTGTTAGAGGCCTCGCCACCCAGCGAGCTCTGAAGGGGTATTCTTTGAGACTGAGTTCTGTGCGGAGTCCTGAGCTGTCAGTGTCAGCAGGCCGCCTTTCTTCTCTGGTGGTGTGTGTTTTCCTCTGAGTTTCCAGGGACGCTTCCAAAGGAAGGTTGTTTCTTGGTTTCCTTTTCATTTAGGGTGACCTCTCTAACTCCCCGTGTTTAAGGCTGGGCAAAGCTTATTGCTGAACTTTCTGATAATAGCTTCTGTGGAGTTGGCCTGAAAAGCTGCAAAGGCCTCTCCTGTCATCTTCAGTCGTGTGTCTGTCGCCAGGGCCTGCCGCTGGGCCTCTGCCTGGAGCCACTGGGGTGGGAGAGGTGGACGTTCCTGGGTGTTCTTAAATCCATGGTGGTAGCTGGTGAGTAAACCCTCACTCAAGATGGCAGCTGTTTAGTCCTGGTGCAGACTCCACAGAGCCTTGTCTCCTGCATTATTGCACCAGCCTCTGAATTGGTCCCTCTGCTTTTGTCTTGCTCTCCTATCATACTATCTCAAAGCAGTAGCTGGAGGTGGCCTTTAAGGTCAGACAGTGGCACGCTGCCCAAAGCCTCCCTGTGGCTTGTCAACCCGCAGCATAAAAACCAAAGTGCTTATAGTGGTTTCTGGGGCCGACGGAGCTGGCCCCTCCCTTCTACTGTTCTCGCCTTGCCTACTGCACATGGGCTGCTGCTCAGACGTACTAGGCAAGCCCCCCATCCCTGGCTGTTCCCTCTATTTGAAGCACTCTTCCCCAGGTGCCCCTCCACTCCTTCAGGGGTGGGTTCTATCATCACTCCTCAGTGAGACTGCCCTGGGTCACCCTGTTGAAAACCACCAGGAATCTGTCCACCGTGTCCCTGACTCTGTAGACAAAACATGGTCTTGAGCGTCTGGCCCATGCACAGGAGCTGAAGGTGTGAACCGACCTGCACGTGTCCTGGGATGTTTGCATCTGTTCTCTGCTTGGCGGCAAGAGCTTTCTTCTTGCATATTATGATAAAATCCCTATTTAGAGAGCATGCCTTTCTTCCTGTGACTTGTGACGATGCAGCTGTAGACCAGCATCTTTGCTTGGGTCAGATGAAATGTTAATGTGAGGCCACTACAAAATTGTCCCCCAAATTGTAATAGCATTGAAGATCCCGGCGTTCCAGCAATGAGGCCTTTTCAGGCTCTTACGTCTGTGGTAGACTTCAACTCTAATTAGTAATGGGTTGTGGTGAGGCATATGTATTAAATAAATTTCTAAGTTTATCTTGGCTTTATGGAAAATATTTAGGTCTCATAAACCAACAGTAGGTTAATACTCCTGGGTTCAAGGGCTTAGGTTTCACATAGAACGAGAAACGGGTAGGTTGGTAGCAATGGAAGTCCCGACCGTGCTCTAAGCATCTGTTTACAGTTGCATCTGATTGGGTTCTAAGGTGGGGAGGAGGGTCAGTTTGGACTCCCCACTCTGTCCCAGTGTTTTAATTGTATTACCTCATTTCCGATTGCGGTATGTATCTGTTGATTGATTCACTGTGTGAGAAGCAGTGGAGTTGATGCTGGGGCTACTGGGGATGATCACAGGGAACTTAGAATTTGCTGGGATAGGTAGACATGATCATCAATACTTAACACATAAGCCTTGATACGGACAGTCCCCGACTTAATGATCGTTTGACTTAGGATTTTTCGACTTTACAATGGAACAAAAGCGATATGAGCTCAGTAGAAACCTATGTTGATTTTTGAAATTTGATCTTTTCCTGGGCTAACACTGTGTGGTAGAATATCTCAGGATGTGGGGCAGTGGCAGCAGCTGCAGCTCCCAGGCAGCCACGTGATCACCAGGGTCAATAGTCAATACTCCACTTCCCTGTATTAGATGATTTTGCCCAACGGTAGGCTGGGGTAAGTGTTCTGAGCATGTTTAAGGTAGGCTAGGCTAAGCTATGATGTTCAGTGTATTAAATGCATTTTCGACTTAGGATATTTTCAACTTATGATAGGTTTATTGGGATGTAACCCCATTGTAATTTGAGGAACATTTGTATAAGCAAAGTGGGGTGAAAGCCCTAAGCAGGGTGATAACTTTTGTCCAGGGAGGAGTAAAGATCACTTTGAGGGATACACAGCACTTGAAGCAGATCCTGCAGCATAAGTAGACATTTCGCAAGAATTGAGGTGTGGGGGCTCTCTGATCACACGTCCTACCTTAAAGATGGCGCCAAAAGTCAAGAAACCTAAGAAGTCAACCTGGACGTTTGAGTTAGACCTTACTCATCCAATAGAAGATGAAATTTTTGATTCTGGAAAATTCGACCAGTGTGGGAGAAAGTTCAAGTCAGTGGAAAAACTGGAAATCTTGAGAATGATGCTCAAATTTAATGCTTCATGAATAAAATCACAGTTGTTTCTGAGAAACAGTTCTCTAAAAGATATTTGAAGTACTTTGCCAAGAAATACCTTAAGAAGAACAGCCTTTGTGGTTGGCTTCATGTGGTTGCACCTGACAAGGAGACTGACAAACTTTGTTACTTCCAGCATAGTCAAGAAGAAGATGGATCCGAGTCTGAGGACTAGGGGAAGCCACTCGTTATAGGGCTTTGCTTCCTAATGAAACACATGAAGCGTACCAGAGAAAGGAACACCTAGAAATGGACTTTGAGTTTATCAGTGAATTGAAAACATTGTACTCTGAAAAAAAAAAAAGAATTGGGGGTGGGTGGTGCAACCCCTGGGGTGGGGAAGGCATGCAGGCTGGCCGAGCAGTGTGAGGGAGATGGCGGGGCGTGAAACTGCAGGGCCCATATCAGAGAAGGAATCCTCCTGTGGGGCTGGCGTGTAGGGTTTGGGAGGGACTGTGGTGGAGGGAAGAGGAACAGTTCAGCTGGAGTCATGCTGGGGCGACCTTTGTAAAGGTAGCACTAAAGAGCTTGAATTTTACCAGCAGAAAATGAAAAACCACTGAAAGTCTTTTAGTGCAGGAGAATGGTATCTACGGTCCTTTAGAGAAATCACTGGGTGACATGGGGAAGGCTGGTTGGCTGGTGGCCTAGACGGCAGGGGGGCCTGTTAGGAGCTTATTTCCATAACTCGGGGTTAGAGGTGAACTTGACCTGGTCGGGAACTGAGAGACAGTCATGGAAGAGAGTGTGAAGAAGGCATTTTGTTGGGTCATGGTGACAAATAAACAAGAGAGACCAGTTTTCTCCCAAATCACCCAGAAGCTCAAAAGATCAGATTCCCTTCCCTAGCTGGTAAAATGAAGTCACAGGACCCTTGGAAGGACAACAATATGAAGAAAAGGGAGTAGAAGCTGAGGATGTTAAAACCAGAAGAGGCAACAGCAGCCCTCTCATCTCACCGTGTGATAGAGGACAGGACAATCTCGGTGATCCAGAAAAGCAACCTGGGAGAAGGTAATGTGTGCCATTTTCGTTGCAAAACCTTGGGTTTCTAGCATCAGTAATTGATCGCTGTTGTCCCTGGTTCCTGGATTAGAAATGGGAGGGGGAGAAGGGCACATACTTCAAGTTTTCACACATGGCTGTCCTGGACTTCGAGAGAATATTTTAAATAGCTATGATTTCTAGAAAGCGATTTGTTAATGAACTCAATGGGTTTGCTTAGGTTGTAACTTAGTTTTCATCTCTGGAAGGAACACGCGCTTCAGTGACAGCTTTGAGCGTTATTATTGGTGGTGTTAATAAGATCATAATACTACAAATTCTAGCTACTTTTACTAAAAATTCCAAGCTTTGTGCTAAGCACTTTATAAATGTATCTTGTGGAACGGGACTCTCTCTTTGGGGCCTGAAGGGTAGAAGACCCTCTCAACCTGAGGCTTTCACATTTGTTTTACATCAAGTGGAAAGGGACGCTCATTGTTGGAAGAGTCACACAGAACATTCCCCATATCCCAGGTACCCCTTTTCTGGTGGCTTCCTACCTTTATGAACCCAGCCGACCACCTGACCACGCAGCGTTCTCAGGAGCCGTTTGTAGGAAGGCTCCTCGGAGAGGCTGGCTATTTCAAATCGGTGGTGGCTTTCTCCTCTGTGCCTGTCTGCTTGTACATTCTGGGACTCTCTTCCTTTGGCTGATAGATTTGTTTGGACGTGACCTTTCCCAGTTCCTCTTCCCTGGGTTTTTGCCTGCTGAGGGAATGGTCCTCGGATCCCATCCATCTGCACTGGTGGCAAGAGAAGAGAGAATTTCCCTTTCCTATGGTCCAGGTCCAGCCGCGCAGACACCTGTCCTCAGAGGCTCATATCGTTCTGGTTGGTATCACTTCCTAACACAAAGACTTTTTTACAGCCTAGTCCTGGAAGTCATCAAGTTGGATGTGTGACAAGGAGGAGGTGGTGCAGGGTCCTTGGCTGACCTGGGATGCTTTAATCGCCTGTGTACCGGATACATAGGAAGAGCTTTTCCCCCCACCTTCATCCAAGGCAATTGGCCCTGTTAGTGAGTTTCCCGTCTGTGGTTGATTCATTCTGAGAGCTTTTCATGTCCTGTGGGATTCTGCACTGTTAGATGTGAGAAGAAAAAGGACAGCTTCTCTTTCAAGTCTGATGAAAACCATCTGAACTAGACATGTGTCCATATGCTGTAGATCTAGGCTTTTCTTAACGGATACTGAACTGCTCCTCTCGCTGTTAAGGAAATCCATATGAGGAAGGGAACTTTTACACTGGGACCCTTAGATCGTGCCTTCCAATGTTACAAATAAAATGATCCTGACCATTTCTGAGGCCTGTCAAAGTGCTTTCTCTGCAGCTCTGGAACTTTTGTGTGCTTTCAGAGTGGCCAAATCCATGGGCTCCTGGGAGCTTTGCTCTGGAGAGACCCACTGATATGGGGATGAAGCGCTGGGTTGAAGGAGCCAAATCAAAGCTCTTCTATTAGGGCTTTGCCATCTGCCCAGTGTCATGTTTGCAGTCTCCATCAACTTGGAAAAATGCTTCCCAAGCTCTGCTTCCATCCACCAGGGTCAGTCTGTGGATTTCCAGATGTTGAACTTATGCAGGTGACGTCACCCCAGCTGTGCTGCAGGGGGGCTGGCTGAGTCATGCTCAGGACTTTGGGATTGAAGCTCCATTTTATTCAGAGGCAGGAACCCTGTGGAGGGAGATGGTGCCTGGTTCCTCTGTTTGCATATCCTTTGCCTGGGCCTTCCCTCAAACTGAGCCCCTGAC
>NW_017731731.1:1493274-1507784 GCF_001890085.2 Hipposideros armiger
TCTCTCTGTCTCTCTGTCTCTCTCTCCCTCTGACACACATTCTCTCCTATGCCCTCTGTGCTGCCTTCTACCGACCCTAATGGCTCTGCCTCAGTCAGTTTTCATGGCAGGATGTGCCTGGAATGTCTCTGGCTGCCTTGTATAGTGCTGGGAAAACTTGGATCTCCTTTTCTTTCTCATAGGAAATCACCAGCCTTTGTAAATCCTGCTTAAAAACAAGTCTCCTTAACTCTTCACCCCCTCCCCTAACCTCATTGCTCTTGGGACCAGGCTTATAGCTTTCAGTTAAAGGACGTCAGCTGAGTTTCCCCACCAATGAGGGAGGCCTGGTGGGGGCCAGATGTGTCTTACAGCCCTGAGACAGCAGCAAGGCCCCATGAGAAGGGGAGAAGGGGAGAGGGGGAGAGAGGGGCAGGGTTGTGATTTCAGAAGGGAGGGGAGTGAGGCCCAGGGAGGGGTGTGGCGGTGGTCCATGCGTGGAGGTAAGAGTGGAGGACGAATGTGCTCAGCCTCCAAGTAGTCAATCGGGGCAGAGTGACAGTGGACCATGGAACCTCCACCAACCTAGAGAGATGTGGGCGCAGTAGCTGGGGCAGAGGTGGACAACCTGTGAGGGACAACCTGATTTTGAGATTTCCGGAGAGACCCAAGAAAGAAGAAAGTCTGAGTTTCTGACATGTGGGAGGGGGGGGTGAAGGACATGGGTGGGTGGAAAAGGCAACACATTTGAGACATCTTTAGGACCACCACCCTGATGAAGGCTAGGGGGCATTTGAGTGACAAGGATGGTGGCATTTCTCTGGCCCAGAGCAGTGGTACTCAAATTTTCGCATGCCTCAGAATGACCTGGAAGCTTTGTTAAACTGAAGATCAGCCCTCCCACCCCTCCCCACTCCCCACCCCCACAGGGTTTCTGATTCAGTAGGTCTTCAGTGGGGCTTGAGAATTTGCACTTTTAACACGTTCCCAGGTGATGCTAACGTTCCCAGGTGATGCTAACGTTCCCAGGTGATGCGTTCCCAGGTGATGCTAACGCTGCAGTTCTGGGGACCACACTTGGAGAACCACTGGCCTGGTGGGAAAGAGATAAACAGTGAACCCATTCATTAGTGTCTGCAAAATGGAACTAAACTAAGGAATGATTATAAGGTGGAAAATAAAGCTGATTGTATATCAACAACAGTAATTTGGTCTGCATCGGGTTGATTACTGTGTCAGAATTTCTAAGTTCTAAAAAGGGTTACGGTCGTTTAGCCAAAATGCTGTTGAGCAATAGCATGATAGTAGAGATTCTCATTAAAATCTAATTCCTCTGCATTTTGGGAATTTATTCACTGTAAACAGGAAGACTGTTTCAGAGTTGAGTTTTGGCTCTTTGTAATTTTGAATCCTTTTAGCTGACTCAGTAAAGAGAGTCCCTCATTTGAACTTTAATTTATGAAAGAGGATAATTCACGTGCCTGAGCAGCTCTCCCCTTTCATTATCTGGGGGTCCTCTCAATGACAAGATGACTATTTGATATCAGTGGACCTAAATTTTCAGTTGACAAATTCTCATTTCTTTTATTTGTGATTGCAACAGATAGTTGATACAATGTTTTGGCCACAAATGTAAAAATAACTCAAATGTAAACAAAAGAATGCTAGACAGACACATAAACAGAATGCCTATGGGCTTCCAAAGTATCCAGAATGACCTGGAAATAAACTCTAGGTCTTTAGCAGAGCTGATGTCTGGGCCCTAAGTTAGGATTCTTTTCTGGAAGGGGGGGATATGTCAAAAATGCAATGTGCAAATTTCGGAGAAGCTCTTACTTATGTCTCTGTTCATATTAGGTGGGTCAATTATTCATTGAGTCCTTTTCAGGATTAATATGAGTGTAAGTGACTCATTTGTAAAGAGAGTATTGAAAACCTTGACCTTGGAATTGGAGCCTGTTCCTGGTGGCTTCAGCCATGGACTTGCCCCTTTTTCTCCAGGGTATCATCCATTTGGTCCTACCCAGCACCAGTGGTAGCAATAGGGCTTGGGACTGCATAGCTCCTCCGGGTCCGTCAGGGCTACACTTACAAGTTGTGGGATTTCGGCCAAGACTCTGACTTGTCCTTGTTTGGGTTGCATCATCTGTGAACCCCATTGGTGGTGTGTAACTTAATAAAGTGCTCGGTGAGCCCAGGATGAGAGACTTTTGGGGTGCCACAAGGAATCATAATAAATAATATTATACAACTCCAGGGATGTTAATATTATTTACAATTTTGGCTTCATTGAACTTAGGGATTTGGAATCATTTCTATAAAACCGGCTTGAAAATCACGCATCAAGTTTCCTTTGTGCGACTGGCAACATTTCAGAAACCACAAGGATCCCTCTTCTCAGAGTTGTTTTGTGCAAACCCCGTCTGTCAGCCTTGTAAACTCTGCCTCCCCATAAGGCGTTCCCTTACTGGGAATCCCTCTCTTGATCCCAGGGATGTCAGCGGTGGGTGACAATGAGCATGTCCTCTGCAGGAGAGGGACCAGCTGGGAAAAGAACGGTGTGGCCAGTAGTTTCGGTGTTATTGGGGTGGCTGGCGTTTTAAAAGAATTGTCTGCAGAACTTGAAAAACTTGTTGGACAGGGCAGGCTTTGTGAGAGGCCTTGCGGTGTTTTGGGGAATTTGTTGATTTTTACGGTGAAAGGTGAACGAGGGAGGGGCATGCGAGACATACCACTGTGACTTTCACAGGTCTGCCCAGTTGGGGTTTTGTCTAAACCTTTAGATTTCTCAATCTCAGGGCCTCACCATCTGTGACTCACAGGTTCTTCATACAACACTCAGCTTAAAAGCTAAAAAAAGTATTTGGGCTGGGGACCACAGTCTGATCCTTCTCTGTCCCCATATTTGGTTATATGTAGATTCTTTAGAGTAATAATGGCACCTTCTTTTGTCTTGGATTCCTAAAGTTTGGAATCTAGGTGCTCAATAAAAGTCTACCTAATTAATAATAAGAATAGTGGTTTGTTGCATTAATATTGATAATAGACAGCAAGTTTCCTGTAATTATAATAATAGACAACACTTTAAAGGTGCTCTCTACATGGCAGGCACTGTTCTGAACTCTTGACATGTATTCACTTATTTAAATCCTCATGAGAATCTTGTGTGGCAGGATCCTAATCCTATTATTATCTCCACTTTACAAGTGGAAACTGCCACTGAAAATGGAAGTAACTTGCCCAAGGTTATTCCGGTAGTAAATGGTGGGATATGCATCCAGAGGGATGCTAGAGGAATTTGGTCCCTCTAGCATCACACTCTTTGTTCTTAGTCATTGAGCTATAGGCCCAGTATGAAAGTTCTCAGAAGTTGAATAGATTATAGAGATGCCTGGATTTTGTCTTGGATACTGTTCAAGAATGCCAATATCAGGGGCGATAACATTTTCTTTAGGGATTGTAACTCTTAAGCCATGGAATTCAATTTGCGTGACTGGACACTTTGAGGTGGAGTGGGGGTGGGTAGAAAACGAGCTGTATAATGAGCTGCTAAGGCGGTGATCTCCAAGGGGGCTTGCATGGTGTGTATCTTTGAGAATCTCTTTGAGGACCTCTTGTGTTTTGAATTCCACAGAAGCCCAGTCCTTTAGACTTTTATGGCCAAACTGGTTGAGGTTCATTCCAGGTAAGGTTTTGAGAAGATGGAGATGCGTTTTGTGGGGGAGTGAGTCTGCTGGTTTGTGCTATTTCTCAGTGTCATGTGTGTGTTGGGGGAATGTTCTGGGGAGGGGTATTAGTGGCAGGGCCAGGCGAGGAGCTCAGTAGGGAACTGGCCCGTGGTACGGTTAGGCTGAGGAAATTAACTTTCTTGGACTCCTTGAGGGGAGTGTGCACTCTGGTGGAAATGACCCTCACTAGCCGTTCCTCCCAGGACTGGGGTGATGTGTTGGCAGAATTGTGTCTGAAAGATTTGAGGTTTAATATCAAAGTATTAGACTCTAGGAGGAAACGGGAACTGCTAGATGTGGGCAAAGCCCTGCACAGCTAGCTGTCTATGTGATAAGTGGCTTGTCTTTTCAACCTAAATAAGTACAGACTCCCAAGAAGTTGAAAACTAATACAGAGAGGCCCCTGTGTACCTATCACCCAGTGGTGACATCTTGCTTAACTTTATATGGTGCATTATCAAAACTAGGACATTGAAATTGCCATAATGCAATTAACTAAATTACAGATCATACTGGCGTTTCACCAGTTTTTACATGTACTTGGGTTTTGTTTGTTTGTTTGTTTGTTTTTTGGCTAAGACTTATTGTATATAATTTGACCAGTGTTTCTTGATGGGCAGGAGAACCTCTGACTAAGGCTGTAATACATGTTTCACAGACACAGGATTTTTTAGTTTAATGCTGTTCGCCTAAGTTTTTTTTTATTTTTTATTAAATACAGCAAACAGCTGAATGGAGGTGAACTCCAGCAGCTGAGTTATGGAATAGAAACCAAGCCACTGGGTTATTTTCATTTATGGCCTTGAACTCTTTGGGGATATTATCTTTATTTTGGTTGCCTTTTCAGAGGGAGGATATTTTCTAGAGATAAAGAATACTTCAAGGTCATTGTGTCATTTTAGGAGCTCTCAGAGGGAATGATAAACAGATGTTGTTATCCCTGGAAAAGGGAGGGATTTTGATTAATCATATAAAGGGTATGGACTGACGGGGACTCAGAGATCGTGGGTGCAATTGCATGATAACTGTTAGAGTGGATTTTCTGTTAAAATGACAGCCCTGTAGGAGTTGGGGCTAAGTGTCATCTGCCTGGCTCACTGCGATTAATTGTTCCTGCCTCTGTGATCCCATCACACTTTGCTGAGACTTCCAATTAGCCTCTGTCACTATCTGCCCTGGATTTGAGCTATTTGTGGGGGTGCCTGTTGGCTCAGCTAGACTAGGAATTCTTTGAGGGCAGGGACTGTCTAATTCATTTTTTTTTACTTTTCCTTCTTCTCTCCCGGTATCAAGTAAGATGCTTAGGGCATATGAGATTTCTGTTCCTCTGCCTCCTGCAATTTTCACGCTATTCCTTATTCTAGCTTCACTTCTTTATGTTCTTAACCAGGCATCTGTTTGTACGTTATGTGTATTTGAAACAAATAAGGCTTAATTCATGATAGATAATTGTTTAATTTAAGGCTATCACGACTCAGGCTGGCCTTGTTCTGTAGTTCTCTCTGGAAACAGCATTAAAACAGCCTGAGAGCTTGGTAGATTTTCATGTTCAAAGAGCAGTGGAGAGTTTTTGTTTTCCTGTAGTACCAAAATTTTAAAAAGTTATTCATCTTTTATACTTCACTGTTAACACCTAGAATAACTATTTAAAATTCTTCTGACTCATGGTCGCCTTTGGGATTTTAAGGATGTTGGGAATGGTCTGTGATTATGACCCCTTTACATTGTCAGTGACATTGTGGGGATATGTCATCTCTGAGACCTCAGGAAAATAAGTTTTTCAGTCATCTTTTGAAGTAGGGTGGTAACGAGGAGGAGAAATACTATGTCGTTGGGATCATTTGGTTATAATGAAATGGAAAGAAATTCTCAGATAAACGCCTATAACAATGGTGTTCCTGGGGTGGCCGGGTAGCTCAGATGGTTAGTGCGCAGGCTCATCACACCAAGGTTGCTGATTTGATCCCCATATGGGCTGCGGAGCTGCACCCTCCACAACTGGATTGAAACAACTACTTGACTTGGAGCTGACGGGTCCTGGAAAAACACACTGTTCCCCAATACATAAATAAATAAATATTAAAAAATGGTGTTCCTGAACGGACGCAGAAAATGCTGTGGGTAGCCAGAGCCAGGCGTGTGCGGGAGGCAGTCAGAGGGCCCAGAGGGGACGCCGTTCTCACATTCTTCAGAGGCCCACGTCGTCTGTCAGTTTTGCTGTTTTCTGCTATTCTCTTGCCTCTACTAGCAGACTGACTTTCTTGCTTTACCTCTGGTTTCTCAGATGCCCAGATTTACCGTTTGCCAAATGCCTTTGACGTGGTATCATCTTGCTCCAGCCCAATACCACGCAATCTTTCTTTTAGATAACTGCCTTAGTCTACCAGCCTCTCAGTTCCAAAATTTTAAGTGAGAGTCTGTATGGCCTGTATTGAGCCATGTACCGACCTCTGGCCCACCCAGCTGTTGCTGGGGTGAAGGGTCATGTGTACTCAGAGTGGTCCCAGACTTGTCCTGGCTGGCTCTCAAGAAGGCAGAGTTGGTGGGAGGCAATGATTGGCATGGCTACCGTATCCCAATCAAGGAACAATTTACCATTGTTTATATTTGGCTCTAGATTGCATTAGGAAACTAGGGCCCATTCCTTTTGGCCTCCAACTTTTCCTAGTTAGAATTTCAGGTCTAGGCAGTAGAATAAGGAAGAGGTGCTGAAATGCTATAGTGTGTTTGTTGGCAGTGGAGAGTTGGTTGCTAGCAGTAATTAAAAATGGGTTGTTGGATACATGACATCACCAGTCAATATTTAATTAAACAATTTTTTAACTCATGCCTTTGAATTAAATTATACATGCATTTGAATTTGTCTTTCTATTCGGTTGTCAGAAAAGTCATGAAGCATTTTTGCAATGAGAAACAGAGAAAACAATACGTCATGACTTTGCTGACAACCCAATATATGTACTTGTTTACTTTTTGAGTTCTTAACTTTGGCTTAAAAGAAAAATACTCATCATGCAGAGATTCAGTTATACAGCCAAGGCTTCTGTGGTATGTCGAAGGCAGTGGATGATGGGGGTACAGTGACAGAGTGGCAAGAAGGAGAAGAGGGGTGAGGAAGACCCGACGGCCACATTTCCCCACTAACTAGCTGTGTCGCCTCAGTAACTCAGTTCTTTGAAGCTCGGTTTCCTAATCTGTAGAGTGGAATAAGGAAGCATCCATCTCATCATGAGGATCCAATGAGATAATATATTCAAAGGTACTTTTTAGGCCCTTGGGATATAAGAGTGAACAAAATGCCCAAAGACCTTGTCCTCCTAGAGCTTATATTTCAGTATGTGCTGCCACCCTCTACTTTATAAATAAAAAATGGGGGGGGGGTATCCTTCCATTTCCTTCCAGTTCTATGAAAATTTAAGCCTGTTTTTAGATAGGGCCATATAGCACACAGGTGGGCTTATTTGTCTTTTGAAAATTAGGGTAGGTGAGTGCATGTGTGTGCAAGTACTTCAAAATCAATGAACCTGTCAACGCTCTTTGCTAAAGGTCTGCTTTTCAAGGCAAATGTTAAATGAGCTTTATTTGAGTTAAAGGGATAAATAAAACTTGTGAGAGACCTTTATGAGCTGATACCTTGGCTTTGATGATTCAGGAAAGGACATTCCTACTTGTGCAGGGGGTAACTCATTTTGCTTTTAGGAAATCAAAGTTAAAAATCTTAATGGGTTTTAATAACCCTAAATGTCATATTGAATTTAAGTTTGGACAATTTCAGATAACACCTCTTTGTAATTGCTAGGGTTTACTCATCTCTTGTGCTGTAACATATACCTCAAGACATAAAATCCTCCATTTTTAAAACTTTCACATTTTGCAACTTTTGCTGTGAGAAATAGAAATTTTTGGAGGTGGGCTCTTTTAGATGGAAGGAAATGTTTTTTCCCCCCTAATGAATTCAAAGAAGCAATTTCCTTTTTTGCATTGGGATTTGAAGCACTATAATATACAATGATTCAATGTCATTGACCTAAGCTTTAATTTATTTTTTGTTGAGCACTTACATTATTATGTACCCTAAATGTGTTACAGTTTGAGATGGTACAAAGAATTTAAGGACCCGTTGTTTGAAATTTTAAAGAGAGAACTCATCCAAGCCAGAATAAAAGATGACTTCAGTGCTTTATAGACGAATCATATGTATATCTGTGGGAGCAAGCTTCACTGTCATATCTAAATGTTAAAGGAAGATCTCTGTAAATCGGATAGAAAGTTAGTACTCTTTATCATACGTAGTTAGTATTAATGAGTAAAGCACCCAATTTCATGTTGTGGAATTCACTTTGGCTTTGCTATTTCTTTTTAGTCCTGGCAAAGAGTACCTTTTAATTGTTTGAGAAGACATGGAGCTGGGTGATGAGAGACGCTGATGCATGCGTTTCCCTTCCTCCATCAGCGACACAGGATAAGCGATCAGCTCCATATTTTCATGTTACACTGAATCGTTCCCCCCAAATGGCTGGTGCCCTCGTTATTGTAATTGGTCATCATTTTTCTACCTCACTGAGGGAACATCACCTAATCTTCAGGCCCGGGAACTTGAATGTTGCAGTGAGGATGGTAGAGTCCTGCGTGCAGCAGTATCTCACTTCCACCACGTATTCAGGTGCCTGGCCACGTGCTCAGGTGTTTGAATGAGGGGAAGAATAGGAAAGATGTGAGCTACTTCCAAGGGTTCTATTAGCTTTCATTTTTGGTGGATTCAAATTAAGTGGTGGTTTCCTCAAGAAATCTGCACTTTTTTTTTTCTGTTTACATTTCTCATTTATTCAGTTTTTTAGATTCCACATATAAGTGAGATCATATGGTATTTGTCTTTCTCTGACTGACTTATTTCACTTAGCATAATGTTCTCTAGGTCCGTCCATATCATTGCAAATGGTACGATTTCCTTTTTCTTTATAGCTGAGTAATACTCCATTGTGTAAATGTACCACAGTTTCTTAATCCAGTCGTCTACCGATGGGCATTTCTATTGTTTCCAAGTCTTAGCTATTGTGAATAGCACCACAATGAACGTAGGGGTGCATATATTTTTTTGAATTAATATCTTGGGTTTTTCTGGATAAATACCTAAGAATGGAATTGCTGGGTCATAAGGTAGTTCCATTTCCAGTTTTTTGAGATACCTCCATACTGATTTCCATAGTGGCTGCACCAGCCTGCAGTCCCACCAACAGTGCACCGGGGTTCCCTTTTCCCCACAACCTCGCCAGCATTTGTTGTTTGTTGATTTATTGATGATAGCCATCCTGACCGGGGGTAAGATGGTATCTCATTGTGGTTTTTATTTGCATTTCCCTGATGATTAGTGAGGCTGAACATTTTTTCATATGCCTGTTGGCTATCTGTATTTCCTCTTTAGAGAAATGTCTCTTCATATCCTCTGCCCATTTTTTAATTGGGTTGTTTGTTTTTTTGGTGTTGAGCTGCATGAGTGTTTTATAAATTTTGGATATTAACCCCTTATCAGATATTTCATTGACAAATATCTTCTCCCATTCAGTAGGCTTCCTTTTTGTTTTATTGATGGTTTCCTTTGTTGTGAAAAAACTTTTAAGTTTGATGTAGTCCCATATGTTCATTTTTTCTTTTACTTCCCTTGCCTACGGGGATGTATCAGTAAAAATATTGCTCAAGGTAATGTCTGCAAATTTACTCCCTATATTTACTTCTAGTAGTTTTATGGTTTCAGGTCTTACATTTAAGTCTTTGATCCATTTTGAGTTTGTTCTTGTATATGGCGTAAGGAGGTGGTCCAGTTTCATTTTTTTGCATGTGTCAGTCCAGTTTTCCCAGCACCATTTACTAAATAGACTATCTTTACCACAGGGTAAATTCTTGCTTCCATTGTCATAGACTAACTGCCCGTATATGCCGGGATTTAATTCTGGGCTCTCTACTCTGTTCTATTGATCTATGTGCCTGTTTTTATGCCAGTACCATACTGTTTTGATTACTGTAGCCTTGTAGCATGTTTTAATGTCTGGTAACGTGATACCTCCGACTTTGTTCTTATTTCTCAGGATTGCCGTGGCTATTCGGAGTCATTTTGGTTCCATATAAATTTTAGGATTATATTTTCTATTTCTGTGAAAAATGCCCTAGGTAGTTTGATAGGAATTGCATTGAATCCATATATTGCTTTAGACAGTATGGACATTTTAACTATATTAATTCTTCCTATCCATGAGGATGGAAGGTTTTTCCATTTGTTTGTATCTTCTTTTATTTTTTTCTTCAGTGTCTTATAATTTTCTGAGTACAGGTCTTTTACTTCTTTGGTTAAATTTATTCCTAAGTATTTTATAGTTCTTGAAGCGATTGTAAATGGAATTGTTTTCTTAATTTCTCCTTCCGATAGTTTATTATTGGTATATACAAATGCAACTGATAAGAAACGTGCACCTTTTCATTGTTACCCTTGTGTGGGGAACTGGCCAGGTCTCCCTCAGGCCCGTCTCCTCCATAGTTATTCATTCAGAAGGATGGCATAAAAAGTAAGATTGTTTAAAAGTTTTCCACGGCATTCTGAAAACAGGTGCTTCCTTTGAGACTTCAAGTTAATGAATTTATGTGGTCATTTCAACCCAATCTAAGCCCTGGTTCTAAAGAACAAAGCCATTTTCTCTGCTCTGAAGATTGACATTTGCTTGCAGTGATCAGGCACTTCCTGTGACCCAGGGTCCCATTCTGGGTGCAGTCGGGAGGTTAGAGGGAAGACGGCACACTGGGCATGTCCTGCCATTGCAATGGGAGGTGCTGAGAATGCGTGCATGTCTGCGCAGAGGCAGGCTGAAGCTTGCTTAGCTCTTTCTCAGGCACTTTATGGTGCATCCATGCTATACGTTGGCAGTGAGAAAAGCGTGCAGTCCCTTTGTTCTCAGTAAACGGTCAGTGTTGAAACCTGTTGCCTCTGACCCTTCTGAGTTCTCTCTCCCTTCCTTTTCTTTTTGTTCGCTCGCTTTCCCTGCCAGAAAGCAGCCCGGCATCTTCACATTCTGACTTCTGGAATGGAATGAAAGAGTTTCTTTCTGTATAGAGAGGTTTGTTTTGCACAGAGCTGCCTTTGAGGGTTAAGACACCCCACCCCCACCCCCTATTTAACACATTTAGAACGTAAAGTGGTGGCTCGGAGCCAGAGAGGACAGCCATAAATTGGAATGTGAACGAGGTTTCATCAAGGCTTTGTCTTGTCATCTTATTTCTGGCAGGGAATTTTGGGCTTTCTATTAAACCAAGCGCTTCTTTGGTCAATGTGCTCGTAATACTTTGAAAGTCACCACATTGAGATCCACAAGATGAGGTTAAGGTATTCAGGCTGTTAACAGAATGTTCCAAAGCTGGGGATACTGACTCCATATTGATGCCGAGGAATGCCTTTATTTTTACATAACTATAGTTTGAAAACAGTTTCTTTGTCTGAACTTTGAGTAAGAGAATAGGTGATAGGATTTCTGGTTCTTTTTAGACAAGATGAGAATGAGCTGTCTTGGCAATTTTAAAGTTTCTGGTGGAAAATGAGGTGCTCTGGAGCTAATCTAACCAAATGTAATGTGCTCATTTTGGGTGGCAGGTATAAAGGTGTTTGTATATTGAGCTCTAGTTTTTTTGAAGTTTTTGCAAAAGACGGGAGGGGGGGGAAGTGGGAGGGAAAGGGGAGGAGATAAAGGAAGAAAGCAAGCAGATTAGATCATGGATCCTTAGCAGTGCTTTCTGAGGCAGAGACCTGTGTAGGAATTCAGTACTGTGTGTGTGGCTTTGGCCAAGCCAGCTTCTCTGCCTCAGTTTTTGTCATTTATAAAGTGGCATTTATAAGTGGGCATGATAGGTCTTAGGTAAGAGCTGATGTCTCTTAGGAGCTGAACACCGTGCCTCAACGCTCTTAGTTTCTCTTCGTTACCTTTCAGATGCTGCCTTAAAGATCATGGAGTTTTAGCTGAACCGAATGCAGGTCCTTGTGTGTCTGGTCTTAACGCTGGTCTTGTGAACATGTTGTTCTTTTTATATATACCGTGATTGAATGATTTCTTTGCTTTGGTTTCTACCTACCATAAAAAGCTGGTAGGACAGAAAATATTATTTTTTTTTCCCTTTAATTTAACTGTTTTACTGAGGACCAGCTCAGAGCCAGGGAGTGTTATGGGACCTAAAAGATGTCATGGGAATATGGTGGTTTAACTCTCTTCTCCCATGGAGCTGACACTCCAGGGGGAGACATAGTAAAAACCAAGTGTCAGTGATAATGGGATGATGACTCAAGTCGGGTAAGAGGCTGGACATGGGGTGGGGAGTGGATCTCTATGAGATAGAATGTTCTGGAAATACTTCTGAGGTGATATCACCTGGATATCTGCACGGAGGGAGGGAGCAAGTCTTGTGGAAATCTCGGGAAAGAACAGGCAGAGGGAGCTAGGGATGTGTCGAAGAGCTGTGAGAGGCTTGTGTGGGAAAGGCAAGAAAAAGCAGGGGATGAGGCCACAGGCCACCATCACATGCGGGAGCTTCTTGTTTGGATTTTATGTGCAATCGGAAGCGACAGAAGTTGAGCCACAAAACTGGCTGTTCTACTACTCTTAAGGGAATTTGTTAGACCTGTTTTGCAGAGAAGATGGAATAAAGCGTATCTGGTACTTTGATTACAAATCCCATCATATAATAATTAAGTGCTAGCTGTAATTATAGAACTTGCTCTAATTTAGTTTAGCACGCTTGGGACCTCTGTTAGCCTAGATCCCAATCAATTTCACAGCCGTTAAGGAGAAAATACCTATTCCTGTTGAATTTTATGTCTAGCGGGAGAATGCGCCACCATTTGTTTTCACGCTGCTAGACTGCCTTATTTTCTTTCCGTTCATAAGGGTGCCCCGCTCTGACCAGGTTCTCTCCTCTGGGGTGCTGACTCAGGCATGTAGCGTGGTGTTTTCCTAATTAGGATATACTTTCACAGATAGCCGTTAATGAATTCCATGCATCTCTCGTCCTTTTGGTAACCTCTCAAGATTCGTGTAATAAAAATTTTCAGCTGACAGCCAAGATAGATGTTTTGGTCAATATTTATTCTCACATCTAGCACCTTTTACTACTCTGATGTCCTCTACGAAAGTCCATTTCTGTAGAGAAATGTAACCACATCTGTTTTCTCAGTTGGGGTTGAACAGTAAGTTCTCCTGTCGTAGAAACACGGGATGGCCCTCCTTTTGGCCTCTTTGCCATATCTGGTGACTTGCTATGTTTAGGTAACTCCGGCCCCTGAGGGTTCATCTTGTCCAGTTTTCTCCGCTGCTCTTGGGGTGAAAACCATCTTTACTGTCACATCACTTGCAGAGGCGTGCGCGCCTTGTCCCGGCCGGTGGCTTCTGTATGTTGGACCATTTATCACTTCACTAGAAGTAGCCCTTTGAGAAGTGGGCTCATCTCCAGACAGCTCAGTCTTACTCGTTTTGAAATAATGTCTGAGCTTGTGGGTAGGAACTAAAATTACTCCCTACCACAGAAGAAGAAAACAAGACTTATGGACGAGGAAGCAGCGGGAGGGAGGGAATGACTGCTCAGTGCTGGCAGCCAAGTCATCAAAGACATGAGCCCTGTATCTACTTGTGTGTTCTGGCAAGTGTGCTCGTGTGTGTAAATGAATAGACTTAATTTTTTTAGAATCATTTTAGGTTCACAGCAAAACTGAGCAGAAAGTGCAGGGAGTTCCCACAATACCCCTTGGCCGTCGCTCTCCCCCAACCCCCCCATGACCATCCTCTCCCACCATCAACACCTACTCCCCTACCCCCGAGTGGTATGCTTACTACAGTGAACTTACACTGACACGTCATTACTACCTAGAGTCCCTAGTTTACACTAGGTTTTACTCTTGGTGTTGTGAGTTTTGACAAATGTCTAATGATATGTATCCAGCATTATAGTGTCTGTCATACAGCGTACTTTCACTCCTCTAAAAATCCTCTGTGCGCCACCTCATCTCTCCCTCCTTCCTAACACCTGGCAGCCACTCATCTTTTTATTGTCTCTGAAGTTTTGCTTTTTCCAGAATGTCTTATAGTTGGAATCATCCAGTTATGTAGCCTTTTCAGATTGGCTTCTTTCATTAGTAATATGCATTTAAGGTTCTCCCGTGCCTTTTTATGGTTTGATTGCTCATTTCATTTTAGTGCTAAATAATATTCCATTATATGATGCACCCTAGTTTATTTAGCCATTCATCTGCTGCAGGACGTCTTGGTTGTTTCCAAGTTTTGGCAGTTATTAATAAAAGCACCATAAACATCCATGTGTAGAGTTTTATGTGGCTCTGATATGTATACACATACATTCATTTATATGTAACATACATCAATAGTTAATGAAGTTTTACTTTTTTCTGGTTATAGAAAAACATGCTCAATTGTATAACATTTGGAAAATATAAACAAAAAAGAAAAGAGTTTAACAAATCAGTATAAGTCAATTTATTAATTTAATGTAATAAAACATGAAGTTGGAGTGAGCCTGGAAAATGTAGGACATACGGTTGTTATATGTTTTAATGATAGAGACGGACGATTTAGGGCATTCCAAGTGCTTGTTTCCATTAAAATTGCTTCTTAAGTGACCTTTTATGATAATCAACATTCAAACAAACACTATCAGCTTTACAAAATAGCTAACTTAGAAGTCTCTTGAACAACTGATTTCGAAGTTTATCCCTTAAAAATTCCAAATGCACTTTAGCGGTGGCCTTTGTGCTTGCTGGTG
>NW_017731731.1:1510564-1514100 GCF_001890085.2 Hipposideros armiger
CCCACTGCTGGAAACATTCCTGGTTAGTGAATGTAATGAAATAAATTTGTCATGTTGGACGTAAATGCGTGGTGGAGCGCAGAAAGAACAGCCTGAAACTCAAGAGTGGCAGCCTGACGTTTATAGTTATAAATATGTATTTTAGGAACTGATTTATAATGAAGAATGCTAGTGCTAAAATAGACAAATTGAAGCTTGTTCTCACTAAGTAGGTTAGACAGTTCATCAAATAGTCGTTAAAAAATCTTTGTCTGTGAAGGTTGAAAAATAAGATTAAATGTCAGGGTCCAAGGCAGGGGACTTGGGTAGTCCAGCTGACCGGTCGGTTCAGATGGATATAAAATGTGGTTGGGCCGTGCGTGTATGCCTGGTGCTTAGCCTGTGGGTGAGAAATTGAAGGACCAAGGACCAAATCCAGTCTACTGCCTCTTTTGTTTGTTCCTTAAGCTAAGAGTAGGGTTGAGATTTTTAAATGGTTGAAAAAAATTTGTAGGAAGAATAATACTTTGTGACAGCAGAAAACGCTGTGAAATTCACATTTCCGTGTCCGGGAATAAAGTTTAATTGGAATGCAGCCATGCTCGCTTATCGCCGATGGCTGCTTTCACACTGTAGTGGCAGAGTTGAGTAGATGCGATAGAGACCATATGGCCCAGAAAGCCTAAAATATTTACTGTCTGACCCTTGGCAGAAAACATGTGCTGAACTCCAGCTTCGTGGAACCAGAGCTCGGAGCTGCTGGCGGCTTGTGCCTTCCTTTCCTTCCCCTTATCTTTCTTCTAAGAAGTGAATGAATGGGTATTTAATTATATATAATGACAGGTAACGCTTCTATCGTGCTTTCCAGTTTTTCAGTTTATTTAACCCATAATAACTCTGTGATGTAGCTACAACTGTTATTCCCATTTTATAGATAAAATAAATTGAGGCTTAGGAACCACAGGCAACTAGTTGCTCAAGTTGGCAGTTGAGATGGACTTCTGTTGACTTTTTGTTGACTCTGGTTTTTCAATTTAAAACACTCAAACTGTATCATCCTGAAATACAAAACAAAATCTAGAATAATTCAAGGCAGCTGAAAAAATCTCTGAAAGATTTAGGCACCTTCCCTCTTGATCTTTGACACAGCTTTCGTTTGATGATGTTTGTTGGGTGACTTTTATTTCCCAAAACCCTTTGGATGTTTTATATTTCCTTGTGGGTCCTGACTGTTTGATTCATTCATTCAACTCAGACTCACTGTGTGCCTAGCACAGTGCTGGGCACTCGGGCAGCTTTGTGAAGAGGACACATACTCGTAGCCCAGAGTGAGGTGTAAGAATATGGTCATCTGCCAGCAAATCTCTTCACATGCTCTACTTAGATTTTAGCAATTTGTATCGCTCCTTGGGTGTTCAACTGCATATGATAATTTTGAAACAGCAAGTCCCAACAGATACAGGAGCAGCTGTCAGATCAGGAAACCTGTCCATTGGCCCAGATTTTTCTGATGATTTGCAGCATAACCTTGGAAACGTTTCATTTTCCGTTCCAGATTTTCATTCTGGAAAGTGGAAAATACCAAGAAATGAAGCTGGTCTTAACAAGATCAGGCACCCCAAATGATGTAATGAGCTCTGTTTGTATATTTCCCGTGCCTTCCTTTTTTACTTGGGCACAGCTTGTTGGTGTTTATGATGTAGA
This sequence comes from Hipposideros armiger, assembly GCF_001890085.2. Taxonomy (NCBI): domain Eukaryota; kingdom Metazoa; phylum Chordata; class Mammalia; order Chiroptera; family Hipposideridae; genus Hipposideros; species Hipposideros armiger. The sequence continues at coordinate 1,512,248 of NW_017731731.1, forward strand.
CACATACACACAACACGATACAGTTTGATGTAGCTATAAGAACTGTTGTTTCCCTAGGCATACCTGCAACTGCCAGTGGAAAGGAAAACCTGAGCTAGGTAGGGGTGCAGTGTGGACAAGATCAAGGTCAATTTGGGGAACCTATCTATGGAAGCACATTTGGAGCTTGTTTGTAAGCTGGTGAGAAAACTGCCGGGACAGGATTTTATGCTATCTGTTTCTGAGTTGCTGGTGACTCACATAGAGCCCAGGGTCAGGAATGTGATAGGTGTTCACTAAGCATCATTCTGCACAGTCTTTGTCCTGCCCAGCCAGGACCCTTAGGGAAGCACTGCACGTTGAGATTGAGAGGCTGAGGATTAAAACATTTTATTGTTAAATGTCTAAGTTTATAAAAATGGTGGTTATGTTTTCCACTTTTTAAAGATGGTTATTTCACTGAGAAATATGGTTTAAACATACAGTACATTCTATTAGTGCACCAAGGTGAAAATGATTAATTTCTCATATTAAAGACACGGAAGCATAATTCTTAAACCAAAAGTGTTGCACGGGTACCTACTTCACATTATTTTGAACCCTATACTTTTATTAACTTTTCATTTGCTTGTTGTGTTTTTTTGTAGCAAAGACTTTGACTTTTTATTTTATTTACCCCAGCTTTATTTAGACATAACTGCCAAATAAGAATCATATATATTTAAGGTATATAATGTGATNTATATAAAAAGTTGTAAATCAAGCTAACAAATTGTAAAATAGAAGATGTTTTATTCTCCTACCTTGACACATAAACTTTCATAATGACATTGAAAACTGGATTCAGATTCATTGATTAGACCCCTTGAAATATCACAAAGGTTCGTAGAGGCAGTGAGTAGCCAGGCCCCAGCCTATGGGCCATTCTTATGCTCCCACCCCTGGCTCCAGCTTGGACCAGGGTCACTGCAACCTACACAGACAAACTGCATCTATAAATCCCACACATGACCGCCCTTAGGCCTGAGGATGCACACGTGGAGGGGCTTGGATGTGGGCACTCACCAGTGTCTGGTCTGGCCTCTGGGTGGGGACATCTGTTTGTCTCCTGTGAAGGGCGTGGCTGGTGGAGGGTCTGAAAAGGCCTTCTGATGTGAGGCCCTAGGTCTGGGCCCTCCTTCCCTGGGATTAGGGATGATTCTGGGAAAAGGGGTCCTGGGTCTTCTGCTCCTAGGAATCTTTGAGTTTTGGCTTTTATCTTAAAGTTAGCCATCACTGTTAGCATAACAAAAGTAGAGTGAGCAGCATCACTGGTAAATATGCTGGAATTCAACAGCATGTGGTTGTAAGTTGTTTTTAATAGGTGAATATCATTGTATGCTGGCATAGATTCCTTTAGAAAGCTCTAGGCTTGGTCAGATAGTAAAATATGCACTACATTTATATGGTGTTGTTGTTATTATTATTATTATGATGATTATTATTTTGTCTTTTCACTCTTCAAGAACCATAATGAAGTTTTGCCCAAAAAACTGACTCAGTCTTTGATTCCCATGATCATGATGTCGTAACGATTGAGTTGACGTAATGATTTACCTTTAGGAAACTTCCCTGATGCATTCTTCTTTTTTTTTTTTAATCAAAATAGGAAACATCAAATTTAACATAAATTTTAAAAAATCAGAAATTGCCTGAAAAAAATAATGGAGCAAATCAACTCCTGAAAAAGAGTGTTGCATCTTGGTGATCACATTTATTGGAGGGTTGGAGAAAAATAAAAATGCCATTTTGTTTCAGAATTTGTAAGTCATCTGCAAATCAACTCACTCAGGAGTGGAAGAATCCTTGGTCATTTCTTAGTATCAAAATTTACA
>NW_017731731.1:1517930-1551352 GCF_001890085.2 Hipposideros armiger
AACCATCATTCCACTCTCTGCTTTTATGAGTTCGACTTTTTTAGATTCCACAACGTGAGATCATCCGGTATTTGTCTTTCTGTGTCTGGCTTATTTCATTTATCTTATAATGTCCTCCAGGTTTATCCATGTTATTGCAAATCGCAGGATTTCCTTTTTCAAGGATGAATATTATTCTATTTATATGTATACATATATTATTCCATTTATATGTGTATATATATATGTGTGTGTGTATATATATATATGTATATATATCTCCATATGTGTGTATATATCATCATTTAGGTGGCTCCATATCAGCTATTTTGAATAATGGTCCAAAAAATGATATATACCCAGAAGTGGAATTGCTGGATCACATGGTAGTTCTAGTTTTAATTTGTTGACGAACCGCCACACTCTTTCGTAATGGCTGTACCAGTTCCCACCAAAGTGCACAAAGGTTCCCTTTTCTCCCCATCCTCGCCAACACTTGTCTTTCGTCTTGTTGATGATAGCCATTCTAACAGGTGTGAGGTGGTATCTCCCTGTGGTTTTGATTTGCATTTCCCTAATGATCAGTTATGTTGAGCACCTTTTCATATTCCTATTGGCCCTCTGTATGTCTTCTTGGGAGAATACCTATTCAGGTTCTTTGTCCCTTTTTAAATTGGATTATTTATTTATTTTTGCAATGAGGTTGTTTGAGTGTCTTAATATGTTTTGGATATTAATCTCTTATCAGATGTATGGTTTTCAAGTATTCTCTCCCATTCATATGTTGTCTCTTCACTCTGTTGATTGTTTCCTATGCTTTGCAGAAGCTTTTAGTTTGATGTTGTGCCACGTTTATTTTTTTCTTTTGTTGCCTGTTTCAGATACAAAAAAATAAATAAATTAAAAAAAATCGTTGGCCAGACCAATGGCAAGAAGCTTTTTATTCTTTTTAATTTTTTTTTTTAATTGGAGAACAGTGTGTTTTTCCAGGACCCCCTCAGCTCCAAGTCAAGTAGTTGTTTTAATCTAGTTGTGGAGGGCACAGCACTGTGGCCCACGTGGGAATCGAACTGGCAACCTTGGTGTTATGAGCCTGCGCTCTAAGCACCTGAGCTAACTGGCTGCCCCAAGAAGCTTTTATCCTGTGTTTTCTTCTATTAGTTTTACATTTGTGGGTCTTATGTTTAACTCTTTAATCCATTTTGAGTTGACTTTTATATATGGTGTGAGATAAGGGTCAATTTCATTCTTCTGTATGTGGATACCCAGTTTTACCAACACCATTTACAGTGGTCAGCCCGTATCTGTGGTTTTGCTTTCTGCTGTTTTAGTTGCATGCAGTCAGCCATGGCCTGAAAATATTAAATGGAAAATTTCAGAAATAATTCATAAATTTTAAATTGTATGCCGTTCTGAGTATCATAAAATCCCCTTCCATCCCACCTGATATATTTATGAGTCATCCCTTTGTTTCGTGTCTCCATGCTATTTATTCTACCCGCCCGTTAGTCACTTAGCCGTCTTGACTGTCAGATTGACTGTCCCAATATCATAGTGCTTGTGCTCAAGTAATCCTTATTTTACTTAATAATGCCACATCCACATAACTTTTTTTTTTTTTAAGCTGAGCCATGCTGCCACCTGTTGGCAGCTTAGTGGCTGCTCAGCTCGGGCTGGGAATCGAACCACTGTTGCTCAGAGCTCAAACTCTTGAGCGAGCTCTTAACCAACTGAGCCACTCGCCCAGCCCACATAACTTTTCTTACAGTATATTGTTACAATTGTTCTGTATTATTATTACTTAATGTTTAATCTCGTACTGTGTCTGATTTATAAGTTAAACTTGATCATAGGTATGTATGTATAGGAAAAAGCATTGTACATATAGGGTACAATCCACAGTTTCAGGAATCCACTGGGGGTCTTAGAACGTATCCCCCAGCGGATCCCCGGGGATAAGGGGGGACTACTGTATCGAAGAGATTATATCTTTTCCCCACTCTATATTGTTGGCTCTTTTGTCAGAAATTAATTGATAGCATGTGTGAGTTTATTTCAGGGCTCTCTGTTCTATCCTATCCTATCCTATCCTATCCTATCCTATCCTATCCAATTTTATCCTATTATTTTTTTCCTATACTCTGGTCTATATATCTGTTTTTATGCCCATATCACAATGTTTTTATTACAATAGCTTTGTCATGTATTTTGAAATCAGGAAGGATGATGCCTCCAGTTTTGTTCTTCTTGTTCAAGATTGCTTTGGTTACTCGGGGTCCTCTGTGGTTCCATGTCAGTTTAAGATTTATTTTTTCTATTGTGTGAAAAACGCTACTGGAATTTTGAAAGGGATTGCACTGTATCTATAGATCACTTCGGGTAGTATGGAACATTTTAACAATATTAATTCTACTAATCCATGAACATGAGATCTCTTTTCATTTATTTTAATCTTTAGTTTCTTTTATCAGTGTTTTATAGTTTTCAGCGTACAGTTCTTTTACCTCCTTGGTTAAATTTATTCCTAAGAATCTTGTTCTTTTTGATGCTATTGTAAATGGGATTGTTTTCTTAATTTCTTTTTTGGATAGTTTGGTGTTAGTATGTAGAAATACAACAGATTTTTGCATGTTTATTTTGTATCATGTAACTTTACCTAATTTGCTTTGTAGTTCTAGCAATTTTTTGGTGGAGTCTCTAGGGTTTTTTATATATAAGATCATGTCATCTATAAGCAGAGACAATTTAACTTCTTCCTTTCCAATTCTGATACTATTTATTTATTTATTTATTAGTTATTTTCTTACCTAATAGCTCTGGCTAGGACTTCCAGTAATATGTTGATAAAGGTGGTGAGAGTGGGCATCTTTGTCTTGTTCCTGATCTTAGAGGAAAAGCTTTCAATTTTTTCACCATTGAGAATGATTTTAGCTGTGGGCTTGTCATATATCTTTCCATACCTAAATTGTTGAGAGTTTTTATCCTGAAAGGATGTTGAATGTTGTCAAATGCTTTTGCTGCAGCTATTGAGATGATCATATATTTTCCCCCCTTCATTCTGTTAATGTGGTGTATCACATTTATTGATTTGCGTATATTGAACTATCCTTACATCCCGATGACAAATCTTATCTTGATCATGTTTTATGATCCTTTTAATGTGGTATTGAATTTAGTTTGTTAGTATTTTGTTGAGGACTTTTACATCTATTCCATCAGAGATATTGACCTATAATTTCCTTTGCTTGTAGAGTCCTTATCTGGTTTTTGTATTAGGGTAATTCTGGCCTCATAAAATGAGTTTGGAAGTATTCCATCCTCTTCAATATTTTTGGAAGAGTTTGAGATGGGTTGGCAGAATTCTTTTAAATGTTTGGTAGAATTCACCAGTCAAACCATCTGGAAAGACCTTGACTTTTATTATCTCATTTTGCCCATCACCAGTTGACTGACAATCTTTTTTTGTTTTAATTGGTTTTATACAGTATAAAAAGAAAAATCATAGATACTTCAACCCTGTCTCATTCAATGTGCTACATTCCTCTTAATTCGCTACCCTTTCAGAGAACAGTGTTATTGGAGTTAACCTGTCTTTGGGAACAAAACAGACCAAAGACTTGTCAGGAGGTTGTCAGGCTCTGTCTCTGATAATTTATTCTTTTATGTCTTTAATGAAATACAGACGAGTTTGATAGCTAGTGGTCAGACATATTGAGATTGGAGAGTTTATGTATTCGATTTACTGTTGTGGCTTTGTCAAAATAATTTTTCTGCTGTTCCTTCCTGCCCTTAGATTGGTACTAAACAGGGTGTGTGCCCATAGTCATGCTTTGTGTCCCCTGTGATTTTGGGCCGTGGTTTTCATGTTTCCTTGTGGTTCTTCATACAGATACACAATGCACTGATGAGTGCCGAGACTTCCAGCCTCCCGGGTCTCTGGTGTTTGCATAAGAGCTAGCAAAAGCATTGCATATGAGAGATGCTTAACATTTCTGTTCCATTCCTTTTCTCTTTTCAATCTCTTAATTTAGGAACTTCTACCTGGCTTACTTTAAATGTCTTATTCTATACAAATCTCATAGTGTGTTATTCATCTGGTTGGTATTATAATTGAAGAAGGGGGATGCATTTTCTCTGTTCTCTCAAAAAGCTATGTATTACACATAAGCACTTGCTGGTTTTGTTGTTAGTTTTATGTATGCATGTATCTTTATATTCATAAAGTTAGTATTGGAGTGCTGTTCTGTGCCAAGCACTTCGTTATCCATTTATATGAGTTATTTCATTTATTTTCACAACCACCCAGTGGGAGAGGCACTGTTGATTTCCTCATTTTATATATATGGAAACTGATCCTTGCAGACGTTCAGTAAGACATCCGGGTCATTCAACTTGTGAATGGGGGGTGTTGGGGTACAAACCTGGTTCTGATTGCAAAGCAATCTGGTATAATGCAAGTGATATTGAATTAAATGTATAACTGCTTTATGAAAGTTGTATACATGTTAAATTTAAGATTTTTGACCAACATTTTAATGAACTAGGAAAACTAGGCTACCAAGTACATTCCTTTTCTTTATATCATGACTAGTAATGGGATTAATTATTTTCTAATGAACTTTTTCTTTTAAACAACTTTAGTGAGCTGTCATTCACATGCCATACAATTCATCCATTTAAACTCTACACTTCAGTAGTGTTTAGTATATTCAGAGTTTACAACCATCCCCACAGTAATTTTTAGAACAAAAGAAACTCTGTACCCATTACCAGTCACTCCTCATTTTCCGCCAACTCTCTCCTCAGCCCGTCCCCATCCCCAGGCAACCATTAACCTAATTTGTCTCCAGATTTGCCTGTTCTGGACATTTTATGTAAATGAATCATACAATACATGGTCTTTTTGTGACTGGCTTATTCACTTAGCATAATGTTTTCAGGTTTCATCTATGTTGTGGTTTGTATCAGCACTTCATTTCTTTTTATTGCCAAATAATGTTACGTTGTATGCGTATATTACATTTTATCTATCCATTCATCAGTTGAGAGACATTTAGGTTATGTCTACTCTTTGGCTATTACAAACAATGCTGTTATGACACATTCACGTACAAGCTTTTGCGCGGACATATGTTATCATTTACGCAGGGATGAAATTGCTGGATCATATGCTAACTCTAGGTTTACTGTTTTTAGGAATGGCCAGACTCTTTTTTAAAGTGGCTGCACCATTTTGCATTCCACCAGTGGCATATGGGGGTTCTGTTTCTTTACATCCTTGCCAATACTTGCTGTTACTGTTTTTTTATTATAGTCATCCTAGCGGCTGTGCAGATGTGTCTTATTGTGGTTTTGGTTTTTTTTTTGTTTCCCTAATAGCTAATGCTGTTGAGCATGCTTCTTTTCTTATGTAACGGACTCTTACATATAGATTTTGTCTATGTACTCTTACCGGAATGAGTCACACCTGTGCTGGTGTGGACATTTTCTCTTCTTTATTATCTATTTGGAGTTGAGTCTAGAGTTGCATATACCTTACCTGAAGTCCAACCTTGGGTGATTCTTTGGCTAAGGGTTCATATAGCATAGTGCTTTGGGAAACTAAATTATTCATTACTTTATTAATGTCAATATCGTGGTCAGGTTGTATGGCCGAAAGCGTGTGTGGGGAAAAGATGGGCTTTAGAAACTAGGGGAAGCCAACTAAAGATGAGGGTAAAACAGTTAAAAAGGCTTGAGGGTTAAAAATTTAAAAGTAAAATATCCTGGGGGTGGGGAGCATGAGATACTTGTAGGCTGGATTGGAAGCTGGCTGGAACGTACTAAACAATTACTAGTTAATGAATCAGTTTGGTAACTGGAAGAATGTCTATAGTTTACACTGAAAACTGCTTAATACCTTAGGAATAACTGGCATGGTAATGTACATGGAACACTAACTTTTTATACGAATTCCGCAGTTATCTAGGACTCATGTTTATAAGTCACAGGAACTAAAGATCACATAAAACTATTTTGTGTCTGTCTTATAAGGAAGTTGCTGTTAATTTTTTATAAAGCTACAGAATGCCTCCTAGACACCATTGGTGGTTATATATCAGTCTAGAGATTGTGCCGGCTGGGAAGGCCGTCAGGATTCTGGGCTCCCTGGCACTTGGCCACTCTTATCTTTGCTAATCTATGTCGTTCTTCTCTCTCCTGCAGCCTTTAATTGTTTGTTTTTCTTGTTTCTGAATTGGTCCTGCTGACGGTTTATGAATGAACTTCAGAGACCTGTAGGGACTGCACTAAAAACTCTGAAACACCTCGGCAGCACAGGATGGCAGGCAGAAACTGTTATATAACACCTGAATAGCATAATGTAATGTCCTACCCAGAGTTTGTGGAAATCAACAAGAAAAAGCAGAGATCGCAGTACACATGTGGGACAGGAAAGGTCGGACTTGAAGCGCTACGTGTCAGAAAGCACGATATGGTTACTAGAAACGAATGGACCCATTGGTGGGCTAAGGGGAGCATCGTGTCCTGGCCCCTTTCCCTGGTGGTTCATCAGGTGAGACCAGCACGTGCAGACAGTCTCTAGCTCCCTGACCAGCATTATAAGGAAGACTTTGAGAGTGTGGCATGGTCAGAGGAGCAAACCAACATGGTAATGGGAAGCCCTGCCATGGGTAGCAGCTTAACTTGGCGGTGGAAACGTTAAAGGGAAGACAAGACCACTTCCTTCTGCTATTGGAAGGATTCGCATGCTAGAGGTTTGGTCTGCGTTTTTCCAGACCACATGGGAGTTACAGACATGCATCTTTTAAATCCATATAAGAAAAAATTTTTCTAACTTTTAGAAACAGAGGAAGGAGTTGCCTAAACTTTGTACTTCCTAGATTGGAGCTGTATTGCTTCTCATTCATCTGGGATATTAGATACAGAAGGCGTTCTAAATTTACTCTGTACTTTTAATACTACTTGATCATGTTTAGTCAGCATTTAGGCATGACAGTTGGGCCACTTGATATGTAATATGTAAATGGTATCCATGTGAGAGATGGATGTGTATACATTTGGACATAGTGATTTTTACATGAACAACTCTCGGGGTCACAAATATGGAACATTTTCTGTGTGATTAGAGGCCTATTTTTCATTTCAGCCAGTGTCTGTATCACCCAGAAATCCTTCCAGGTCCTGTGTCCTCTACCTGCATGTGTGTTTGGAGGACACGGACTAATTTTGATGGTAGTCTAAGCAAAATGCAATTAGGGGAATCCTGCGCCAAACATCCATCTGCTCCAATGTCTGCCTTCATTAGTGTGCATAATCAGGTGTTTGCTTTAAACACTGTATGGCTTTGCCCGTGAAAAAATGAAATAGAGAGGGTACTGCTGGAGGCTTGGTTACCCTGCGCACAGCGGACTACAGGAAAGGAAGCCCAACATCCTGAGAGCGCATCCGTGGTTTGGAGAGAGCCATTTTCTTGGTGACTGCTGTTCTGACCAGAGACTTAGGTGCATGTATCAGGAATGGTATGTGAGCGTGCATACGTGTGTCTGCAGACATGGGTGAGCGTGCATGTTTGACCATGTGTGCTGTGTGGTTTAGCTCTCTGGGGAATCACGATTAAGGAAATAGAGAACAAGAGAGCTAAAAAAACAAAGGGAAGGTTGTAACATTACATTTTATGAGACAGATGATTAAAATTCCGTTATAAAAGTGTAAGACTTGAAAGATATAAATAGTAATATTGATACAAAAGGGCCTTCCTTTCTTTTTACTCTTAGGAAACAGATTTAATTTAGAAAAGAAGCTGAGTTTTTCTTTTTTTTTTTTCCCTTTTTCTTTCTTTCTTTTTTTTAAAACCATATAGATTACTTTGGTGCCAGAGGGTATGTGTAACTTGAGATATTTCATATCTGTGTTTTTTGCTGTAAGGTGATAAATGCATGTTGTAAAAACCTAAATGTTCATATATGGAATAAAAATAGTTATTTACTTTTTCCTTTTATATCTATGAATGATTGTGGTGGAAGTTTTGAAAAAGCAGAAAAATAAAAAGAAGGGCAGATAATTGCCTATTTATCCATCAATAAAAGTCATGCTCATACTGTGATATTTTTTCCATTCTTTGTTATTTGAACACATAAGTGTATAGTAATATGTGGAGATAGGTACATACACATACACAATATATGTAATTTCTGCACACAAATACGTCAATAACCTGGATCTAGATGATTATGCTATTTTAGTGTGATTTTTAGTGTGTTGTGTGGTAATATGAAGTCACTTTTTCTGTTAAACACTGACTTTCTGATTTATTATATGAAATGTTGGTTAATTCAACCCTAAACTGGATGCTTCTTGGAATATTATTTAGTAGTAAAGAATATAAAGAATAAAGACCCAAAATTAAGAATTCAAAAGTGGGCACATTTCTCTACTTGTGAGGAAACAGAGTGAATTCTGATTTTTGGTTGAAAACTAAAATATTTGGCACATTCATTATAAAGTATAGAACATGGTTTTCTAAAGATGAGAAATTTTGCCCTTTCACTGGCATTTCTTGCTAAATTTCTTCACGCTTCCCCTAACCACTTAAACGTAGGCCAAGCTTCATTTTTAATGGTTGGAAATAGATTTTTAATCTTTTGTGAGGGGGTCATAAATATATTTAAATATATTTAAATGTCAGAGGAATAACGAGTATTTTTCTTTTATAAACATTTTCCAAAATTATCATTTGGCTGGTTGTAGCTTTGGTCTTAGAGTTGAATAAATAAATTCTAGGATTTAACTCTTGACCCATGTTAACTTGGAGAAAAAATTTCTCTGTACTGAGAACTTGATGTTTTCCTTCCTGCCCAGTGGTGCTTTGACAGGATGGGCTTCTTAACAGAGGCAGAGCAATGGGTGGGACACGCAGACCCTTTGTCAGAATGTCCTAGAGAGTCTCCAGATACACAGCCCCCCGTTCTTGTCTTTCTCTGCCTTCCACCCTGAATTCAGGTCAGTTACTTTGGTTTTGCGGTACAGAATGGAGTATGTGTGTGTGTGAAGTTACAAAAGTTCCCCAGATGGTATCAGTCTGGCAAAAGAAGAGCGCTCCAATGGCCATTTGGATGTATACATGGAGAATGTTCTGTGTACACAGGTGTGCAAAATGGCACAAAGAAAGGGAACTAAGCAGAGTTTGGGAAGAAATTGTCACAGCTGTAGGCGAGAAAACTTAGGCACTGTAGTGGACATTTTTTGATGGTCTACTCAGCGGTCATTTCCCATCTTCTTACCAGCACCCGGTACGTGATGTGTGGGAGCCAACCCTGCCCATTGCATCCTAGCCATGCAATTTGGGAGGAACTGATTCTATAATACACCCAGCATTGGTGTTTTCACAGCGCCGTGCACTGATCACGTTGGGCCCGAAGCTCACGCAGAATTTTTTGTAGTTGCTACAGAATCCAAATGATGAAGAGGCTTCCCCAACAGAAGGGCGTGGCTGTTCGTTTCAGGTGAGGGCGAAGGAAGACCTTTCAGAGCGACCTTTGCGGGATGTCTGGTGACTTTGGCTGGGATGAAGCATGACTGAGAAAAGACACATCCTCAGGGAGCTGTTACCTCTAAGGCTGTGCCTTTTAGACACAAGGGCTGGGCAATAACTACACTGGGCTGTAGTGCCAAAGGAGGGATTTTTATTTCAAAATATGGGGGAGAAGTTAGCATATTTATGTAGATGAATGTCTAAATCTGATCATTTTCTTGAAATGTCCTAAGTTCCTTCTGCCCATTAGACTTCCCCTCAAACTTAGCATCTCTCCAAATGAGCTTACTATTCTCATCTCTACTTCTTCCTTAAAAAAAAAAAAATCCTGACACCATCTTGCTTTTCTTTCTATGTTTCCTGCTCCCCATTGTATCCTCAGTGTTTTGCACAATACCCATCCCATGTTAGGTGCTCAAGAATATGAATTATTCAAGATTATGAATAAAATAAAGGTTGGTTTATATCTTTATGTCATCTTGGTCGGTGGCCTCTCTAGCCACCTAATTTCTCAGGACCCTCCCCTCCCCTTCTGTTCCCTTCATCTCTTCATCTTTGTGGCTACTGCCCCAATGTAGACTTTTGCCCTCTCCTACCAGACTGATTTCCATGGCTGTTCTTCCACAGCATTTCACTGGCTCTCAAGTTCAAGTTCCGGCTGAGCAGAGGTTGGCCACAGATGCTCCCTGAAAGTCCCCCAAGCCTCCATATTTCATACTGGAAAATCAGCTCAATTTTTTTTCAACTTATAGCAGTGGTGAGCAAAGGATGAATCATGAGCCATGCATTTGTCAGACTAATATAACCATTGGCGATTGGTCCTAAAGGAATTCCTCGAGTGCAGATGCAGAGAAAGCTACGGAACCCCAGCCAGGGATTGCTGTGGTGCCTTTAGGCCTTGGATGGCTAAAGCAGATGATATTTTCCTATACTTTTAATGGAAGAAAAGAGGAACTGACTGTAGTCATGTTGGAAATTATGAGAAAGTGAATGAGGTGTGCCAGGTTATGGGGTGTCACAAGAGGACGACAAGAGCTCCTAATTGGAGAGGTTGGAGCATTACTTGAGCACAGTGTTACAGTCATATCTCATATATTGCCCTGGGTTGTTTTCATTTTTCTTATTTTGATTTGTCTGCAATTGTATTAATTAAATTTCAAGAATAGTCTGTTGTTAACTAGGCAAACTCACACTGGGAAGAACCTAAGGTCACAGAAGGCTGGACCTGAAAATATGGCCTTTGATACAACTCGGCGAAGCTGGGTTTGCGGAGTGAATGAATTTGAGGGCTGTAACGGAGAACCTGGGATCTGAAAGAGTCTCCCGAAAATCCAGGGAGTTGGAAGGGCTTTGGTTATTTTGTCTTGTTGCCTGATGAGAAGGCAACTAACTTTATAAGTGAGGAACGTCAGCCAGGTGCTAGGAGATCCTCTTACCAACCTTGCCACATAGAGTGGTCGGTTAACCGGGGATGCCAGAACCCAAGTGGCTCAACCTTTGGTTCAAAGCCTGTCTTTTTCTAGGGAAATGTTGTACTTGTTCCATTGTCATGCTGGGAAGTACTTTGAGGGCAACTAAAAACATGCAGGAACAAATTGTCATCTAGTATTGGAGTGTGTGGGGGGGCTGTTCATTCTTCCTGTCACTACATTTTCATGTCCACTCTTTTCCTCTCATGACCCCTTGGAAAGTGGTGGGGTGAATTACTCAACCTCCGTTGGCCTGACCCTCAGCTGCAAAATGAGGGGGAAGGGAAGGAACTAAACAAACTCGCAGCCGCCTTCCTGTCTTCGCATTCTGGGAGACTGTGGAGCAAGACGGGAGCCAGTCCTTTCGCCTGAATGATAAGGGTGTTCGGCCGAGCCGGCCAGGGGTCCCCAGCCAAAGCAACTACGAGAACTCCAGACTTCGCTTTTGCAGCGTCTTGACTATCCATATGTTTCCAATCATTGTTTTGTGTAATATAAACTAAAACGCTCCAAGCACTTGTGTTGAAGTTGTTGTCAGGAACTTTTGGTGACTGGTCAGGAAACAAAGCTCTAGTGGTTTGGGCTGATAGGAAAGCATGTTAATTCTGGAGACTCTGACCCTCATGTTGGCACAGCGTGACTGCTCTGAAGGGCCCCATCCAAGGCGAGCCAAACGCGAACCATCACAGGCCAGGGAGGCTGTATCAGTCAGTGAATTCCAGGGTGACAAAGGGTGGTGGCAGGCCATGCATCAGGGCTTGTTGCTATAGTCCGGAATTGCCAGATTTTTGTATTTTTCCAGAAAAGTTGGAAATCCTGATTTTTATATGAAGTCTTCTTATTTTTAAATGTTGGATCAAAAAGGAGAAAAACATTTTTAAAAAACAGTCCCACAATCCAAACAAAATATGTCTGTTGGCCACACACATTCTCAGGCCACCCGGAGGTATTTTCTGTATGTACAGACCACAATATTCCTTGTATATACTCGATTTTAAGAACCTTTCTATTATGGACAATTTCAAACATTTATAAGAGGAAAGAATAGTATAATAAACCTCCATACAAAGTCTTATGTACCTATTACCCAGTTTCAAGAATTATCAATCCATGGCCAGTCTTCTTTCATCTACAGTTAAAACACACACACACACTAGTTTTGATGCAAATCCTAGACATTGTATCATCTCATCTGTGAATATATCAGTAGGTGTTGCAAAAAGATAAGTCCATGAAAATCCATATTGACTATAACTCCTAAATATTATCAAATATTCAGACAGTTTTCAAATTTACCCTCATGTCTCATGTTTTTAACAGCTTATCTTTTTGAACCATTACCCAAGTAACACCCATATGCTGGCAACCGATGGATGTGTGTCATATGATCAATAGGTTCCCTGCTACCCTCTCTTTTCTTTTTTTCCTTTTCCTTTACTTGAAGAGGCGAAAGTCTTTGACCTGTCACGTTTCCCATATTCTGGATTTTGCTGATTGAATCCCTATGGATTTGTGCAAAATTTACATATGAATTTAATAACTTTATAATTTTATGGTACAGAAGAGTCTAGACCAGCAGTTCTCAACCTGTGGATCGTGACCCCTTTGGGGGTTGAACGACCCTTTCACAGGGGTCGCCTAAGACCATCAGAAAACAAAAAATACTTACATTATGATTCATAACTAGCAAAATTACAGTTATAGAATAGCAACGAAAATAATTTTATGGTTGGGGGTCACCACAACATGAGGAACTGTATTAAGGGGTTGCGGCATTAGGAAGGTTGAGAACCGCTGGTCTAGACACTTGATATGTTAGCAGTTTTGCCTTATCTTGCTCTTTCTCCTGCATGGTTTACAAGTCCGTGCTTTACAGGAGTTGTCGCCTGGTAATATGGTATATCAAATATGTGCCTAATGTCCTGTTGCCTTTACAGATAATGAAAGTGTAGTGGGGATGGTCAGATCGAAGGTCTTGTCAGCCTATGGCTGGCTTTGGGGATCTGTTCATGGATCTAGTTGAAACCTGTGTGCTTCCCTGAAGTGCTCTGTGCTGCCTTGTGATGTGAAAACTTGGTTGCTATTTTTAGCTTTTCAAACTCCTGGCAGCAAATAGGAAACCTACAGAATCATTTTGGATTGGAATATTTTGAATTTGAAATCAAGTCACACTGTGGCGCTCTAATTAAAAATGGCATATGTGTGACTCAGCCGAAATGGATAACTTGTTGAGCTACAAACAGTAACAAATTGCAGAAATGGTCCACCTGGATTTTTAGGAAAGGTCAAAATAAATTATTTTGAAATAATAAAGGTTTTTTTTTTTTAGGAATGCAGCCCAACAAACAAAGTAAGGAGTTATTAATATCGGTCCTAAATGTTTTTCCCCTTAAAACCTTTCACGAAGTTAAAATAATGATGAATTTCTTTTGTCAACTTACCATCAGGTTGGTTCAGGTTCCTTTGACATCATGGGAATATGCATAAGCTTGAATTCGGAGAAAGTGTTTCAAAATTAATTCTTTTAATGTGAATCTTTGCATGAAGTCTCGACTAACACTGAGGTGAGCCTCCTGGGCGATTTTGGGGTTTCAGCATGCTGAGTCATTGGAACTGAATTATCATCCGATGTTGTTCTTTAGGACTTTCTTTGTGGTCCATGAAGCAGTTTAAAGAAGACAAATGAGTAGTGACGTTGGATGGGTATTATGATTTCAAGTACGATGTCATTTGGAGTAAAACATTGTAGTGGCCCATGAGGATGCAGAAAACACCAACACACAAGGACAGACGTATAAATAATGTGAGCAGTGAGCTGACCCGTGGCTGCAGTGTGATAAAGGGTGGCGCTATTAAAACTGAAGCAATGGGATGTTGCCGCCTCTATTGAGAGGCACGTGATGTCTCACGGTTGTCTGTTCCCGAGCCTCAGGAAGAAGGCACGAGGCGCCATGCCTTTAGCGAAAAGAAACCCTTCTTGCCAAATCCATTGGGCGGGTAAGCTTGGGTTGAATACCAAGGTATTCAGGTTTAGTTGCTATGGAGATTTCTTCACAAAGAAAAAGAGCACAAATACCATTTAAAATGGATAGCTAGTGAATTGAAAAATGTCATATGTTATCTTGTTCTATCTGCCTGGTACTTCCAGTTCCATTCCGTTGAATAGGAAACTAAGTCTTGGTGCAACCTGATGTCACATCGAGCAGTTGCTTACAGACCTAGAAGCAGAGTGATGTCAGCATCCGCAAGTTCTGTGTTCATAGTACTTACAAGCCCCCAAATACTGTCGAGTCCCTTACAAGGGCCAGGGTGGAGGGGTTAGGGTGAATACTGAACAAGCCTGGGTTTTACAGTCAGTGTTCCCTCTCCTTCCTTCCCTCTCTCCTTGTCTTCTTTCCTTTGTTTCTTTGCTGCTTACCTGCCTTCCTGCCCTGGAGCACAGTTAGGTCTCTGGAAACAGTACTTTAGGATCTATCCCAATCTGCAGTCACGGGCCATTTCTGAACAGAGTCTCCTGTGGTTCTTTGTATTCCCTTTGCACACAGATTTCATCTCTGGCACACTTTTATTCAAGATTTCCAATGAAGTATTTAAAATAGTCTGTAAGCATCATCTTTTTAAATAGCTTCTGTCTCCCTGGGAAACCTACAGATATTGTCAAGGAAGGCAATATTCAGGGTTTAGCTACCGAATGCACATCATGAACTTGACATTGCGCTTTCTCCTGATGGATGAATGAGAGAAGAAGGGAAGGTGCTGCTCTACTGTGCTCCTTGCATATTGATCCCCAAACTCAGGGGTCGAGGGTGACATGCTTTTTGTCCTCCGCTAACGGAGGGACATGTTTCCTTTCATTCAGGACATGCATAAGTTAAGTAACATCTGCAAGGCTATAGCAAGAACAAGGTGACTGGCTTCCTGTCTGTCTTTCTTGGCATGACAAACTAAGAGTTGCTTCTGACAAAGGGCAAAATCCAGCTTCAGGATACTGCATGCAGCTAACTTTCTATGACCTTTGTCGAGGGTCCTGATATCCGGGCTGTGATATGAGACAGTTGGAGGCCCGGTAGCTGGGTGGCTGTTCCCGGACGGCCCCTCACATCACACTTTGACAATGGAATATTGTGGTGCTGGGGACTAGGATTCACCCCAGGGACTATGTATCAAGCACCTGTTATGTTCCAGGTACTGTGACAAGGGCTGGGGATAAAGGAATATGTGAGACACAGACCCTGCCCAGAAGGTCCTTGTAAGCCGGGGGAGAGGCAGACACGTAATCACGTACATGGAGAATGGCGTGATAAAGGCAGAAGGAGAAGTATATACAGAGCAGAGAAGTGACCGTTGTGCTAGGATTTGCTGGAGAGATTTTTCTCTCCTGGTCACTGTCCTGAGTGTTTGGAGACTGGATGAGGGATCCTCAAACTACAGCCTGAGGGCCAGATTTTGCTCACTTCTTGTTTTTGTAAAGCCCTTTATTTTTCACTTCTCAATGGTTGACAGAAAATCAATAGAAGCATAATAAATCATAGTGCATGACAAGTACATGAAATTCAAGTCTCGGTGTCGAAGAATAAAGCTTTATTGGAACGAAGCCACATTGTTTACATATTACGTGCTGTTGCTTTTCCATTATAACGACTGAGTTGAGTGGTCATGACAGACTGTATTGCCCACTGTTAGTCTGCTGGGCTGCTGCTAACAGGGTGGCTTAAACAATGTACTTACATTTATTTTGTCACAATTCTGGAGGGTAGAAGTCTGAGAGCAAGGTGCCAGCCAGGTTTATCCCTTCTGAGGCCTCTCTCCTTGGCTTGTAGATGATTGTCTCTGTCCTCATATGGTTTTCCCTTTAACTGCCTATATCCTAATCTCTTCTTTTACAAGGGCACCAGTCATATGGATTAGAGCTCACCCATATGAGCTCATTTTTATTTAATTACTTCTTTAAAGACCCTATCTCCAAATAGAGTCACATTCTGAGGTACTAGGGCCTAGCACTTCAACATAAGAATTTTTGGGTACACAGTTCAGCCATAATACCCACAAAGCCTGAAATATTGACTATCTGACCTTTCTTAGAAAATATTTGCCCACTCTGCACTGTGCCATTACTCAACAATTATGGTGTGGTCTGCCTGTCCTCCATCCTTTCCCCTCCATCGACACACACCCACTTAGTTGTAACTGCCACCATTCTCCTCATCCATCCATCCATCCATCCATCCATTGTTTTTGACCATCATGGCAGCAGCTGCTGTAGGATTTGTTTATAGAGAATGTAGAACTCTTACCAACAATTTCTGTAAGTTGAGCTGCACTCCACTCTCCACCCATGGCTAAAGTTCCGGTATTTTCTCAGTTCCACTGTCCTCCTCTGAAACATAGTCCAACACTCCTTCCCTCCAGTTGCTGGTTGCAAGGCCCACAGGGAGGTCATCCACTGGCTCCCCTGCAGAGGCTGAGTGCAGAGTGGGTATCAGCACAGGCCTTTAAAGGGCTTCTTTCCATCACAGCTTTAGATTGAGAAATGGAGCCACGTTCATTAGACCTAAGAGAGCTCTCTACAAGCAATTGTATTTTTAAATGGCCCTTTGCTTAACAAATTTACTCTGCCTTGGATACTTTTTATTTTTTGTGGCCCATAGAATGTAAAACAATACAGTGCTGGGGTCTCTAATCGACTTCTAGGAACTGGAGAAGCTCCCCGTGGAATTACATGGCTGGTGCAACTGTGAATGCGTTTCACCTCCCCGTAAAATGCTGAAATTATGTACTTTTATTATCACGATAATGGCGAGATTGAAGTCCGTGCAAGCGATTCCTGCAGCCCTGCGTATTCGCGGTGTTGTCATGGAGCTGTTTTGCTCTACACATTTCTTTACCGTGTTTCTTTCTTGAAATCGAACACCACTGATCTCTCTTTAAGCAAAATGCTTCAGAAAATACACAGGAAGAGGCTTTTATTTCCCTCCTGTGGTTCCATTGCATGTTGTGTGGTTTCAGAGGCACTTCCTTTGGGTCCTCAAGAGTGGAGTTTCCTCAAAACCAAAGAGCCTTCTTTTGGAAGAGCTCTAAGATCATAATCTGGATACTGCAAAAGCATCTCCAGCCACTGCTCCTTTTTCGGCTCTTAATTTGGGGGTGATCAGCATTCTCACAGGAGAGAGAAAAAGCTAAGACATTCACCATGTGGTCGCTCACTATTTGGAAAAAGGAAAACAAGGGCTAAAGAAAGAAATAAGGAATTAGGGAGGAGATACATGAAGTAAAGTTTAAGAGAAAAAGAGAAAGCTTAGGGACTCACAAGATATTTTTTCACCAACAGGTGGTATGGAGGTATGCTGTGGATAACAGGTGCAGCTCTTTCTTTTTACCCCAGCAAAACAGGAACATTAACAATAAAACCAGAAAAAAAAAAAACCAAACTCTACAGGAAAAATAAAGCCCTAACCCTATTCGTTAGAACTTTGGGCTGCAAGAGTCAGAAACTCAGGGTGACTTAAGGCCAAAGTGGAAATGGTTTGGCCCCTGAAAGGAGCGGGATAAAGCTGGACTTGGGGATAATTAAATCCAGGGAGGTCAGCATACACGCCTCTCTTCCTGTCTTTCACCCCTGTTTTTCGCTGTATCAGATTCAGTTTTCTCAGTCTCGCTTGAATCTAGCAGAGACACGGCTGCCAGCAGCTCTAGGCTGACATCCTCAGTTTTAAAAAATATTCCCAAGGAATTCTCCGATTGGCTAATATAGACCATTAACCCATCTCGGGACCAATCATGTGTCCAGGGACTTGATGTTCAGTAATTGTCCCAGACTGGATCCATGTGCCCATCTTGGTGGCTGGGGTCGGTAGAAGAAGAAAGTATGGAGGTGCTGTGCAGGGCAAATTAGTAACCAGTAAAGGAGGAAAGGAATGGTCCCACCACCAATCCTCGGTCAAAAAGACATCAGAGAACTTGACATTCCTGGTCTGTAGGTTGGAAACTAATCAGAAAATAAAACAATTAACTGTCTCACAAAGCAGGTAAGAAAGTTCACATTACCCCAAGAGGCGATAGATGGGCGATTCTTTAAAAATAAAAATGTAGCATGTTCATGGGTAATAGACCCATGATTCATTGTAAGAAGAAAGGATAACGATGTTGGTGGATGGCTGGAATCTTTGGGTTCCATTTGAGGGCTGACCACCATGGTATCCTTCCCATTTCTTTCTGGTGCCCATGGGTTGTAAGCATCATGTCTGTCTAGTGATACAAGAGAGGAAGAGGGTGGGTACACTTAGCCCACTCTTAAATGCTTCTTTCGTTTTTAAATAAAGTCACGGCAAGGGGTATAGTCTTATGCTGGGCCATATACATACATACATACATGTGTGTGTGTGTGTGTGTGTGTGTGTGTGTATACATACATAAATCCATATCTATCTATCTATCTATCTATCTATCTATCTATCTATCTATCTATCATCTACCTAGCTAAGCAATCATCTTTCTGACAATATTCCTTAAAGAAGAGCCTCTTGTATCTATAACCATATGACCTACTATGAGCTGAATGGTTAGAGGAGAATGCCTTCATGAACTAAGTTATCGCCTTTAAAACAAGTATGTTATGTGTCATTAACTGTTTTACTCATTGAACTTTTCAAAGATTTTATGAAGCAGGGCTCTTTATACAGGCATTTATATCTATAGGCAAAATTAGGATGCTTGCTTATTTGGGGGAAGGGGGTTAATATTTGGTGGGAAATATTTTCCTCCAAGATAGTTTCCATGTGATTTTAGTAACTCATCTTAAATTGTGAAGTGTGCCACATATCTAGAATAGTACACAAAACTTGAATGTACAGCCTAATGCTGATTCTTCATCTTTAATAGGTAAGGTAGTTGACCCAATTATACTCCCCACTGGAGTATAAGGGGGTTCTGTTGTTTCCTGCCTTTGGGGGAACCTGGGTATTATCACTCATTTTATTCTAGCTATTCTAGGAAATAGGTGGATTTACTGGTTTTAATTTACATTTTCTGGATAATCAGTAAGTTTAAGCTCCTATTCATGGGTTTATTGGCCTTTGGGAATATCCTCTTTCATGGACTGCCTGTTCAAGTCACTTGTTATTTATCTAATTGGTAGTTGGTCTTTTCCTTACTGATTTGGGGTGTGTGTGTGTGTGTGTGTGTGTGTGTGTGTTTTCTTTTTTAACATATTCTGGATAATATCCTTTTGTTGGCTGTATGAGTTGCAAATGTTGTCTCCCAAGGTGGCTTGTCTTTCATGTTCTTATTCATTTTTTAAATAAATAAGTTTTTAGCCTGAATGTAATCTGGATTATTGGTTATTTGCCAGTATCTGTCCTATTTAAATAAAATCTCTTTGACCCAACCCGTAGTTACCTGAGATTACAAAGTTTTACAGATATTGGTACTTTTCTGCTTCCCAGATAATACCAGGGCATTAGAGCATTTAAACTCCAACCTCCCTCTCCTCCTCCCCCACGCACTGGTTTATAGGATACTGTTATGGCATATCATTTTTGTTTCATATTGTTTTAAAACCCCTAAAACATTATTATTTATCACTGTCTCAAATGCTCTTTATTTCTACGCAATATAGAATTCTAGGTTGGCAGTTATTTTGCTTGAACGCCTAGAAGGTGTCCGTCCAGTATCCTGTGGCGCCCGTTGTTTCTGTTGAGGAGTCAGCTGTCCGCCCAGCGGACGCCTCTTTGTAGGCTGTCAGCCCTCCTCCTGCTGCCCGTACTATTTTTCTATCTTTGGCTTTTCTAGTTCTACAATGACATGTCTAGATGGAAATATCTTATTATTTCTCCTGTTTATGGTTGGTAGGACTTCTTGAATCTATGGAGTCTGTATCTTTTATGCATTTTAGGAAATTTCCAGCCTGTGGTTTCTTCTGCTCAATTTAATGTTTTCCCTGCATTTTAGACCTTCTCACTGCATTCCCAATGTCTCTTACCTTCTTTTTCTCTATTTGTCATATTTTTGTCCCCCCATACTTCATTCTGTCAACTAGCATTGTAAAGAGGAAAGGCTATTTATTCACTCAACAAATGGTCTTTTAGCTGTGGGCCAGGCACTGTC
Source organism: Hipposideros armiger (assembly GCF_001890085.2). Classification (NCBI taxonomy): domain Eukaryota; kingdom Metazoa; phylum Chordata; class Mammalia; order Chiroptera; family Hipposideridae; genus Hipposideros; species Hipposideros armiger. The sequence continues at coordinate 1,538,013 of NW_017731731.1, forward strand.
CTAAGTAGTTGGGATATTTCAGTGATTGAGAGACAAAGATCCTTGTCTTTGTGGATTGCCATTAAATGATAAGTGTTATTATTGTAATTAATTAGTTATCAATATTTCATTTTAATTTAATAATGTAATGTGTTAGAAGGTGGTAAGAGATATTTTAAAAAGGAAAAGTAGAGCTGCTTTGCGGAGAGGGGCAGCTTTGGGGGAGAAAAGTGGGGCTACTTAGGGTACAGTAATGAGAAGATACCATTTGAATGAAGACTTAAAGTATGTAAAGGAATTAGCCGATTGCATATCTGGAATGTTCCAGAAAGAGGAGTGTGTCTGGAAATTCAGGGACCACCAAGGAGGCCACGTGTGGCTAAAGTGACACGAGCAAGGGGAGAAGGAGCAGCAGGTGAGGCCAGAGAGGTAATGATGAGGCAAGAGGCCCCTGCAAGGAGTTTGGCTTTCATCTCTGGTTTGAGTAGAGGAGTGATGAACTCGGATTCACACGTTAGAAAGGATCCTTCTGGATCCCGGGATGAGAGTGGACTGTAAAGAGGCAAGTGTGGAAATGAGGGACTTTGCTGTAGTCTAGCAGAGAGAAGATGGTGGCTCAGATTCTAGTGGCAGCACTGGAGGTATTAAGAAGTGATTTAGATGTAGAGGGGAAAAGCAAATTTTCATACCTATGAGAAGGCTCCAGTAGAGCAAGGGGATTTGATGAGGAAGAGGAGAAAGAGGGAAATGGCTGGAATATTGTCTTTGAGTTGGGTGTGGGGAGAGGATACATATGGTCTAGTCACAGGTGGAGGGATTGGTTTTAGGTGGGATGTGGATTGTTATCTATGACCATGCGTGGGAAGGTAGAGTATGTGGATGCGGATAGATACTTGGGTCTTCCTATCTGATTGCTTCAGTTTTCTCAGACATGTGGGACTAAAGATCATTACCTGAGACAAAAGATGGGGAGAAATTATTGGGCACTGGTGAAGAGAAGAGTAGATGTGAACATCATGAGTAGGTGTGTGAATGGACTGGGAACTTTGGTGTGAGATTGCCAATTTCATTTAAGGGCACACTTGACATTGGTGGTCATGAGTTTAAACTAAGACCCGTGGGTTTTTTTGTTTTTTCCTCTAGTCACAGTCAACTGTCTGAGTGCAGGTCCAAACTAGGCAGTTTGTTGGATTTTACCAGGTTGTATCTTTGCCAAACAGATGTGACCAAGTAATAGAGGGGCAAAGGAGTTAAGGAAGGGAATTTAATGATAGACCAAGGAGGACTGGGAGGCAGCAAGGCTGTGAGGGCAGCAAAAGGTAGAGGGACGGTGGGGTTGGGGTCTGAGAGGGAATGGTCTAGAAAGATGGAAGGTGGTGAGCTGAGGATAGGAAGCATGAGGTTGACTCCATGGAGGGTTTATTGGTATTTTCCCCATTCTTGTTGACAGCCCTATGTATTTCAGAGATTTAGCATGCAGTGTTTTGAAAATTCTTACTGAGTGTTACGGTATAAGTTGACAAGCACAAGTATTTGTGTATTATTGGAATAAATGCATATTTATACATTATAAGTGTATATTATTTGTAAATGTGTATTTCCCCCTTGTTCTTTATTTTTCTTACTTGGGGATCAAAAGGAAGTGGCAGAGGACTTTGCTTCTATAGGTTAAGGAGAGCTCTCAGGCCTGGGTGGTTTTGAACATGCTTTTGGTCTTGGTTATCATCCCGAGGGTGTATTCAACTTAAGCCAACAAATATTTGTTGAGGGTCTACCATGTGCCAAGCACCCTTTTAGGCACTCAAGATAGAATTGGGAAAAAGCTGGGGAGAGTCCCTGCCCTTGTGGGGCTTACGTTATAGCAGGGGGGAGAAATCATAAACAGACAAATAGTAAAATAAGAAAATATTTAGTGAGTGTATAAAGGGGAAAAAAATGAAATGGGGAAGTGAGAAAGGAAATGCGCTAGGGCAGAAATGGGGGAGTGGCTAGGTGGACCTCACCGAGGAGGTGACCTTGAACAAAAAGCTGAAATCTAAGGTCACGTGTATACTCAGATCAAAGGCAAGTGCCCACAGGAGCAAATAGAATGAGTTAGCGCTGTCTTCACCAAAACAAAAACCTGTGCTAATGCCACAGGCCAAGAATATTGTTTGTGGTTATTGAAACTGAATGAGTTTGTGCTAACGTGTGTCTATGAGACCGGACGTGGGCAGTTCATTATTAGCTGTCTTTGACTTTTGGGGGAGAGGGCTATTTGGTTGGTGTTCCTTCAGGAGGTGGCTGACCTCAGGCCCAGCCGACCTGACTGATTTTTCCCACTGGAAATCTACGTGTGTGAGGGACTAACGGGCTGTTCCTTAATGGGCTGGGTTCATCTGTGGCCAGAAAAAAGAACAAAAGCTCTCGGGGTGCAGGGCTTTTGGAAGAGTGAGACGTCTGAATCATTCCCCCAAGCCTAAGCAAGGTATGTGAGTTTGTTGAGTGTGTGAAGCTGAGAAAAGTAAAAGTCAGAGATGGCTTATCTTGGTCTTAGCCAGCCCTCGGCAAGGATTCTCAGCTTGGTGGGTTGGCGTCATTGTAATCCAATGCTGGGAAATTCCTCTTAGAAACCAGTCAGCTGGGAGTGGAAGGCTGAGCTTTGATGTTTTCAGGTGATCTGGTGAAGTGTCAACCTGCCTGTGTGAGCCTACCATACTGACCGGTAGGCATGTGTAACCCTTGGGACCTGTGCCAAGCGCAGTGTGTCATCCTGTGAGTCATCCGCTGCTGTGTTTTACTGGGAAGTCTGGGAGAGTTTGAGCTGCTTGAGCTCAAGGAGGATTCTGTTCATTATGTATTTCTTTTGCTTGTGAACCAAGATTGTAAATAGGTTAGTACAAAATTTCTACCCCATGGTAAATTTTCTCAGACCAGACCTTGAACTTGGCCTCTTGAAGGAGACTTTGGTTCTGCAAAAGGACCTGGTGAATACATTTACGAATTTTCTGCACATGCATTATACATATGCTTTGCTTGTTGCCCAATTGAATTTGCTTATCATAGAGTCTTTCTCAGACGGAGTGATGGTTACCTTCCAGGAGCCTCATGACAAACCCTAAAATATGCCGCTTGCCTACTATGTTTGGCCTTGGGACGGGGATGAGGTACCCCATGAGTAAGTGCAGGCTTTAGGAATCAGACTCAGGTCTCTGACTTTGTGAGCCCAGAACCTACAAATACTAAGGGTGATAATAATAATAATAATAATAATAATAATAATAATAATAATAACAATAATAATAAAAAACCAAATATGAATGTGAGGTTACCCAGGTCGATGACTGTAGGCCAAATGTAGCATTGAGGTGGGGGAGGGCTAGGGCCACAGCCTCAGAGAGACCAGGTTAGAATTTCAGACCTGACTCCTACTTGGTAAGCAGCTTTGGGAAGTTCACTGAACCTTTCTGTGTCTTGGTTTCTTCATCTGTAAAATAGGTCTAGTAATAATACTGTGTTGAGTTGTCATGAGAACCAGATACAAACATGGATGGGCAGCCCCTAGCCCTGTGGTTTTCACAGAGTTAAGTGCTCAGGAAATGTCAATGACTCATCTTCACAGAGCCTAACAAGCAAAATACTAATATAACCCATTTTATAGATGGGGGATTGAGGCTTTATGAAGATTAGGCGATAGGCCTGTGACTAGAAAAGGAATTCCTGGCCAGTCTAGGTCTGTTAAATGTGTAAAATATGGTTTGTTAAAATGTGGGCCATTTAATATTTTCAGTTGATAATTTGAGTTTGATTTCTTTCCCCCACTCTTAATGGTTCTGAACTCAAGGTTCAATCCTTTCTGGTTTCTTGATCGGCTTTGAAATTGGGGATTGGGGTGAGTGGGTGGCAGTGGATCCATGTTGAGAGGTGTTCTGTACAGGTGTGACACCTGGCATACTGTGAAAGCACTCAGTGTGAAAGGTGTGCCTTGTTCTATCTTCATAATTGCAAAAGATTTAATTCAATATGTTAGGCAACCTCATTTTATCTCTTACAATCAGAGAAAATTGCTCATTTAGGGGTGTGATTAAGATCATGGTGACGTGATAGGGAGAATGGCACATTTTAAAGCTTGGTTAATGTGCTTACATTCAAGTTTTGATTACATTTGTTTTTAGCAATAGTATTTTAAAAAGCTACATGTACCTGAGCCAAAGGTTGAACATGATGTGTTTTTTTTTGTTTCTGTTTTTGTTTTTTTTTATCTAAAAAAATTTGTGGTAGAATATATGCAACATAAAATTTGCCATTTTAACCATTTTTAAATATGCAGTTCAATGACATTAATTACAAGGTATGATCAAACAATACAGTGAATGTTTAAATTAAAAAAAAATTGTTACAGTAAAAGTCACATTGTCATTAATCCCCCCTCACTGTGAACACACTTATCCCATCGTTGCTGCTTTCTGAAGCAGTTCTGGAAGTCCTCTTTCGTGAGTGTCTTTAGTTCCACTGTTGTGGCTGCCTCGATGTCCTGAGTCGATTCAAAACATTTACCTTTCATGGTCATTTTGACTCTGGGGAAGAGCCAGAAGTTGCCAGATCCAGTGAATAAGGTGGATGAGGACACACCATAATGTTTTTATTTGACAGAAATTGCCATATACCAGAAGTGATGTGTGACACAGAACCTTTCCTTGTGATCATAAAATACGGTAAATGCTGCTGCCCAGTGCCATCCGACAGAAAGGCAGGGATCTTCAATACGGGAAGTGGTGCTTTGAACCTTAGTAACAGTGTGTGACAAGTTTCAACTTGTTGGGTATAGTCAGTTGGGTGTGAGCTACGGTTGAGAGAAGGTATGTTTTAAAGTGTGCTGTAAATCATGGATCACGAACAGTGCATTAACATGAAATGGGCAAATGGTTTCATCCTCCATCATAACAACGCTCTGTGTCACACATTGCTTCTGATATGGCAATTGCTGTTAAATAAAAACATTACAGTGTGTCCTCGTCCACCTGATTCAGGACATCGAGGCAGCCACAACAGCGCAACTAAAGATACTCACAAAAGAGAACTTCCAGAACTGCTTCAGAAAGTGGCAAGAATGATGGGGTAAGTGTGTTTGAAGTGAGGGGGAAGTATTTTGAGGGGGATTAGTGGCAATGTATCTACTCCTGTAATGCATTTTTTTTATTTGAACATTCACCACTTTTTTTTATCACACCTCATGCATTCGCAATATTGTACAATGATTACCACTATGTCCCAAGCTTTTTAATCACCCCAAACAGAAACACTATAACCAGTAAGCACTAATTCCCCATTCTTCCCACCCTTAGCATCTGGTAACCTTTACTCTCCTTTCTGTCTCTAAGGATTTGCCTATTCTAGGTGCTTCATATAACTGGAATCATGAGATGCTATGGTTTTCCTTTGGTGTCTGACTTCATAATTGGCATAATGCTGTCAAGGTTCACCCATGTTATTGGATTTATCAAAACTTCTTAATGGCTGACTAATATTCCATTGTATGGATAGATGACATTCTGTTTATCCATTCATCGGCTGATAGACACGTGGGTTGTTTTCACCTTTTGCCTGTGGTGAATAATACTGCAATGAACATTTGTGTACAAGTGAAAATGATGGCATTTTGCAGCATCTGTAGCGACCTATTTTAATTTCTTGGGACTCTAGGAGTAGGACTTTTGTAATTGGGGGAGTCCCTGTCTTTGTCCAGAGTACCCACGTGACCCCTCGGGCATGTATGAATCTGTCCCACGTCTCCACCAGGCTTCCCTTGCAGTCTTGCCAAGCCTATCACTGTAATTTGTTTGGGAGGATGCTGGCTGCGGGTGAATCAGACTGCCTTCAGCCATCCCGGCTTGACTGCGTCCTTCTAACACGGTCTCAGAGTCTCTTGTTTGCTTGTCTGGGGCTGAGCCAAGAAATTTCTCACTCACCCGGTTATTGTGGTTTCCCTGTTAGTTTTAGATGGGCTCATTTTGTATCATTTTAAAAAATTGATCCGTGCCTTTTGTACTGTGTCGGGGCCCCAAAATTATATATGCATATACTGCATGAAATGTTTACTTTAAGGAATTTTTTTTTTTTTTTTTAAGGAGGCAGCGATTGAGTTGGTGGAACACACAGCAGATTTGTTTTTGTCGCTCTGGGTTCTAGGCTGAATCTGCTATTATTTTATAATGTGAGCCTGAGCAAGCCACTTATCCCTTCTGCCCTCCCATGAATGAGTGATCAATAAGACCCCCTCTCCATGATTACGTATGTGGGTCTGTGACTCTTCATACGTCCATTGCCCTACCTCAGGTCATTTAATATTTTGATATATCAAATTTAAAATATGAACTTAATATTTTGAGGCTTGTTGTATTTCCCGATTGCAAATAATCTTTGCATGTTGTACTTTTGTTTATATTAGGAAAATGACACTGACTGCCCCTAGAGACCATAAAATCTAATGCCTGTGTTCTTGGAAGGGGAAATAAAACAAATGGATTCTCATTAGCATGTTTCTCCTGACATCAGAAGTCATCTAATTTTAATTGATTATGTGCCTGTCACTAGTAAAGAACGCGAAGGTGTCAGGTGTTAGAAATACGTCTGCTGGTGCGACCCTTCGCATTTCACCATCGTGCGAGGTGTGCCCTTCCTGTCTAGCTTTAACTCATTTCCCCCTCCCCACCCTCCACTATGCTTTGTCTGGAAAATGTGAAATGACAATTACCAATGTATTTTAATATAAAAAATTTAGAACTATTCTCACCCATGAATAACAAACCAAATACTGTTGTACTGGTTAGATTTGGTTAGCGCCCACCGCCTGAGTGCCTCACTCTGTCCACCCTCACCAGGGGACCTGTTGCTGTCCCACCATAGGGACTCTCTGAGGATGGCTTAAGGCCGAAGAGGTCTCTCTGTGACCCCAAGGTCTTAGAAGGGTCCCCACTCTCTCGTCCTGTACATAACTGCCATCTGAACTGCACTTTATCCATGACCAAAATAGCAAGATCAACTGGAAAAGGTCAAAAACATTTGAAACAGGAACATAATTTGAGACACAGGTTTGGCATCTTTCCTGATTGAAAATTGTCTTTGCATGTTTAGTGCCCGTTACCATTTAGGGAGAATCCTGGGCATGTGTCTGGTACAGAGCCCGTTAACCCATGCCCCCTATTGTCAGTAGGCATCTCTTTCAACTTCCCATTTCACTGAACGGAAACCAGATGGCTTGTTCTCAGTTGTTCATCTGGTTGTTGTTGGAGCCTGGACTTGGAGAAGGTCTTCCTATTGATATGTCCCTGAATCTCCCATGATCCTATGAGGCCTCCCCAGTGGGAACGCTCCCTGACCTGGCTTGTTCTGGAGGCTATACTGAGGCCTATAAATATATCCTGTCCTGGCTACGCGTTCTAGGGAGAGAAGGCAGGACTGAAAATAGAACTTGACTTCTTATCTTGCATGAGTTATTCAGCAGGATGGTCCGCTTAGGGCCAGTAATAATTATTGTTCATTGCTGCTGAGCAGAGAGGTGTCTGAAAGATCCCACACCAGTGAAAGCCCAGATGCTCTCACCCCCACAAACCACATGCACCTCTTGTGCAAGCACACAGGGCCCTTGGAACCAGCAGCCTCACTGTGTGTGTGGGCAGAACAGCATCTGGCCCCATATGGTTTCTTGCTCGTCGGTGCTAAGGGTTCATGGACTTTTCCTCTGCCTTTTTGTTACCTTTATCCTCTGATTGCACTTCCTTCCTTTTCCCCTTCACCCTTCCAGTTACAAGCCTGGCTTCAGTTACAAGGTCGTGGGCCACCAGTGAGCCCTGAAACTCTTGACTTTGGCGTGTAGATACAAGTTGTTGTATAGGGAAATGTAAGTTTTGCAGTGGGACTTTTAAAATCAAGGAAATATCTAATTGGACAGCAGACCCAGGAAGCAAGAGAAAATTAATTTGAACATCATAATGTAACGGCTGAGAAAATGGAAGCCTGTGGGTTCTGAGGAGCTTGCTACACACTCAGTGGCTGCAGTGTGTTCTGGAGGTGGTATTTAAGGGCTATTGAGGGGTTTCTTGGTCTCTTTTTGACAGGCTGCAGTTTTCCAGAATATTCCTGCTCATTGGTTAGGCATTTAGTTTTCAGAGAGAGAGAAAACTATGTCTCTGAGTTTGGCTGGCACAAGGTTTCATTTTAAGCCATGAAACATCCTTGTGTCAAATCAAATTTAATGAGCGCCTACACTTGAAGACATCACCTGAAAGAATGGGCCTTGCTTTCGTCTCGGAGAGAAGGAAGGCCTCATCCAGGGCTGAATCAAGGGTTTTCAAACATGTCAGTCTCCCTGAGCAGATCCTCACATCACCAAGCACGGAGTGGGTGGGATGGCTCCATATTTAGACTTTTAATCAGTTTCCAATGTAAAAAATTGATTTTGGCAATCAGTCGGTAGCCAACCGCAAAATGTATTCATGAAAAAGCTTCTGAATTTCCATAGTGACACCATACGATTAACGGGATTTGTGTTTGGCTCTGCAGTGATGCTAGGGAACCGGCTTTTTATTTGGATTCAGATGATTTGTGTTAATTAACACCCTGGTTGGGCTTCACCTAACTCCAGGAGGAGAACACCCTTGCTCCCCAGCTTTGCTGATGATTCGCTGTTGCTAGGAGACACAGGTGATGGCAGGTGATGTCATCACTTCTTACCTTGGTCCTGAGAACCCTCAGCTGAGCTGATTGCAGGCTTTCTGGTCAAGTTGCCTCGATTCCTGATCAAGTTGGTTCTAAAGACCCTTGAGCAGAAATCCAGAAGATTCTTGCTTAAGGAAGGCATTTGTGCCCTTGAGAACATCATTTCAAAGGAATTTTAGAAGTCAGCTGTTGTAGCTAATATATAAAACGTAAGATAAAGACTGAGTTAGTCTTCGGGGAAAATAAACTCTCCCCAGTTTTCCTGTTAGTGTCAGTTCAACTGACACAAAGGGAAAGAGGGACGTTTAACTCTGTGACTTTTCCCCCCAAGTACCAAATGTTATTTCCCAAATGTATTTATTTATTTACTATATAGTCCTCTTATGTCTGTTTCTTGAGCTCTTGTGTCAATATCCATTCACAGTACAAATACCTTACAAGCGTGTCATGGCTTATAGTTTTCCAAAATATTTTTATATAAGTCTTTTTCATTGGTGGTAATGTGTGATTATTTTTGTTACTCGTATCATATAATATCGACCCCAGGTTTATTCCCATCTTGGGAAATTGTTCAAAACAAAAGTCAACTGTGCTCCCTCTACTGGTAGCATTTCTTTGGAACAGAATACTGTCCACTCACGTGTGAGCTCATTGCTTGTGGTCAGGCTTTTCTGTGCTCACATTTTCTTGTCCTAAATTTGTACGGCTTTTGCAAAGCAAAGCTAGTGGCTTTGAAAATCGCGGGGTGAAGAAGCTGTGACTTAATGAGGGATAGTCTTCCTTACCACCTACTGTCTAGTGGTGTGTGGAGGGGACCTGTAGCTTGGCTATGGAGTAAAGGCTTTGGTGCAGAGACACACCCCTCTGTGAGGCTGGTGGCCACTGCCTGGGGACATCTTGGGTTGTGATGTTGGTGGGCTTTCACCTGTGACAGGTCAGCCCTTATCCCTTGTGTCAGGCTTTTTGAAATCTGTCAGACACTGAATGAAACCAACAGGTTTTACATGTGCTTTTTGGTTGTTCTGACTCTTAACTGAAGGTGCCCTGGGGATGCCTCCAGAATCAACTGTGGGGGGGCTTTTTATTTCCGGGACCTGAGAAATGGACAATGAGATTGGGACTCATTTAGTTCAACCCACCATGCATTTATCAAGTACCTACTGCCTGTTAGGCTTCAAGGGGATTTAAGATAAGCAAACCCACTGCCCTCTGCCCCTCTCCTGAGAAACACTGCACAACAACAACAAAACCCTTCTCCCCCAACCCCAGCAGAAATTAAGTAATATCAGAAACAAGAAAAAAATATTTATGCCTATTAAAGGAAAGACTTTTTAGGTAATGATACGATCAGAAAACCTGTAGAAAAGATGTCTTCCCTGTGTAAGTCCTTCGCCCCGCCTATCTGACTTTGTAGAGCTTGCGTTCTTTTTCCTGTAAGTGGTTTGCAACTTTCTTTTCGATAAGCTGTAACGAGATTAAACATCTTTCCTGTTCTCATTGGAGTGTCTCCAGCTGATGATTGATTGTCAATGGTGGAATGACTGATGCGGCTGTGATAAGCCTGCCTTTGTCTGTGTATCTTTCACATCTGCACGCTTTGCCTTGTTCCCCCAACTGTGCTCTGTGATTCTACAGCTGATACTCTGGCTTTACATCGTCTTCCTCCCACCCCCCACTTGTTTATTTTCATCCACATTCAACTTAAGTCTTTAGCTTAGTGAGTTGCATGGACCTGAGGCGATGCCCCAAACCACTGAATGCTGAGGTGCTTGTGACTCCGGTGCCCACTTTCTTCTGAGCCCTCACAGATGGTCCTAGCCATCAAATACTGTACAGTGGGAAAGGAGACATCCTATTCTATAGTTTTCTATGTCCCTGGAGAGGCTCTTCATAATGTTGAGGATCATACATAGAATAAATCAATTAAGTGAGCTGATAATTAAACCTCTATCTCAGGGTATCTCACTAGCAGTACTGTTGGCCTTTTGGGTTAGATGACTCTGGGGATTTCCCATACATTTTGGGATGTTTCGTGGCATCCCTGACTTCTACTTACTGGATATCAGTGTTGTAACAACCAAAAGCGTCTCCAGATATTGCGAAATGTTCCCGGGGGAGCAGATTCACCTCCTGTGAAGGACCGCTGACTCCCTCTTTTCATGCTGCCCCTTCCAAGTCGTCATGGGCATTCTTTGGTTCATTTGTTTCATCCATTTACCAAATAGTTATTAAATTTCTACTTATGTCAGCCAGCCTCTATGCAAGGTACCCGGAATATAAAGATGAACCAGGCATCTACTTCTTCGTGTTCATATATCTATATATGAATATATATTTGAGTCAATTTTGAATGTATCATTGGTTTCTTTTCCACCATTTTGATTGTTTTAGTATCTTGAAAGTCCCCTTTTCTGAGTATTGCTCCCAGCCTATAACTCTGACAGGCATTTGAGTAATTAGGACCTCGTTAATGGACGTTGTGTTTCTGGTTCTGTAGTCTGTGTCTTTGGGTCGGTATCCTTGACCTTCGACACAACTGTTTTTAACCTTGGAAAATGATAATGCTCTATCAATCTATCAATTTCATCCATGAATGCTTCAGCTATTTCAGATAAGGCCTCTGCTTGTCATTGTAGATCTCTGTTTTCTTATATGGTGATTGCTTTCATTTTCTTTAGCTAGCCACCAGAGGCTTCATTTAAGGTGTGGTCATTTTAAGTTTTATTTTATGAAACTCTTATTTGAGAATCAAGGTTAATCCCAGCAGGAGGATGCTCATTAGGTTGCTTTTGGGTGGACTTCAAATTAGTTTGTGTCCTTTAGAATTTTTGGAAACTGATATAAAAGTTGCTCATGGGAAATCAAATTTTACAGCCGTTATTTTTTTTCTAGGAGGAGAAAAAATAGGGTATATTCCAGGGAGGAGTTTATAGACTGGTTCAACTGTGTTGGTAATTTTAATTTTTATGCGGCATGGTGGGTACTGGGGTGGGAGGTCATCATGTTATTTTCAAATATATTTTTGTATATCTACAATGTTTTATAACAAGTTTTAAAGGAAAGCTAACCAGTGCAAAGTTTTTGTTGTTGTTGTTGTTGTTCTGTCCTCCATTCTTTTAAAATAGATGTTTGGGAATGAGGCGTCCACTTGCTAAACTGCCCACGTTCCTGCCTCTGAAGAGGGGATGTGTGCAGCTATTTAAGGTTCCTAGGCTTTGAAATCATGTCCAGTGGCACTGCCTTCTTGCACGTGCTGCGGGGAAAAAACATTGCCAGGAAGTTATGCTTTGTGCTGGCGACCAGGCTCATCTGTAAAGTGGTTAAGGCCTGGGGAGAATCAATTCCCCCTCAGGATGCGAGCAGCACAGCGCCCTGACTGAATGACAGCGGCCTGAGTTCTCGGCGCGGCCGATGCCAAAGGGGAGAAATAAACTGGAGAAGGAGGCGGAGAGGAGGGAGGCGATGGTGGGCGGGGAGGAGCGCGGAACCCTCTCCAACACACCCCAATGACCAGATTCATCATAGCACGAAACTTCGCAAGTTACACCCACTCCCGCTGCCAGAAGCCGGGGGAAGGCAGCTGCTTCCTCATTTCTGTTACTGAAAGTTGGAGATGTGAAGCAAGACCGCAGAAGCATGTGTGCCTCGCGGAGCAGTGGTGAGCCCTGATTTACAATCCATTCGTTCCACCGGCGAATTCCTTTGTGTTGGGTGTTGGAGGCGGGCAGCCTTAGGTGGCTCTGGACGGGCAGAGGCGGGATGGGAGCCCCGGGCTCCGCGGCTGCGACGGGGCGGGGACCTGTGCTCCGGAGCCCCCTGCCCCGGATCAGCGATCCGCTCTCCACCGCGCGGGGGACGCAGCCCATGTGGGTTCTGGCTCCCGGGTAAAGGGGTTCGGGCTTTGAAAGGGCTTCACACCCCCTGCCCCAGCCCCCCGGGCTTCTGTAACCAAGGATTGTAGGAGACACGGGGCGGGAGGGAGATGTGGGATCGTGTTACCCACCAAGGATGCGTCCTGCCGCTGGCCGTCCTGCTGCGCGCTCCGTAATTACAGGTTAACGTCCCTGAAAACGAACCCCGTGAAAGTCTTGGGATTCAAGGGAGAGGAACTTCCGAAGGAATGATCTGAAGCTGGGCGCCGGCAGACCCCTGGCTGGGAGTTCTGGAGGGAGGCATCGGAAGTCGCTGGTCTCTCAGTAATTTTTTTGTGTCTGATGATTAAGGCAGTTCAGCGCAAGGCTTCCTGGCTATGGAGGTGTGAGTTACGCGGACCTTTTTGGAAAATGTCTGTCTGTGGAAGCTGGCTTGTCTTCAGATCGATTGCCCAAGTCAATTTCGGGCGGGGTGGGGAGAGGAAGTTTGGGTGGAGGGTGGCCCTGTGGTTGGGATCATTGCGAATGACACTTAAGTCCCAGCAAAAGAGGAACGTGGCCGAAGGTAAAGTTTCTCACACACAGTCTTGAGGCTCTGTTTTGAGCCCCTCAAAGGCGCTTTCATTTGGCCGGTGTGGTATTTGTTCACTGTGTGGGGCTCAGAAGGAGGCTTTTGGGTTAACTTTTACCTGTGTCACCTATTTCATAGCTGATCAACAGGTTAGTACAGAGCAGCTCCGTGTGTGTGTGTGTGTGTGTGTGTGTGTGTGAGTGTGCGAGTGTGTGTGAGTG